>NC_056746.1:1162084833-1162400666 GCF_019279795.1 Protopterus annectens | reverse complement strand
TATCTGGGACAGACTATTCAAGGAACTTGGCAACAACATGAGTACCACTTGCACATCAACGTCCTAGAGATGAGAACGGTGCTCCTGGCGTTGCAAGCACTCCAGGGCTCTCTACCTACGGGGACGATCGCAGTTCAAACAGAGAACATGTCAGTAGTATGTTACATCAACAAGCAAGGCGGAACCAGATCTTACCCCTTGTGTCGAGAGGCTCTAAGAGTATGACAGTGGGCAGTGTCTTCTCAACGCTTTCTGATTGCGATGCACATTCCGAGGAAATCCAGTGTGATAGCAGACAAGCTCAGCAGGGCTATCCTGATGCCTCATGAGTGGTCCCTCAAACAGGAAGTTGCAAACCAAATTTTTCGCAAGTGGGGCCAGCCTTACTGCAACCTTTTTGCCACCTCCATCAATACCAAATGCAGCAGCTACTTTGCCCTAGTCCCCCACCTGGCCAGTCACTCAGGGATGCACTTGTTCACGATTGGCCCCCGAGATTTGTTTATGCCATTCCCCCTTTTCCTCTAATACCCAAGGTTCTTCAGAAAGCAAAATTGTTGGGTTGCAAACTATCCTCATTGCCCCTTACTGGCTTCGTCAAATATGGTTCCCCTTCCTATGGCCCCATCTCCAGGAGGAGCCCTGGATCCTGGACCCAGTTCAAGATCTCCTAGTACATCATTCGGATGTGCTCCATCCTTCCATACAGACCCTCAAGCTCACAGCTTGGTTTCTCTACTTCCCGTCTTAGCCAGGCTTCCTGACATATCCCCAGCAGTACAACATATTTTAATGTCCTCTCACAAATCCTCGACCAGAAAACTTTATGCTAGCAAATGGAAGCGGTTCTCTTGTTGGGCAGCCAAAAATAGTATTGACCCCTTTACTGCACCTATTTCAAACATACTCAAATTTCTCGCTGAAACCTTTAACAAAAGGGCAGTGGCAGCAACTATCCGAGTTCAGTTGGCTGTGATTTCTAATTTTCATGTTGGAGAAATGGGTTCCAACGTTATGTCCCACAGGTTATGCAAAGCCTTCCTAAAGGGTACTATTCACCTGAGAGCCCCAGTAAGAGAGCCACCTCCTCCATGAGATCTAAACTTAATTCTCGCTGCCTTGATTCTCCCTCCTTTCAAACTGGTTGCTACTTGTTCTCTGAAATTCCTGAGTTGGAAAACAGTTTTCTTAACTGCCATTACCTCAGCTAGGAGGGTATCAGAACTACAAGCCCTATCCATTCGTCCCCCTTACTTAATATTCCACAAAGATAGAGTTTCTCTCAGAACCAACCTTTCCTTCCTACCAAATGTTTGCTCAGAGTTCAATCTGAATCCGTCTATAGGAACTACCTGTATTCTTCCCTAATCATGGCAACAAGGCAGAATATAAACACCAACTGGATGTTCATAGACAGTTGTGTTTTTACTTGCACAGGACAAAAGAATTCAGAAAATCCGACCAATTGTTTGTATCCTTTTTAGAAAGCAGAAAGGGAACTTCACTCTCAAAAGTAACTATCAAAATGGTTTTCAGATACCATCACTTATGTCTATAATCACAGAGCAAGCAGCTGCTAGGAAAAATTCGAGGACACTCAGCTAGGGCTTTATCTACCTTTACTGCCTTTCAGGCCAGATTGCCTTTAGACTCAATTTGTGCGGCAGCTACTTGGGTTAATCCCCATACCTTCATCACTCATTACAAAGTAGATGTGGCCTCCCGGAACAGGGCATCCTTTGGTTCCACGGTTCTGAAGAGTCTATTCCATTGAGACACCCAAGAAGAAGGTGCTGGGGACACAGTCCCAACCAGCAAGAATGAAGGCGAGATAGGGACAACATAACATAAAGAAGTTATGTACTCACCATAACGTTCCACGTTTGTCCTTGATCTTGCCTTCCTTCTTGCATCCCACCCTCCATCCCCTTTCCTGGAAAATCGAGAGGAATTATCAGTCATTTGGCTACATAGGCTGTGATTCCCTTCCTGCCTTATGGGTTGGATAGACTTAGAGTCCCTTTTACTACTGTCTTAGTGGGACATATATATCTTTATATATATATATATATATATATATGTATAATTTTTATACATGTCTGTCTGTATTCATAGATTATAGCCTAGTGTTATGGGTTATCACAAATGAGATCTGGGTAATTGTCGCTAGGCATGTTGGATTACAGTCTAGTCTCGAGCCAGTGGAAGCTTTCGAGCTTTAGAATGTGGCCAAGTCAGAGCCGAGGATCAACTCCGAACCCAACCAGCAATAAGGAAGGTGAGATCAAGGACAACAAACATGGAACATTATGGTGAGTATATAAGTTCTTTTTTTTTTCTTTTCTTTTCATTGGACAGGAATATTCCCTGTATCCTTTTCTGTCCTTTCCATTAATATCCAGTGTCATCATGAAGATTCAAAAGGTTTCTCCCAAAAGTCATTGTGGTGACTCCCATCTTGCCAGTGAAACATTGTCTTTCCTTTCAGTTGTAAATGCCCAATGTTACCAAAAGGTTCCTCACCAGCTGGATCTATTGACACAAGACTAGGGGTGTCATCCTTTTCATATGCTGCTGTATTTATGACATTAGGGAGTTTGCCTCTGGTGAACTTTCACACATCCAGCCATTATACAAAAGTTAATTCCTACCGCTAGGGTGCGCATGGCATCTTGCGCCTCTCGAACGTCGGTCGTAAACGGACGTCAAATATAAAGCAAATATCAGCATGTACTTCTTCAGTACTTTACTGCCACCTGTGTGACTGGCAGCTCTGATCATCGCATTGCCAGTAGAAGCATTTCTTCATCCGACATCAGATAAGTACCCCTTAGGGGTTTTCTGTTTGCTACTGTTTTGGGTTACATGTCAGGTAGGAAGGGCAGGTGTAGGTGTGGAAGGCAAATTCCAGATAAGGATTCGCATGAGCTCCGCCTTGGCCATGAACATGACCATACCACCTGTAGTATTTGTCAGGCTTTTGTCCCCAAGGCCCTGAGAAGCCATCTCACAGCCTTAAAACCGTACCTTGAAAATCAGAGACTCCGATGTCTAGCTTCCAGGATGGACCTGACGTCAGAACCCTCAGACGAGCCCCCAGTCAAGAAGGCCAAAATGAGTAGGCCCAAACAGACTGCTGCACCCTCCACTCCAGCCGTTGCTCTCAAGGCCAGTGAAGTCCCAGAGTCCGAGCCAGTGTCCACGGAGCTTCCTTCGGAGGAAGGCCCAGAGGAAATCTCTGGGTTAATAACAGCCTGCATTTAAATTGGAAGTAACAAACAACAGGAACAAGTTCCACCAGGATTTATTTAAAAGCACAAAATCTTTCTCTCTGACGTCTCGGCCAAAAGCCTTCAAGGAGAATAAAACACTTGCATGCAGCAGCAGCTTATATACATGGCAAATGAGATAATTACATAATTAATCAATTAGTACAACAATTCAACAAACTAATGTTCTCCAGTTGAGCTCTTCATTCAGCCCAAAAGGAAACATGGTTTTAAATTTTAAAATATATACAGTTTCTTTCTGCACTAATCTAGTTTTGACATCAATATCATTGTACATAGAAACACAAACTTGTTCTAAAATAGTTCCTTTCAAGCCCTCATTACATTTATCATGTGCTTCCAAAAAATGTGCTGCAACTGGGCTGTCTTCTTTACCATTTTGATGTCTCTAAATGCTCCAAAACCTTATTTTAAAAGCCCTCTTTGTTTCCCGATGTAAAATTTGTTACATGGGCACTTTAGAGCATAAATGACACCCTCAGAATTGCAACTAAATGTACCCCAACTATCAAATTTAACATTATTAATAAAATTAAAATTGGATACAATATGTTTACAAACCTTACATCTCCCACAGGAAAAGTCCCAATTTTAGCAGGTTCCATGTATATTTGTGATGCAGGCATCTTAATCTTAGATCTTACAAGAAAATCTTTTATATTCTTGCCTTTACGGTAAGAAAACTTCATATTTACATCAAGCCATTGTTGAACATTTCTAAGTGAACAAAAATAAAGCCAATATTGGCTGACAATATCAAGGAACTGTTTTGTAAACTACCATAAGTAGTAACAAAATAAATGTTTTCTTTAGTAGAACCTGAGCTGTCATGTTGTATTGTATTACACCCCTTTGTTGAATAGATTTTATATATCTGGGTTTACCACCTGTACACAATCTTAAGAAGCTCTTATCCAAAATATTTGTGCCATAGCCTCTAGTAGAAAAAGATTGCACCAAAAGGCACATTTCTTCATGAAATACATCAGATCTATTACATAACTTGGAAATCGTAGCATTTCACCATAAGGTAGAGCCTCAATAACATGTAAAGGATGGCCACTATTTGCATGTAAATACTGGCAAGTCCCTTCAAATTTTTTATTAGGACCGTGAATGATATTCTCACCATCTGAAATATCCAATACTATATCTAAAAAAGGAATAGTGTGACCAATATTAAGGCCATCAAATTTGATATGAAATTTATTAACATTAATTTCATTAAAAAATTCAATAATTGTATCTTTGTCACTGTCTACCAAAAATATTAAATCATCAACATATCTGAAATAATAAATAACATGTTCCTGAAAAAATCTATGCTTATAAATAATATTTGATTCAAAAAAACCCATAAAAAGATTTGCATACATGGGGGCAAATGAAGCCACCATAGCCGTGCCCTGTAACTGATGATATATAATATTATTAAATTCAAAAAAATTATGTGTCAAACAAAAATAAACCATTTCCATAACATATTCTGAAGCAGGAGAGTTACCAAGGAAAAACCGAAGGGCTTCAATCCATACTCATGTCCAATGCTTGTATACAAACTTTTTACATCAATGCTGACCCAAACCATATTCCTATTTACTTTGACATCTTTTATTTTAGCCAGAAAGTCAAAGACATCACTTATATAGGAAGGCAACCTAATAACATAGGGATACAAAAGTGATGCAAAAATACACCTAAATTATGAAGAAAATACTTAGACCCAGAGACTATGGGTCTCCCAGGGGGTTTATGTAGATTATGAATTTTAGGCAGGCAGTAAAATAAGGCCATTTTACAGGCTGTTGTCTGAAACTTTTTAACATCTGACTGGCAAAATAGCCAAGTCTTAACCCCTTATTAATTAGCTCCTTATAATCACGAATAGCTGAAAAAAAGTCTTCAGTTTCCACAGCTCTATACGTATTGCTGTCACCAAGATGTTGCATACACATTTCCATATAATCATTAAAACCCATGACAACCAGTTTGTTGCCTTTGTCAGAGGGTTTGAAAACAATATCATGTTTCTTACTCAGAGTTAGCAATGCTTTCCATTCTTGAATAGACATATTATAAACTATATTAGACCTATTACTCATAAATAGCTTGAGACTCCGATGTCTAGCTTCCAGGATGGACCTGACGTCAGAACCCTCAGACGAGCCCCCAGTCAAGAAGGCCAAAATGAGTAGGCCCAAACAGACTGCTGCACCCTCCACTCCAGCCGTTGCTCTCAAGGCCAGTGAAGTCCCAGAGTCCGAGCCAGTGTCCACGGAGCTTCCTTCGGAGGAAGGCCCAGAGGAAATCTCTGGGTTAATAACAGCCTGCATTTAAATTGGAACCTGTGCACTGAGAGAGAGCCTTAGAAGACTATCTGCAAATGTATAGAGCTGAGTATATTTTTCTGTATTATTCTGTATTATAGAGCTAAATTGTTGCTTAGATATCTGTTGTCTTACTGTTCTGCAAATGTACAGAGATCAGTATATATTTTTCTGGTTTTATAATTTGCACTGTGATTCCTCACATCTCTGTTGAAACTGTCTTCCCCACCACCCCTCCCTGTTCTTGGTTGTAGTTTAAATTTGGTGGCTTTTGCAGTGCCCGCCCCACTGTAGATTTGATCTAGGACACTCCCCCAGTCCCATCTCTTTACCGCATTCTACCTAATTAACCCTTTCTGCACTTGCTTTTAGTCCTTTTTAATTTAATTACATTTTTTCAAACTGTGTGTGGACTAATATTGCTACATACTCAAGTGTGCCAGCTTGCACTGCATGTGAATTGTTTTTACTACTGTTTTTGCTACTTTTCTGAAAAAAAAAAAAAAGAAAAGAAATTGTAAGCCTGTTTCCTACCTTTCCTGTAATTAGTGTTCCAGATACAGATTTGCTGTATCCAGGACTGTTTGTAAGCTTCTGAGCCCCCCAAGCCTTTCTGTGTTGGAGGGAAGACTTCTAGCTTATCAGTGGGAGTGGTAAGCATTAGGTAACCTGTCTACCACATAAGGAGTGGTTCTGGCCCAGAATTTGTAGTTATTGGCCATTTGGGCGGTCTTCCATCTCTCTCAACCTTCTGATTTGAAGGCCTGCATTTGCACTTGTTTCTGTCCTGTAACTCCTGGGCCCATCACATTTGCTCACTCAAAATTTTTTTTTTTTTTTTTTTTTTTATCTGCTTTTACTGTATTTGTGTTTCTTCCTACTTTTATTTTGCTTTTGCGTCATCTTAATAGTACTCAATTGTATTTATTACTGCTTGGTGTAACTCATTCTAAGCCTTTTAGTTTAAGCACTTGGGCTTCAAACCAGTTGTTTTACATGATCTGCACTGTAGTGGCAGAACAGGTAGCTTACATCCTTCTAAGTTGGGAACTGCTGATTGAGGGCTCAGTGTCTGTTATTCTAAAAGTGTATTAATTCTGGTTTAAGCACTTGGGCTTTAGGCCAGTTATTTTACATTAAGAGGGTTCATGGTCTGCACTCTTGTGGGAGGAGAGGCTGGACTCTGCCCTTCTGAGCTGGGAATTTCTGGTTAAAGGCTTATAGTGCCTGCATATTTGAACTGCTTCTTACTGAAATTGGTACACCTTGTTTGCTGTAGCATAGACTAGATCCAGGCCTGCTGAATCTAGCTTTGTTTGTATGCTTGTTGTTTGTTTGCTTGTTATTTCCCTGAAATGCTAATTCCACCTAAAACGCGGCTTTTCAGCGCTTCTGTGGATCCCTAGTGATATCTGCATTGCTTACTGTACTTATTTCCTTGTTTCACTTGAAAGAAAGTAACTGTCATTTTTGCATTTAAGTTACCTGTAACACATTGCATTTAAGTTGCCTGGCACTTGCTCACTAAAGCAATTATATAAGTCAGCACTAAAAAATGAAAAGCACTGCACCCTCACAAACTCCCCTTGAGTACCTTGTTCCCCATTGGCCCTTTTTTCAATTATAAAGGAATTGACAATACTATTCTAGCATGTCCAAAGGTCAGTTGTCAATCTCCTCTCCGGTCCAGCTGGTGAATCTGGGAATCTTGAGGCAATGTTACAACTGCCTTATGTACACAGACAGCCCTCTCCGCCTCCCAACAAATTCCAACACATGTGAGAGATGCAACCATATAGCCAAACTGGAGGCTAAGCTCTCTCAGCTCAGTACTGGCGTAACCAGTCAGGAGGAGAAGGAAACCACACTCACTACGATTCCAGTCTCACATAGACCTACCACGACAGCAAACCAAACACATAAACACACAAAAACATACTCGGAGGCTCTAAATCAAAATCTGCCTAAGCAGCAGACACCCAAGCAACCGCTACCCCAAAACAAAACACATGCAGCACATAGCTCACAAAGCCAGTGTGCTGAACAGTCACAGCCCTTAAGGCTAAACAACACACCTGATACACTTGTAATAGGTGACTCTATTGTCAGGCACACTGACGTCCCGCTCACCAGGCTGAACAAGGAGAAGGTCACGGTGAGCTGCCTGTTGGACGCTAGGATCCGCCACATAACACAAGCACTCAGGTCATTCCAAGGCAAGTACAAATATGACTCGGTCATTGTCCATGCTGGTGTGAATGACCTGAGATGTACCTCCCTGGACTACATGAAAAGAGACATAGAGGAGCTCTCTGAGCATGTAGCCCAGGCCGGTATGACCCTGACCTTGAGTAGCATCTTACCCTCACCAAGAATGATGCCACAATATGAAGATAAGATGATCAATTTCAACAATTGGCTTAAGTATTGGTGTCATTCAAAGGGGATCCAATGCCTGTCAGCCTGGGATGACATGCTCGACAAGCCACAATGCTTCGCTAGGGATGGCTTGCACCTGTCACCCCTGGACTTTCGGATATTGGCAAAGGCTCTTGCTTCCCCATAGTGCCTTTTTAGGCAAGGCTCAAAGACAAACCCACCTCCATAGGTATCACAAGGGATAAGAAACTAAGAGTAATGCTACTCAACGCCAGAAGTGTAAACCTCAAGATGCACGCACTCGAAACTCTCCTTACCATGGAGAACATCGATATCTGTGCAGTAACAGAAACCTGGTTCAAGGCTCCCGAGAGCACCCCAGCAATACCAGGTTATACCTCATACCATGCTTTTCGGCCCCAAAACTTGGACGAACCACAAAAGGAGGGGGAGTATCAATATTCGTCAAAGATCCCCACACCTCCAGGTTGGTGGCACAGCATGAAGCATCAGAGACTATCCATGTGCAACTAACAGTGGGTAAAACTGCCTTCCAGTTTATAGCCTGCTACAGACCATCCTCCCAAACCCAGGAACCCCAGTCGGCTTTCCTGAGAACACTGGAAAATATGAAGGTCTCTCCAAACACCATTATATTGGGTGACTTCAACTACCCAAACATAGAAAGGGAGCATAACTCTAGCTCCAACACCCTAGCCCAAAGGTTCCTAGAATTTATAAACTCAAATGCTGTGGAACAACTTGTTACCATTCCCACAAGAGGGGAAAACATACTGGACCTGATCATCACCAACATGGGGACTCTATGCTCCAGACCAGAAGTGTATCCCTCACTGGTAAGATCAGACCATAAACTAATCTCACTGGATATTCACATCCCGACCCCACCCCCTGCCCAGAAAACCACAGTGAAAAACTTCTCTAAAGCACATTTCACACTCCTCAAAACCAAGGTGGAATCCTTCAAACCTCCCGAGCCTGTGGATCCTGTATAAACGCATTCTATGAACACCTTCAGGAATGCATGGATCATGCAATCCCAAATAAAACCAAGACCCAATCCTCCAGAGGCAGACGTCCTGTCTGGTGGACCCCAGCCATAAACAAACTATACAATAGAAGGAGGAAGCTACTACATTATAGAGCAAAATCCCAAAAAGGGAAGGCATCTCTGATCAGTATTAGCAAAAAACTATGGGCACTCATAAAATCATCAAAGGCCAGCTTCAAGAGAAAAATTGCACAGGACACTAAGGATAATCACAAGGCTTTCTTTAGTTATGTTAGGAACCTGGGTGGGAATTCCCAGATATGCTCAGAATTAGTCCAAAATGACAAAAAAAATACATCAAACCCACAGACATTGCCAACATCCTAGCTGACAGGTTCAGCGCAAACCCCCCCACCAAAAGGGCAAATATCTGTCCCAGCAGAGTGCTGCCCCCCTGACATCTCAGATGCTCAGTTAAGAGCTGCCCTCTCCAAAGCAAAAAACACAGCATCAATGGGACCAGATGGTGTCCCGGGCTGCGTCCTACATGAACTCCAAGAAGAGCTAAACCCAAACATAAAACTACTGTCCAATCTCAGCCTTTAATACAAGATATGTACCCAAAGAGTGGCATACAGCAACAGTGGTCCCACTCCACAAAGGTGGTGCCTCCACGGATCCTGGAAACTATCACCCCATAAGGGTCTGCAAAGCTATAGAAAGGATCATCATGGACCTCATAAATAAAGATGTTGGGGACCTACAGACACTGAATCCTACCCAGTTCGGCTTTAAGGGCAGATCCTGCCTCTTAAACCTGGTCAATTTCTTTGAAACAGTCACCAAGGCCATTGACGAGGGGAAGGTGGTCCACACAGCCTACCTGGACCTCGCAAAAGCCTTTGATACAATACCCCACTCGGGCATTATAGATAAGCTCACCAGCTTAAATATAAACCCCTATGTCACTAGATAGGTTGCAAACTGGCTCAAGGACAGAACCCACATGGTTAGAATTGCTGGAGCCATGTCAGACTCCAAACCAGTTACAAGTGGCGTCCCACAAGGCTCAGTCCCCTAATCTTAAACATTCTCTTAGTTTGGCCGATGTAAAACTTATCACATCCACATTTTATGGCATAAATAACTCTCTCAGTCTATTACTAACTTATTTAAAGATCGAAATTATAATGTTGAGATGATGAAAGATGTGAGTGATTATGTCTTAAGTGAAAGGGAAAAAGAATATACAGCATTATTGGGAACTAAGGTAAAGAGAGAACATTTGAATACTGGGAAAGTATCAACAGCAAAAAATTACAATAGAGCATGCGTAGTAGAGTATGGTCCACACACAGAAAACATCAAAAAAATTATATCTGGTACATGGAATGTTTTAGTGGCAGATCAAGAGATCAAGGAGATTGTAGGTTTACAACCCACATTTGTGTACAAAATGGGAAGAAATGTGAAAGGATATTTAGAGAGAGGTACATAAAATAAGGGAATAGAGAATATAAACAAACACACAACCAAATGTGGGGCATGTAATCAATGTTATGTTATAAATGAAAGTGATGGACTAATCTTGAACAATATTATCAAAACTAGGATCAGGTTTGTGAAAGGGAATTGTTCTACCAGATATGTGATATACTTGGCCAAGTGCATGGAATGTTCTGAATACTATATAGGAAAAACGGAGCAGTGTTTTAAGAAGAGGATATATGCCCATTTATATAGTATAAGGACAAAGGATAATAACAATGCACTTTATAGGCATGTAGAGAAATCTGGAATAGAACATAAATTTACCTTTGGTATATTGGAGAGTATAATTCCTGATCCTAGAGGGGGGGGATGTTAAAAATATATTGGCTTGTAGAGAAGTATGGTGGCAGCTCTTTACTGATGCCACCACTCTCCCTGGATTAAATGAGCACATATCAGTTAAACCTCTTTTAGATAGAAGAAGATGAGCAGGTTTTGATATCTAATATATAGTCCTTTTAATTTAGGACGGTATTTACACTACGGTGTTATTGATGGTATTAATTACGTTTGATATTAAATATTTCATTATTTATACTTTAAAAAAAATTTTTTTCTGAATATAGTAGTGAAGTTAGACTGAAGTTATTATATATTTTTACATAGGTATATATTTTCACATAGGTATACATTTTTATATAGGTGTAAATGAATTTGCTTTATGTGTATTATGTTGCTTTAAGAATGACAGCATTGATTTTAAATTTTGGCGCCAATTAAGTTACTTAAACTGTTTGAACACGAAAACATTTGTTCTGATGAAGCTCACATTTTAGTGAGTGAAAGCGCTTAACGTTGTGGAATAAATATTATTGCTGTTTTTAGTTATAACAGTGGAACTTGTGTTTTTCTATCGTTTGGGACATTTGGATGTGCATTTGCGTTCTAGAGTGGTGGTTACAAGGTATCGAGTTGGACTGAAAGCATTGTTACACTTGTTTCTGTTGTTGACCTTTAGAATTTAGGTTAGAGGTCAGACTCTTCCTGAGAGGGGCACTACACTTCAGGCCACCAAGGAAGCCCATTCTGCCTCCTTGGGACCTTAATTTAGTCCTAGAAAATTTGACACTACCACCATTTGAACCAGCCAAAGACTGCTCCCTCCAGTACTGCACTTGGAAGACTATACTTTTGGTGGCCATAACCTCTGCCAGAAGGGTCTCCGAACTACAGGTCTTCACTGTCTTCCACAAGGACAGGGTATGTTTGCTTACTAACCCCATGTTCATGCCCAAAGTGGTAAATGACCTGTCCCTAAATCAGACTGTCAATCTGGCAATTTTTTCCCCTTTCCGCATAACTAAGCAGAGAGGATACTGCACTCCCTAGATGTACACAGACAGCTCAGGTTTTATTTGGCCAAAATCAAATCCTTCTGAAAATCTGACAGGCTCTTCATCTACTACCACCTTGGAGCCCTGGGTCAACCTGTTTCCAAGCAAACTATATCCTGTTGGATATCAAAAAACATTTACTTTTATCACATCAACCATGGTAAGTCACTCCCATCCCCAATTAGGGCACACTCATCCAGGGCAGTGTCCTCCTCAGGGGCCTTCCTTAAAGGATTGGACACAGCTGCTGGCCTTGAGGCAGCTACTTTGTCCTCAGTTCACACTTTCATCAGACACTACAAATTGGATATGGTCTCCAAAGCCAGGACAGAGCCATCTTCCATGGATTTGTGGAAACTGCTTCTGGTCCGCCTCACCTTCATTAGGACAGGAACTGTTTCTCTCTCCCTGATGTCATAAATGCAGCAGCATATGAATAGAAGGACATAGTATTGTTGTGCAAGAACTTACCATAATCTTAGATGTCCTTCTCTTCTATATGCTGCTGTATAGTTTTCCACCCAGCCTTCCCACTCACACTTGCCTGTTTCCAGTTTCCTGTAGTAACCACTCTGTAATCGCTGATTCCGGTGGCATTCAGTTCTGAAGAGATGTGTGCTGACGTCCACTTTATACCCGACGTCTGTTTGCAACCAATGTCTGAGAGAGGTTCAGGACATCATGCTCACCCTAGCGGTAAAATTTAACTTTTGTTTAATGGCCGGATGTGCGAGAATTCACCAGAGGTAAACTCCCTGGTGTCATGAAAACAGCAGCGTATAGAAGAGACAAACATCTAAGGTTATGGTAAGTTGTTGCACAACAATACTATGCATCCTGATTCCCAATTCTAAACAACTGCAAGTAACTGCCTGAGTGGTAGAGTCTTAATAACTTTTAGGCACCTATGAACTTCTAAGGATGTGTAGCTGGTATTAAAAGAGGGAAGAAACTTGCTGCTAGAAAGTCATATATTAGTAGATGGAAAAGGTTTTTTAGTTGGTGCCAAAACAAGAACCCAAGACCATTTTAAGGCTTGTGTTTCTCTTGTTCTGCATTGATTTTGTGAGTTGATATCCTCTGGCCTGTCTTACTCCTCCATCAAGGTTCATTTGCTAGCCATTTCAACATTTCATCCCATGGGATCAATCTTTCAGTGTAGGTTCATAGGTTCATAGGTTCATACTAGGCTATCTGCCCAAGGGCATTTATAAGCCTAGCCCATAGTTATGTGGCTTTCGCCACCCCTTTAGTTTGAATAAAAACTATGCCTATCATTTTTCTGTGCCTCTGTCAAGCAGTGACACTGAAGTAATCCCTGGGGTATATCTGCAATCTCCCATCCATTGGTCAAGATTCCTCTTGAACAAGGCCAGCGAGGTGCTCTGCCTCACATGTACTGGGATTTTGTTCCACAGCATAGGAGTCTCTGGGTGATGAATCTGTCCCTCCAGCACGTTCTATTTATAACGTCAAGGTTTAAGTCTCCCCCTGCCTCTTCTGAGGGATCTAGATTTTTGAGGTGAAGCATATTCATCAAATCTGGGTTTGACATAGCCTTATATGTCAGGCACAGGTCACCTCTGAGATGAGACTGAATAGAGCTGGAGTTCTTTCAGTCGGGCAGCATAAGACATATTTTTGAGACCCTTTATCCTTTTGGTGAGGAACTTTGGGCCTTTCAAGCTGCAGCAGGTGTCTGGTCAGATACATTCCAACGGGACATTGTACTCAATCATAGGTCTAATGAGTGATGAGTACAGGGGACGATGACCTCCCTTGATCTAGATGTGAATCCCTTCATGATCAGGTGGGCGATATAGAAGGTTTTCCGAACTACGTTAGCAACGTGAGTGTCAAACGAAGGCTACTGTCAACTTGGGTCCCCAGATCCCTGATGACTTTTCTGTGCTCAGTGGATTGCCACCTATATGGTAGCTAGGGTAACCTTGTTTTCGAAGGGACTACTATGCATTTTTGGCGTTTAACTTCAGGCCATAGCTCTGGCACCAGTTATCCGCTTCTGTGAGGTCTGGAGGATATCTGTGTCAGATGTGTTTTCGACTATAGCGCCTAGTTTGCAGTCATCAGCAAACTTTTGTCAGCCATAACCCTCCTGTGTTTGCTTGTACTTCAGAAAAGTAGATGCCGAACAAGAGTGGACCCAGGACTGAGCCCTGTGGGACACCACTTGTGACAGGCTTTGAGTCTGACATGGCTCCAGCAACTCTGACCCTGTGGGTTCTGTCACTTAGCCAGTTTGCAACCCATCTTGTGATGTATGTGTTTACATTCAAGCTGTTGAGTTTTTCATGATACCTGAGTGGGGTATTGTGTCAAGGCCTTTGCCAGGTCGGTAGGCTGTATGGACTGCCTTTCCTCATCAATGGCCTTGGTGACTGTCTCAAAAAGTCAACCAAGTTTAAGAGGCAGGATCTGCCTTTGACAAAGCCAAACTGGGTTGGATCCAAAGTCTGCAAGTTCCCTATGTCTTTATTTATGAGTTCCATTATGATCCTCCATGGCTTTGCAGATAAGGCTTGTCAAGCTAATGGGGCGGTAATTTCCAGGGTCTGTGAGGCACCGCCTTATGAAGTGGGACCACAGTCAGTGTGCCAATTCCTGGCACGATCCTGAGGTGAGGCTAAGATTAAACAGCTGTCCTAACTGTGGGTTTAATTCCTCGTTGAGTTCATGAAGCACACAGCGGGGACACCATCCGTCCCATGGATGCTGTGTTTTTGCCTTAGTGAGGGCAGTTCTCACCTGGGCTGGAGATGTTTGGGGCCACAATCCTCTGAATAGATATCTCTCCTTTTGGGGGGGAGTTTGCACTGAACCTGTCAGCCAGTATGTTAGCAATGTGTGTAGGTTCAGTAATTTTCACATCATTTTGAACTAATTCTGAGCATATCTGGGAGTTTCCTCCTAGGTTTCTAACATAGCTAAAGAAGGCCTTATGATTGTCTTTAGAGTCCTTGGCGATTTTCTCTCAAAATTTGCCTTGGATGATTTTATGAGAGCTCTTAGTTTTTTACTTATAATGATCAAAGGTGTCTTACCTTTCAAGGATTTTGCTCTATCTTGTAGTAGCTTCCTCCTTTTGTTGTAGAGCTTGTTTATGGCTGGGGTCCACCAGACTGGACGCTTGCCTTTGGTACAGAGAGTCTTAGTTTTGTTTGGGATTGCCTGATCCATGCAGTCCTGTAGGTGCTGGTAGAAGGCATTTGTAAGTGATTCAGCGGTTTGAGTAATGTTTACCACTGGCTCAGGGGCCTTAAAGGAGACCACACTAGTTTTAGAAGTGTGAAATCGGCTTTTGAAGTTTTTCACTGTGGTCTTTTTTTGTTTCAGGTGGGGCGGGATGAGGACCTCCAGCGAGATTAGTTTATGATCTGATCTCACCAGTGAGGGGTATACTTCCAGTGTTGAACATTTTGATCCCATGTTCGTGATGATGAGATCAAGTATGTTTTCTCCTCTTGGGGGATGGTGACTAGTTGTTCCATGGCATTTGAGTTTATGAACTCCAGGAATCTTTGGGTTAGAGTGTTCGGGCTTGAGTAGTGTTCCCAGTCTATATTAGGGTAGTTGAAGTCACCTAGTATGATGGTGTTTGGAGATACATTTATCCTCCAGTGTTTTCAGGAGGGCCATGTGAGGTTCCTGAGTTTGAGAGGGTGGCCTGTAACATGCTACAAATTGCAGAGCAGTCTTGTCTATGGTTAATTGCACCTGGATGGTCTCCGATGCATCGCGTTGCCACCAACCTTGAGGTGTGGGTGTCCTTTATGAATATGGACCCTCCTTTCTTGGTGTTGTCCGGATTTTGGGGCGGCGATGATATGAGGTGAAACCTGTTAGTGCTGGGGTGCTCTCAGGAGCCTTGAACCAGGTTTCTGTCACAGCACAGACATCGATGTTCTCCATATTGAGAAGGGCCTCGAAAGTGCATCTTGAGAGTGAGACTTCTGGCATTGAGCAGCATTACCCTTAGTTTTTCCTTTTGGTGTTCTAGGTGGTAGGTTTAGAATTTAAGCCTTGCCTAAAAAGGCACTATGGGGGTGGCAAGAGCTTTGCCAATATCCGGAAGCCCAGGGGTGACAGGTGCAAGCCGTCCCTTTGCGCAGCGTGGCTTGTCCAGCATGTCATCCCAGGCAGACAGACATTGGATCCCCTTTGAATGACACCAGAATTTAAGCCAATTATTAAAGCTGATCATCTTATCACTGTATTGTGGCATCATTCTAGGTGAAGGTAGGATACTGCTCAAATAGTAGTCTCATGTAAAAATGTTTTTGACAGGGATGTTGCATACCAAGCCTCCTGGAAAACAGACAATTCATCCTTGGGATCTTAATTGTGTCTTTGTCTTGGAGAAATTAACTATTGCTCCATTTCAACCATTTCAGCAAGCTGACTTGAAGTTCTTAACATGGAAAACAGTGTTACTGATTACTCTGCAAGAGGTGTATCTTGAGTTCCAGGCTCTTAAGGTGGCATCAGCCTTATCTCATTTTCCACAAAAATAGGTTTACTTTTAAGAACTAATCCTTTATTTATGCCTAAAGTGATGTCAGCCTTTACTTTGAGCCAAACTGTGTCAAAACAGACGTTCAAATGGTTGTTACATGCTGCTACCTTTTGTTATTCCCACCACAGTAATGCAGTTCCATGCAGGGTCAAGGCTTACTCTCTCAGGGCCTTGGCTTCATCCGTAGCTTTTTGGAAAGGGTTGAATTCTAAAAGAATTCTAGAAGGAGCCATTTGGTCCTTTGTACATACCTTTACAAATCACTATAATTTAGATTCCTTCTCCAGGTCTAGGGCAGGCTTTGCTAGGACCTTTCTCCAGAGGCTTCTGGACCCTCCAATTTCCTCTTCCTAGTCAATATGTTACATTAATCTACCCATATAGTTAAGGCTGCTGCAACAGTGATCAAATGATGAACATGTAGTTGTGTAAGTAAACTTACCATAACAGCGGATGTTTGAATGATCACAGCTACAGTAGCCACTGTCTCCCTCCACCCCCCCCCTTTATTTGTATTTTTTTGTTGATAAGGTGAGAATATATATTTTAGTTTCCTAACATTGACCTTTACAGGGCTGTAGCCTACCCCTCTCAGTTGGCGTGAAAGCTCTGAAATCTTAGATTCCAGATTAGATTCTTAGATCTTAGATTTTTAGATTCTTAGCTTGTCTTCTGTGTACTTAATAAAGGATTTTCAACTGGAAATGACTGCCTGCCTTGCTTGGATTACTTTCGAATACTTAGTAATTCTGTATAATTATGTATATATATATATATATATATATATATATATATATATGGATGCCTACCTCACATTCCAGAATGCCGACAACCATATGGCTGACACCATATGATCAACATTCAGAATGCCGACATTGTGAGAAGTCCATAGAAAAGGAAAATATAATTTCCTTTCAGCTGTTAGCAGGGGGGCTACGCCCCCTCCACACCCCCCCCCTTAACTTTAATATACCAACTCCGAGATCGCACTACAGTGCAGGAATGGAAATCTTTCCATTCCGCACTATAGCAAGATGCCGGTTCTGCACTGTTGGCATTCTGAATGTCGGCCATATGGTTGCCAGCATTCTGGAATGTCTGTAAACTGAAGAGGACCCATATATATATATATATATATATATATATATATATATATATATATATATATATATTTTTATATTTATATATAAATTTTTTTTTTATGAGTTTAAGTTCACTACTTCTGCTACTATTGTCTGATCTGATTAATGTACAGTGATTAACTAGAGGTATATGGACTGAAAATCTTCCACACACACAAGTTTCTTACACTGATTTGAAATCTTAGATTCCCAAACTAGTCTTTGTCTTCAGCTCAGCTTAAGTTGAGTAACAGTTTGGGCATGGGGAAGGTGCTCTTGAAGCTTTGAAAGCTGACCTAGTGGTTCTGTTCATAGCAGGATATGTAATCCATATAGCTAAGACTACTGAACCAGTGGTCATTCCAACATCTACTGTTATGACTAGTTTCCTTACACTGTTTTTGTTATAACGTTATGTTTACCTTTATATTTGCATGTATTAGCCGACATGGCCCAGTTTGTGGCTGAAATGCTCCTCAAACCAGTCCACCTACCTGGTTAACAAAATCTGTCAATAAATAAATTCAAAGGAGAAGCTACGTCTTGTACTGTAACTTTAAACAAAATCATTTTATGTCATTTTTTATGCCTCAGCATATATAAAGAATTAAAGGAAACATGTATACTTGTCAAGTCTGAAATGACACCAGCTTTTGTTATTTTTGATTTTCATAGCTTTTGGTTAGTTTGTTCTGAGAGTACTGAAAGCTGCACATTTGTTTTCAGCTGTCTGTTTTGTAAACGTTATGCCTTGTTATTTTACAAAGGCCATACAGGTAATTTTTTACCTTAACTTTAAAAGAGAATACTACTCTACTTTATGATGATGATTGTTTTTTTTTTTGCTAGACATCTTTATTACATCATCACATTATAAATTGCAACATGGGCTTGCATATTTTAATAGAAAAGAAGGCAAACTGTAATAACACTTTCTATTATTACCATTTGGCAATATTCCTGTATGTTTTCTTTTTAACAAATGTCATTGCTATCAAAGTACTTGAGCTTTTCTTTTGTTATAATTGTAGATTTCTGGTGGTTTTCTCCATGGGCTTCTGCTAAAAAGGGGCCATTTTATCAGCCTAGCTGGACTTTCCCAGTAGACAAAAGCAAATAAATAAATTACTTACTTCCTACCTTCCTGTAAACCTTACTTCTCCTCCTCCTGAGTATTATTTGGCATGAGTTGTTTCCATAAATTCCATTTATTTTTGTGAAGTTTGTTCCTTTCCTTTTTTAAACATCCCACCTTCAGTACTTTATATTCTTTGCAGTATTCAAAACTTTGTTACTGTTGGTATTGACTTTGATTTCTTTCTTTTTCTAGCAATTGATTTTTTGGCAGCCAGTAGAATTAAATATAGCAAGACTTTTCAGATACTATATCCCAGCTCAAAAGACTTCAGTTACTACTATTCCTCCCCAACATTTTTGTCAAACTACGGTGTAGGGAATTGTAAAAAATCTGGCCAACTCGTTAATTTTCCCCAGTCACCTTTGTCTTTACAAACTCCTGTTTAGCCTCAGCACGCTCTATTACCTTTTACTTCTGAATTATTTGCTCTCAATACCTTGGCTCCCTTAATTTCCTCAGGTAAATTCCAGTCTACCTTGCCTACTTTCGATACTCCTACTTGCAGACTTGCTTGTAGATAAAATTTACTTTTTTCATTCATGCAGTGCTTTAGTTCCTAGAATATTTTCTGTGAATTTATGAATGTAATATTCTGTATGGTTTTTAATGATGTTCTTCATGTTTAACTGTTGCAGTCCTAACTGTTAGGATTGTCTGCAGTGAAAGAGCCGGCCCGACTACTAGAGAAAACTGTTTTCGCTTCTCAGGCTGGTGGACACACTTACCGACATCAGTACACTCGGGTATAAAGGGAGGCAGCCTGCATCATTACTTCAGTCTTTTCTTCCCGCCGGGGTCCAAAGGAGTATACAAGTGGGTCTGTCGGTCAGCACCAGAGAGAAGTTGTCATCGGAAAGATAAGTAACCCTTTGGGGAACACACTTTCTATTTCTCTTATCTCATATCAGATAAAGTAAATAATGGTCTCCACTGTGGTAAACAAATCCCAGAGACTTCATTACTCTGTGTTACTTGCTTAGGCCCAGACCACAATGTCTCTAATTGTTGTTTTTATGCTAGGTTTAATGCTAGAACAGTTAGGCATACAGCTGAAGTCTTAGTTCATTTTCTAAGACAAGAGTCAGTTGAACCGTGTCCAATGGCATCCGCCTGTCATCTCAAACTGGAGCTACGTAAGCACAAAAAAAGAGAAGAAACTTAAGCCAAAGTCATTGGATGACAATCACTCCCCTTCTGACTCTCCTCCTAGACTGATAATTGTTGAAGAAGGTGAGGCACCTTCGCAGTCCCCCCTTCAACATTTGAAACATTAACCCAGGCCTCTGTCGAGACCCATTTGGAGTTCGAAATGCCTTCGGTTCCTTCATCTTCCACTGCTCACATTTCAGCTCATAGGTTATGTCTGAGGTCGCTCAGCAGGCTACTGCTTCCAAAGAGCGCTCATTAACCTGCACTACAGCGAGGCCTAGGTGTACGCTGTTGCATTTCCACAGAGAGTCAGGCGCCAGGGAGTCGGATGCACCTAGACCTAAGGCCAAACCTATCCCAGAGGAAGGCACTGTGGTAAGGTCTCTGCCTAGGCCCAGTTACCAGAATCCCAACAGGATTTGATTAAGCTGGCTGTGGACTTAATTAACATTGTAAGGGCCAGACAGACCACAGGTGAAACCACCCCAGGAAAAAGTAAAATGGATGAATTTACTGATCTTTATCCAGATCCCTTTCTATCTGAGGAGGATTCAGACTTGGAAGACCCTCTTACACTTCCTTTGAGGATTCAGATTCTGTGGAGAGCTTTCCTTCGGCTTCATCTCCAGAAGATCAAACTTCTGGGGAAACTCTTCATGCTATGAAGCAGCGTTTTCAGTGGGAAGCACTCACTTCCCTGTACTCCTAGGAAACCAGACAGATTTTATAGGGTGCAAAACACCCAAAATATCTGTTTAAAAATCTTTCAGCTGATCCAGAAGTTGTTACCCCAGGACCTAAAGTGGCTTGGGCCAGTGCTTCCAAGTATCTTCTGCCCACGGACAAGGAAAGTAGGGCCCTAGACAGGTTCAGAAAAAAGGTATACACCTCTGCTACTCTTTCTATGAGGGCCCTCAACTGCCAATTCCATATGACCAAATATCGGCAAACGATTCTGGATCAGCTCAGGCAAAATATTTCAGTCATGGGGGATAAAAATCTTGCTAAGGAACCTTTGGACTTGTCATCCAGGTGGCTAAATACTCTTTGCATTGTGGCTGTGATGCCATGGAGGCATCCTGCAGGGCAGCTGTCACTGGTTCAGTAATGAGGAGACATGCATGGCTTGGGGATCAATCTGTCCCTGATCATGTAAAGGCTAACCTTTTGGACACTCCCATTGACAAAGACAGACTTTTTGGACCAACAGCTGAAGCGATACTGAAAAAGATGGAGGACAAGAGTAAGTCCATGCAAACAGTTAAGGAATTCCTGCAAGTACAACCACCTAAGTTTAGCAGGAACTTTCCAGCCAAGCATTGGTCCTTTCCTACCCAGCCTAGGACTAAACAAAGAAGGCCTCAAAAGGCCAGAGCTTCCAGCCAAAGGCATCATCAACAGAGATCTAGGCAATAGACCTCTGAAACACCCAGACAAGGGA
Organism: Protopterus annectens; assembly: GCF_019279795.1. Taxonomy (NCBI): domain Eukaryota; kingdom Metazoa; phylum Chordata; order Ceratodontiformes; family Protopteridae; genus Protopterus; species Protopterus annectens. The sequence goes on along the minus strand of NC_056746.1, from coordinate 1,162,379,390 downwards.
GTTCTAGGTCACAGCCCTCAACCAGAGCGCAAGTATGACTCTCTCTCTCCGCTCAACCCTGCCACCACCACCACCCCAAAACTAGGAGGAAGACGCTTTTCCTCCAAAACTGGACCCACATTACTTCAGATCAGTGAGTTCTAAATATTATTGCAAATGGTTGCAAACTCAGTTTCAGCCCTTAGTATAATCAGGTTTCCCAGAGGTACCCCCAAATCAAAAACTAAGGCTCTTGACCAGATACAGATTTTGTGTTCTCTGGGAGTGGTGGAGCCAGTTCCTGAGGAACAAAAAGGGAAAGGCTTTTACTCAAGGTTATTCCTAGTGCCAAGAAAGGAAAGATCTTGATGCCCTATTTTGGACCTGTCCAGTTTAAACCAATTCCTCAAGATACTAAAGTTCAGAATGCTGACACTTCAAAAATTACTGCCCATGATAACTCCTCAGGCCTTCATGGTCTCAGTAGACCTAAAGGATGCCTACTTACACATTCCTATTCAAAAATCACACAGAAGCGTTCTTCACTTCAGAGCAAGCTCCTGTCACTATCAGTTTTCAATTCTGCCCTTTGGGTTATCTACTGCTCCAAGGGTTTTCACAAAGTGCTTGGCACCGGTCATTGCTTACTGTAAAACCAGATGGGTCCAGATTTTATCCTTACTTGGACAATTGCCTAATACATGCTGCAGACATTCCAAAGATCTGAAATTCACACAGGACCTCCTGACTTCTCTGAGGTTCACTCTAAACCTCAAGAAATTCATCCTGGTCCCATCCAAACAGTCTTTCTGGGAGCTCTCCTGGAGTCTTCCTTCCAGTGGGTCTTCCTCCCCCCAGACAAGGTCACCTATTTAACCAGTTACTTCCTAGATATACAGGAAAATCAGAGCATCACAGCCAGGGAATTCCTCAAAGCACTGTGGTTCATGGCATCCTGTATTCTCATGGTACCCCTAGCTAGGCTGCACATGGGGAAGCTTCAGTGGTACCTTAAGAGCATGTGATGCGAAAGCTCACAGTTACTGGATGCCCAAATACCTGTGATACCTTGCCCTCAAGCAGGAGTTTGCATGGTGGGTACATGCTTGTGCCCAAATTGAGGGCCTACTTTTCAGATTCTTGCCCCAGGGCCAAATCCTCACCTCAGATGCCTTGGAGACAGCATTGGGGCCCATATCCAATGCCTCCAAACTCAAGGATTATGTCCCACTCAACACAGAATGAGGTACATAAATTGGAAAAAACTTATGGCAGTACAAAACAGTTTAATGGCTTTCAAGGACAAATGGGACCCAGGGGTCCTAGTAGTACAAAAAGACAATATCACAGTCTTGGTACATAAACAGGCAAGGATGCATGCATTCCTACCCTCTCTGCCATCTAGCCATGCAAATATGATAAGCAGCACAATTCTTAAGCCTGCACCTTATGGCACAATACCTGCCGGGCGAAAAGATTACCCTGGCAGACTACCTCAGCAGGAATCTGACAGACCTCCATAAATAGCCTCTCCATCTGGAAGTTTTCTACATAATAACAAAGCAATGGGGGGGTCCCCCAGGTTGACATGTTTGCCAGCAAGGACAACGCTCACCTGGAGAAGCTCTGCACCAGGACAAGGCAGACATCTGCATGGAGAACAGATGCCTTCTCCTTCCTTTGGACACAACTCTTCATTTATGCCTTCCACCCATTACCCCTGTTGCCTCTAGTGCTTCTGAAAATCAAGGAGGAGGACCCAAATGCCATCCTAATAGCTCCGGACTGGCCCAGGCAGCACTGGTTCCCTCTCCTCCTCGAACTCACAATCAAAAGCTTTTGATATTACCAGAGTGTGTCCACCTTCTTACCCAGAACAAGGGGAGGATCATGCACCCCAGCCTTCAGACTCTCAGCCTGGTTTGTTCCACTGCGCTGTACTGCACCTTCAACTTGTGTCAGCAGATACAGGCCATTTTAAAAAAGTCTAGAAGGCCTAGCACTAGAAAAGTCTTACTCTGCCAAATGGAAAGGATTCCTGATTTGGTGCCAGACACACGGCTTCAGCCAAATTCTGTTAACATTCCTAATGTTCTGGAGTACCTGGCCAACCTAGTGGAGAAAGATCTCTCTTATTCCTCCATCAAGATACATGCCTCAGCTCTCTCTTCTCATATCCCTAGTCATCCTCCAACTTATTATCACCCTTTGCTGAAACAGTTTCTTCAGGGAGTTATTCACATTAGGCCCCCCAGGAAGAAACCCACCCTCCTTGGGACCACAACTTTGTCATAGAAAAGTTAACTTTGCCTCCTTTTGAGCCTGCAGCGTCTACCACCTTAAAGTTTCTGAACTGGAAAACAGCCCTACTACTGGCTATCACTTCAGCCAGGAGTTGCAGGCCCTAATGGCAGTGGATCCTTTCATTACCTTCCATAAAGACAGGGTCTCCCTCTGAAGTAATCCTTCTTTCATACCTACGGTGGTTACTAATGTGTTTCTCTGCTTCAGGCCATTCATCTACCTACCTTCGTTCCAAGCCCTGAAAACAGAGGGGAAAGATTTCTGCACTCGCTGTGGATATACATAGGATGCTACGTTTCTATCTGAATAGGACTAAATTGTTGACGAAAACAGATTAGCTGTTAATTACTTTTGCCCCAGGCTCGGAAAGAAAACCATTTTCTAAACAGACTATTTACAAGTGGATTTCCCACTGCATCTCTTTCTGTTACATCCATCATGGAAAAAAGCCCCCCGAGTTGATAAGGTCACACTCTACTAGGGCCACAGCTACTTCTACAATGTTCCTCAAAAGGGGTTCCCACTAAGGACATCTTAGAGGCAGCCACTTGGTCTTCTGTGCCTGCTTTTACTAGGTACTACCACCTGGCAGCCTTTTCCAAGTCTAGAGCAGGTTTCGCATCTGCAGTTCTGCAGGAAATCCTCACCTCTTCTTAATCTCTTTCCACCCTCTCAAAAGCTTTGGGAATCTTCCCAACAGTCAGGACTGCAACATTGTGACGCGAAGAACATAGTTCAGTTGTGTACACTTACCATAAATGTAGATGTTCAAGATGTACAAGTGCATTCACTGTTACAGACTTCTTTCCTTCTCACATAACCCCCTCAGCCTACTAGGTACACTACTACAATCAACCAAGGACCCTACACCTCCCAACCCTGGTTTGGGTCCACACTACCTTGGCCCACCTTAGGTACACTTGGAGGCCCCTTGGATCCACACTAACTGGGTCCTTCTAGGGTACACTTGGGGATTTCTTCTAAGCGAGTCAAGGAAATACTGAAGTGATAAAGAAGGCTGGCTCCCTCTATACTTGAGCATATTGATGTCGATAAGGGTGCCCACCAGCCTGGGAGGCAAAAATAGATGTGAAGTTGTTAAATCTCGCCGTTTATTCTCACTGATGGGTTCAGAGCTGATCCTCGGCTCTGACATGGCCATTAGCAAAGCTCAAGGTTTACCAGTAGCTCGAGACCAAGCCCCTTATCCTATGATGCATTGCTGGAATTACCTTAGATCTAGTTTGCCGCGGCACAGATCTCAGTGTTCCAGATTGCTTGGACCAATTTTATTGGAAAGATTCTTCTATTCACAAGTTTTAAAAACTTTTTCTTAACTTTCATTCTTGTTAGGATAGTATATATATATATATATATATATATATTTAGATAAGTGCCCTGTGTTGGCTGTATTTTTTCCATAGAAGTGTTTCTAGTTAGCAATTGGCCTAGTAGTGTTGGCCTTGTATTTAACTAAATTAATAGTCAATATTTAATTCAATAGCTAATAGTTGCTTAGAGTGTGTTTTCTATTTGTTTAAATTTAGGATGTCTGAAGAGAAAGAGAAGCAACATCCTAAATCTGGCTTCAACAAATGTCCGGACTGTGGACAAAAAATGTCGGTCACTGACAGGCACACATTCAGTGTGTCTATTGTCTGGGGGCATTACACCTCCAAGACTCTTGTAACATCTGTCACGCCTTTTCTTCCAGGGCACATTTAGAGAGGAGGAGGAGGAAATTGGTGGATAGGGGCTTACTTCAGCACCCCTTCTCGGAAGCACTGGGTGACCAGGATGGTGCTAGCAGATCCCCTAAGTCATCCATATCTTCAGGTGACTCCAAGTTCTAAAAAAATGGAGGGTTTAGGGTCATCGGTTCCACTGCCTTCGGAGCCAGCTCACAGCTTTGGAGCCGGTTTCTGAGATTCCCTCATCTCCTCTGCTTCAGTCAGCACCCTCGGTGCACTCCTCAAAGTCTTCTGTCAGCCTTTCAGATCTGGATGTGGACCATTGGTGCAGAAGCTTTTATGGGCACCAGGCCTTGCCAAATTGTTGTCTGCTCAGATGCCTCCATCAGAACCGAAGACCATTACCCCGGACTTGACTGCTCCTCCTCTGAGCCGTACCGGACTTTCAGAGCCGGAAGAGGCCAACCAGATGGTTGTTGAGCCTGTGGAGCCGAGACCTGCTCCAGTGTTATCGGCCCCATCTATTCGGATGTCCTCAGCGCCAACTGGGGACTCTAGGAGCCGACACACTCTTGTCGGGTCCAGAGAGGATAATCGTACGATTTGTCGGTGCCGACTCTTCCTCTCGGGTTTCAGCTCGGATGAGCTCGGCTCCTACCTTGGGCTTGGAGCCCATGGCCTCGGTGCGGGAGGATTGGACGGTCCCTCCGGATCCATCTAACCCTTCTCGTCGGAGTCATGGTGCATTCGATGCCATGAGGAGAGTCCTGTCTCCAAAGACATCATCAACATCAGGTCTGGCTTCCTCCACCCCTCAAGCGCCTGTGTCCGCTCCTTTTTCTACCAGTCAACCCAAGCGTAGAGACCCTGAGCCTCAAGTAGACCCACAGGACACCCCCTGCTCTTCTGAGACCTCCCCAGAAGCCCCCACTGAGGAGGTACCCAGGAAGAGACTGTGCAAGAGGAGGTACTTGGACTCCCCACAGGAGTCTTTCACATCTGACACTGACTTGGATGAGTCAGAAGGGTCCCCTCGATCCCCCTCTGAGGATATCTCCTTTGCGGAGATATTAGAGATCCTTAATCAGAGGGGTGGTTGGCAGTCCAAAAGCCCTATTGAGGACGAGTCAGTGCTTTTGAAGGGTTTCGGGTCTCAACCTTCCACCTCTTGGGTGTCTCCGCCTTATGATGAGCTCATGGAGCTGATCTCTCATAAGGCATGGGAGTCTCCGGAGGCCATTGAACCTGTCCCTTGGAAGCCAAATAAGTTAATCAAAGCCCCCGTGGACAAAGGGAATGCCTGTTGATGCCGTGGTGGTAGCGGCAGCCACCTAGAAAGGAAACTAGTGAAACGTCCTCATCTATCCATCCTCCTAACAGAGATTTCAGGATCATGGATAGATATGGAAAATGCATGTTTAGTTTAGCGACTTTTTCCCTTCGATCACTGAACTACTTAACCCATTTTACCAGACTACAAAGTGATCTCTTGAAGGAACTAGGAGATGCTCTCCAGGGTATGGTAACTGCAGGGGTTGCCGACAAAGTTACCACCCAGCTCACTACCGTAAACCTGATTGTGAACTCGTCCATGCATCTCATATCTTACACAGCTGATGGTTCGAGTAAGGCTGCAAGTTCAGGTATTGCTCTGCGTAGACAAGCCTGGATGCATCTCTCTTCCTTTGTGGAGCCTTTCAAGTGTTCCTTTATCAACACCCCATTTGATGGCTCATCCCTGTTTGGGACCAAGGTAAAGGAAACTCTAACCAGGTGTGAGCAGGAAGGAAAGACTGTATCTGCTGTCAGAGTCCATTTTTCTACCCCTACTCGACCCTATCCCAAGGGCGGAAAGATGTGGTTCCGAAAAGCCAAGGGAGCCTTTCAGGACACACGTGGCAAAACCCCCTCTAGAGGCAGAGGAGGGGTTATAATGGAAGATGCCGCCCACACAGCGGGGGGGGTCCACAACAGCAGGGTGACAGGGGCCAGTTCTCTGGTCAGCCCTACCAGCGCTCCTGAAAGGAGGCCAGGCTGTCCGGCTCTGGAGGCAGTCAGGGGGTCACTTATCTTTGTAACCTGAAGCCTGGCTAAGCATAACATCCGATACCTGGGTACAAAGCATCATTTCCAGAGGGTATTTCATACCGTTCTCTTCCCCTTCCATTCCTGTCAACAGAATCCCGGATGTTCCACCCAGTCTCAGGGGACAGGCAACTATAGAGGTCCGCAAGTTGCTAGAAAAAAGAGAAATCCAGCCAGTCCCAGCAGACCAAACAGGATTTGGAACTTACTCAAGATTCTTTTTGATTCCAAAGAAAACAGGGGAACTGGAGACATATCTTGGACCTCAGCAGACTTGACCAATTTGTAAAAAAAAAATAGAAGTTCCGAATGGTCACGCTTCAGGCCATTCTTCCCTTTTTAGGGAAAGGAGATTGGATGTGCTCCATCGATCTCAAGGATGCGTACTACCACATAAAGATGGACAGACACTCCAGAGATCACCTGCGTTTCTGGCTGGGAGCCAATCACTACCAGTTTCGAGCCCTGCCCTTTGGTCTCACTACAGTCCCCAGAGTGTTCACCAAATGCATGGCAGTGGTCACGGCTCACCTGAGGTGTGGATTTCAGGTGTTTCCATACCTAGACGATTGGTTCCTTAACGCCACCACCAGGCATCAACTGATTCAGGCAACAGAATCTACTCTGACACTCTGCAACCACTTAGGTATTACAGTCAACTTCGAAACGTCTGCCTTGTCGCCATCGCAGCATACTGTCTTTATAGGAGCAGAGTTAGATACCTCAACCACCACTCTACGTCTTCCAGTTGAAAGGGTCTCACTTCTTCACCAACACGTGAACTCATTGGTGTCAAAGAGCCGCAGAAGTCTTGAAGGTACTAGGTTTGATGGCGGCAGCAATTCTAGCCATTCCACTCACAAGAATGCATATGCGATTTCTTCAATGGCTTCTGTTCGCTCAATGGTCTTACCAGAGAACCATATGATTCTCATCACAAAGTCTTGCAAGAGGAACTTTCGGTGGTGGTTGACGTCTCTTCATGTCACAGTAGGATGACCCTTTGTGCTCTTTCCCCAGTAACTACTGTGACCATGGACACTTCCCTGAGAGGGTGGGGGGGGGGGCATTTTCAGGGAAAGACTGCTCAAGGCACATGGATGAATCAAAAGTCACATCAGCATGTCAATGTTCTGGAGCTGAGAGCAGTATTTCTGGCATTGCAGTACTTTCAGGACTCTCTTCCTATAGGGACAATTGCAATTCAGACAGACGTCAGTGGTCTGGTACTTGAACAAACAGGGCGGAACCAAGTCTTACCCCCCCCCCCCTTTGTCGAGAAGCCCTCATGGTATGGTAATGGGCTGTGTCATCCCAGCGTTATCTGTTAGCAATGCACATCCGGGGAAATCCAACGTGATAGCAGACAAGCTGAGCAGGGCAATCTTGTTGGCTCATGAGTGGTCTCTCAATCAACACGTTGCGGACATGATTTTCCACAAATGGGGCCAGCCTTGCTGCCATCTCTTTGCCAGTCACATCAATACCAAATGCAGAAGCTATTTTGCCCTGGTACCACCTCCGGGACATCCCCCGAGAGATGCAGTCGTACATGATTGGCCTCCAGGTCTCCTATATGCATTCCCTCCAATTCCATTGATGCCCAGGTTTGTACAGAAAGCAAAGTCGCTGGGAAGGACGGTTATCCTTATAGTCCCCCATTGGCTTCGACAGATTTGGTTCCCTTTTCTTCACCATCATCTGCTGGAGGATCCATGGATCCTGGACCCAGTTCCAGACCTCCTGACACACCCATCAGGGGACCTCCATCCTTCACTGCAGTCTCTAAAGCTGACTGCTTGGCTGATCCACTTCCCCAATTAGCCAGGCTTCATTCTCTCTAATATGACATGACAAATTCTATTGTCTTCTCATAAGCCATCCACCAGAAAACTATATCGCAGTAAGTGGAAAAGGTTCTCCGTCTGGGTCAGCATACAAAAAATTTACCCTTTCCAAGCTCCTTTGTCTTCCATTCTAGAGTTTTTGACAATGATTTTTAAGGAAGGAGCAGCAGCTGCCACAGTTCGGGTTCAGTTAGCTGCCATATCTAATTTCCACCTTGGATTGGATGGGTTAAATATTGTAGGTGAATTTTATTCTAAAGTGTACAGAAAGAAAATTATTCTAATTCTTTTCTAGCATCACGATAGTGCACATCCCATCATCATAAAAGGGTATAAAGGACAGTATGTTAGAGGTAGGTAGTAGAATGTCTTCAGCATAAATTACATAAAATGTTTATGGATAGAGGTTATCCGAATAGTTTAATAGGGAAATAGAAAAAAGTTAGAAGAAGAGGAAGGACGGATAAATACCCTATTTTGGGGAAAAGAGAAAAGAAAAAGAAGGGGAATATAATATAAGAGAAGGACAAATACCCTTTTAAAATGTACATACAGAAAGGAAAAAAATATGAAATTTCTTTGAAGGAAAAAATGAAGGACAACAGGAGGATTAATGGGAGGGGGCACCTTAAATGTGGAGGGTGGGTGCTCTCAGTATACATATGTATGTACTAAGGATACTGTGTGCATAAAAGGCAGAAATTTTTTTTAAGCATTAGCATGCCACTGTCAGACCGAGAGACCGTATATTTAGTACAGTTTATTTAGGGTTTTGAATAAGTGGTTTTATCATCAGCTCTAATGAAGTTAAAATGTGTAAGTGTGTAAGCATTTCACAGCATTTTGATGTAATTAAGTTATTGCCCAAATGACAATGTATTTTAAATGTTTACTTACAAAGTTTTTAAAAAAAAGTTTTATTTAATGGTTCGAAAAGGAAGACATAACATGGATTAGAAATAAAGTATGCTTTTAAACAAGCACAAAAAAAAAAGTATGGAAAAGAAAGGGATTTTTTTTTAACAGCTGGAGAGATTTAATTACATATATAATATAAATTATTCAAATTTAATATAATGTATATAAAGTTGTTGAAGTGTTTTGTGTGCAGTATTCATAAATATTGTGGCCCATAAGTTATCTAAGGTTTTTCTCAAAGGTGTTTTTCACATGAGGCCTCTTGTCAAAACCCCTTATTCTCCTTGGAATTTGAATTTTATGCTATCTCAAATAATTCTTCCCCCCTTCGAACCTGCATCATCTTGTGATCTCAAATTCCTTTCCTGGAAAACTTTTTTCTAGTGGCCATTACTTCTGCCCGCAGTGTGTCAGAAATTCAAGCTTTGTCAGATCACCTTACATGATTTTTCATACTGATAGAGTATCTCTCAGAACAAACCCATCATTTTTGCCTAAAGTCTGTTCAGAATCTAATATCAGTCAGGTTATTGAATTGCCAGTCTTCTTCCCCAACCATTCCAACAAATTAGAATACATGCTGCACAAACTTGACATGCACAGACAGCTTCGATTCTATCTTGATAGAACCAAGGATATTAGGAAATCAGATCAACTTTTTGTATCCTTTTCGGAGGCCAGAAAAGGTAGACCAGTGGCTAAAACAACCCTTTCAAATTGGTTATCAAATTGTATCTCATTTGTTCATACAGCTGCTAACATACCTTTACCACACAAAATAAAGGCTCATTCAACTAGAACCGTTTCTAGGTCTTCTGCCTTTTAATCTAAATTGCCCTTTGATAACATTTGTGCTGCAGCCACTTGATCTAAGCCTCCTACTTTTATCACTCATTACAAAGTGGATAAGGCCTCCAGGGACAGGTCTCCTTTCGGTTCTGTGGTCCTGAAAAATGTACTCCTGTGAGCCACCCAGGATTGCGGGTGCTAGGGACACTACCCAAGAGTGAGAATAAACAGCGAGATTTAACAACTTCACATAAAGAAGTTATGTACTCCCCATAACGTTCCATGTGAATTTATCTTGCCTTTATTCTCACGTCCCTCTCTCCATCCCCCTCCTGGCTGACAGTTGACCTAGAGGCTAGTATCATCCTGGTTGTTCAATACTTATTCTTTCTTGGGGAGTGCACCCCTTACAGAGTTATATATACATGCAGCAAACAAGATCCGAGGTAATTCCAGCAGTGCATCATGGGATAAGGGGCTTGGTCTCGAGCTACTGGTAAACCTTGAACTTTGCTAACGGCTGTGTCTGAGCCGAGGATCGGCTCAGAACCCATCAGTGAGAATAAAGGCGAGATAAACAACTCACATGGAACGTTATGGTGAGTACATAACTTCTTTTTTTCTGTGGTAGTTGGGCCAGCAAAGGGCTTTCACGGCTGGAAATCCCAACAGTCAGGACTGCAACAGTGAATACATTTGAATGTCTACATTTGTAGTCAGTTTACACAACTGTATTTTCTCATTAAGGATTTGCAATCAAAATCCTAGTATTTCTTTCTGTTTTGAGCACCATCCCTGTTTCATCATCATTCTTTTCTACTTTGATTTATAACATTATGTTTGAACAGCATAAATTAGTCTTAACTTTCTAGCTTTAAAAATTATACATGCAAATCAGGTAATCCGAAAACACCTTGATCTATGGGGAGAATCAGTTTATACCACTTAACTCTTGCCCTTTTCCCCTGCAAATACATTCTTTCATCTCTCTCTAGTCATCCAAAACTTTTACATTGGTTAATAAAATATGCCTGACCTATATATGACTAAAGAGGCTCAAAACATTTTTACTACTTGTAGCCTTCTGTCCTTATCCATAATTCAGAGCTTCCAGTTTCTTAAGTTTTGCATTATCTTTTGTTTTGTCTCTTCCCACATATCCTTAGCTGCCATAACATAATAGTTTTTATTCTATTCACATAGGTACTTTGTCGCATTACCATAAATGTGGGTTCTGCTGATCCAGTTCATAAGTTTGTGCATAGTTGACCACTGTATGATTTTTTATTCATTTTTATTATATCCTGAAAAGACTTGAAACTCTCCCATAATGGTCTGCCGCACTGAAGTGTCCTTTTCTGTATTTGTCAATTACAAAATAGTATCATATCTACATAAAGCTAACCTTTCTTTTATATTTGTGAATCCCTTATTTTCTTTGCTAATGACTCTAAATATGAAGCAAGTAACAGAAGAAGAGGCCATCCTTGCATGGTTTCTCTGTTCGCAGTTTGTCCAAGAGGAATCTTCCCAACTTAATACTTGCCTACAACCCTTAACATATCCTCTTTAGTAACTTTACTATTCTATTTGGGAATGTAAATACTACCGTTGCCTACTCATAAAATCTTAACTGACCTTGTGTAATGTTTTCTCTTCATCAAGGTTTACCAACAGTAGTAATTTTTTCTTGCACTACAATTCCTGCAGGTCATCATTCTTCTGTTAATTGTCAAATGTTTGCCTCCCCTCCAGAAAACTATTTTATTCTATGTCTCTCTATTTTGGTCACAACCTTTGCATTCTTTTATATAGTATAGACATACACACTTTATACTTGCGGGTTTGAAATTGAAATGGGTCTATAAAGTTGGATCTAATACAGCCACCACAAAATTCCAAGACGTTGGTACACCTCTCCCCTGTTTTTAAAATATTGTTAAAGCCTTCCAGATCTGTAGCAATTTTTTCCCTCCCAGCTTTCTAACTTCCTCAAGAATGCTGCCTGTTTATTGAGAATTCCCAGTTGATTGATTACATGGCACTGTTTTTTATCACATCTGCTCCTTTCTTAACTATTAATTGTTGAGCCTCATCTGCTTCCTACCTTGGCATAATTAAGTCATCCATAACTTTTTTGTTTTGTGCCTTTTCATGGTTCTTACATTTCTGTGCTTTATGCACATTTTCATGAAATGTTTGAACTAGTTCTGATATCTCCATAGGATCTTTGATTATTTTTCTTGTTCTAATGGTCATAAGTTTGGCAGTAACCCTTTCTACTCTCTTTTGCCTAAGTCATTATGATAAATTTTTATGTATTTCCCTTTTAGAACTGTGTAGTTGCTGGTTTTCTTTTCTGTGAGATTCCTGTTATTCTGCACTGCTAAGACCTTTGTCAGCCTCTTTAGTGGTTTACAGAATTTCTCAGTAAAGAAACCAGCCCTCAGCACAAGTTCACCAACTTATTAACAGACTTGATGGAGATGGTCCTGATGAACAACTTCATTTTTAATGAGCTGTTCAGGCAACGATTTATTATAACACATGACTTAGACTCAAGATTCACTGTTTTCCCTTCTCCTTACTCCCATGCCTTTTCTTTGGTATGACAACCCTGACACTTGGGTGTCCCTAACAACTGATTGACAACACCTGTTTTCAATTAATGTGTTACCTATGGTTATATCTCTTTAAATTCTGTTATTTTTTCCATATATTTCATTTCCACCCTGTTTTTAAAATCCATTTTCATTTTATCCAACTTACTAACTATCCTTTCTGAAGAATTTTTTTTTTATTTTCTAATGTGTCTCACATAATTTCCACTATCCATTCCTTAAAGTCCTCTCTCTTTAATAGAGAAGTAGGAAAGCACTACTGTCTCGTTTTTAATTCATTACACATTGGGAGGGTGGCCTAATGGTTAAGGTGTTTGCCTTACAAACACAATGTGCAGGGTTTGAGTGTCTCAAGGGATAATTGGTTGGGCTTAAAATGTCTCGCAAGGGCAATTAGCTTAGTACTAATCTATGAACCTGTATCTTGAACTTAGTTTTTATTGGTGCATGATCTGAAGTAATTACTGAATATATCTCAGAGCTTTCAATTAAATGCACATGTTCCATGAAATGTGATGTATATGCAGTCAAGCCCAGTTATTGTACCTTGGGAATGTGTAAATTCTTTCTGGGTTTCTACTGCTCAGTTCACATCTTCTGTATCAATCATTCTCATATATTTCTTTATAAATCTGCCCTCCTTTGTTATATTTTCCCTTCTAGACTTCCTTGATGCATCCTAACTTTTTCAAATCAGGGCTTAGTCCCCACCCATAAATACAGTTCCTTGCTGAAAAGTAATTTCTTCCAAAATTCTGCTAATCTCCATAGCAGCAGTTTTAGGTGGGATATAAATGCATGTCACCATAATACTCCTTCCCTGACAGTAACCCATTACTACCACAAATCTACCATTATTGTCTTTTCTCCCCCCTGTATCACTCTTGGAGCCCGTCCAGCGATCAGTATTTTATTCTCTTTTCTGTTCTGATATTCTGATAAGTGGCCACCCTTTCTTTGTCAAATTCACATGATCATGTCTGTCCAAATATGTCTCCTGCAATATTGCTATTTGTGCATCATGTCTTAATATACTTTTTGTCTGCCCTGCAAAGCATTTACATTCCATGATAATGTGGACAAAGTAGATGTTATGATAAAAAGTTATTACTCCAACCTATTATACAAAATGTATATTTCTGACTTTTAGCTTGCAAGCACACATTAAAGTCTAGCAGGCCGATTACTTGAACAGTTATTTCTTCTCATCTCCATTTGAAACCATGTCACATTTTTCATGAATTTTTACTCATTGAAAACGCACAAGAGGGGAAGTTATTACTTTCTGGATGGTTAAACTTCATTAGTTGAAGATATACATAGCTGTGTGTCTTTGTTTTAAGTTAATAGGTTATGGGGATGTTCTGGAGGTGTTTTTTTTTTTTGTCTTACGGTTTTCATTAAAACAAAAGGTCTTGTAAAATGTGACATAGGTTCAAATAGAGATGATAAGAAACAGCTGTGTAAAAGATCAACCTTCCAAACATTAGTGAGTGCATGCAACACAAAACCTGAAAGAGACATTTAAAAAAGCTGACATATATAAAAGATGGGAATAATAACTTCCTATTATAATGTCTATACTAAACATATTTTGGAATGTGAATACTCTCACATCTATAGACAAAATGGAGAGAGTATTGAATTATATTAAGACATACAGAGTGCAAATAGCAGTGCTACAGGAGACACACTTAGAAGGAAATAAATGTGTGAATTTGATAAAGAAAGGATTTCAAGAGGGATACTGAGCAGAGTGTCAGGGACAAAGGAAAATTATTAATTGTTGGGGGAGCTCCGGTAGCGTTAGAAATAGGGGAAAAAAGATGGAAATGGCAGATTTCTGGTAGTAATGGGCTACTGGCAAGGGAGGAGGATTATGCTGGCATGTATTTATATTCCACCTAAAATGGCTATTATGGAGCTTAAGAAAATTTGGGGAGAAATAATCAGCTTTTGGGGGGGATATTATGTATAAGTCGGCATAGAATTTAATTTGCAATAGTGAGGATGTAGCTGGGGGACCTTGTAGGTAACATATAACAGAACAGGGTAAATGCCTGAAGAAAGTTGTGAAAATATTTTTGTATGGAAGACATGAATTCAGTAGTAGGAACTGAGAATTTGCATATTATTCCCCAAGATATAATAACTGGGCTAGACTAGACAGAAATTATATTTCACAGTAACGCGTACATTTAATTGAAAGTTTAGACACACTCCCATAATTGTTTCAGATCATGCACCAAAAAGATAAAAATGTAGGGAAATGAAGTAAAAATGAAACACTGGCACTTCACATTTACCTGTTAGAGAGAAATTTGAGGAATGGGTTGTGGAAATTATTCAAGAGTTATTAGGGAAGATATAAATTTCTTCAGAAGTTATAGCTAGTGGGCAGGAGAAAATGAAAGTGGAGTTTAAGAATAAGGTAGACATAATAGGAAAAGGGATATGGTTAAGAAGTAACAGGAATTATTTAGGGGCTGACAAAGGCTAAAGTACTGTAGAGTAAGGGAGATCTCACAGAACAAGAAGAGTTGCAATTGCAGACTGCTAAAGAGAAAATAAAGCAGTATTTGTAAAATATGCATGAGTTTAGAAAGACTGCTGTTAAGCAGCTGTTTTTTTTGATAATCACTCCAGAGCACAAAAACTTTTAGCACAATGACCTAAGCAACAGAAGGTGGAAGGGGTTGTTGTCAAAGATGCGGAGCATAAAACAAGAAAGATAACCAGAAATCCTGTATGAGTATTAGAGGTATTTTGGAAAATTTAATGAAAATTTGTATAAGGCAGAGAAATGTGGAAATCAAGAAAGAGCACAAATGGAAGTATTTATGGACTACATGAAAAGAGACATTGAGGAGCTCTTTGATCATGTAGCCCAAGCTGGTATGACCCTGACCTTGAGTAGCATACTACCTTCACCTAGAATGATACCACAATACAAAGACAAAATGATCAATTTCAACAATTGGCTAAGCTTCTGGTGTCATTCTAAGGGGATCCAGTGTCTGTCTGCCTGGGATGACAAGCCTCGCTGTTTTGCCAGAGATGGGTTGCACCTGTCACCCCTAGGTTTTTGAATACTGGCCAAGGCTCTTGCCATCCCCATAGTGCCTTTTTTAGGCAAGGCTCAAAGGACAAACCAACCACTGTAAACCAGCACAGGTAACCAAAATCTAAGGGTAGTGTTATTCAACGCCAGAAGTCTCAACCTCAAAATGCACACACTTGAGGCTCTCCTCAGCATGGAGAAAATCGATGTTTGTGCAGTGACAGAAACCTGGTTCAAGGCTCAAGAGAGCACCCCAGCACTGCCAGGTTACAATTCATATCATACCTTCCGGCCTCAGTTACCGGATCGCAGTACAAAGGGCGGAGGTGTATCCATATTCATCAAGGATACCCATATCTCCAGGTTAGTAGCGCAGCATAATGCGCCTGAGATTATCCATGCACAACTATCAGCAGGCAAAACCACATTTCAAGTCGTAGCCAGTTATAGATCGCCCACTATGTCCCAAGATGCTCACTCTGCATTCCTTGAGACATTGGAAAATGTAAAGGTCCTACCCAACACCATAATCTTGGGTGATTTCAACTACCCTGGTATAGACTGGGCGAACTACCAATGTTCCAAGTCCTATGCTCAGCGATTCATAGAATTTATAAATTCAAATGCCCTTGAACAACTAGTATGTTCCCCCACTAGAGGGGACAACGTATTGGATTTAATCATCACAAATATGGGCGCCCATTGTACCACACCCGTTATCACCCCCTTCTTGGTCAGATCCGACCACAAACTGGTAACCCTGGACATCCTAACCCCTCCACCTCCCCAATCAAAGAAATCATAGTCAAAAACCTTTCCAAAGCAAACTTCATACTACTTGCATCCAAAGTGGAAAGCTTCACTATTCCCTTGCAGAAGGATAATGATATCCAGGATGCAGAATCCTACACCAAGGCACTCTATATGCATCTTCAGGATTGCATGGACATTGCTATCCCAAATAAAACCAAGACTCCTTCCTCAAGCAAGAAGAAACCAGTCTGGTGGACCCCGGCCGTAAGCAAACTTTACAATAAAAGGAGGAGACTTATACAAAAAAAGGCCAAATCTCAAGTAGAAAAATCATCCCTGATCAGGATTAGTAAGAAATTGAGGGCCCTCATCAAGTCAACTAAAGCTAATTTTGAAAAGAAAGTTGCCAAGGATAACCATAAGGCCTTCTATGGCTACATCAAAAACCTAAATGGCAACGCTCAGGTCTGTTCTGAGCTAGTACAAAATGGAACAAAATACACTGACCCTTCTGACATTGCCAACATCTTGGCTGACAGGTTCAGTGCAAATTTCTGCCCCCCTCACCACCTACAGGGCCTATTACCATTCCAGGGGATTGTGTAAGTCCAATTATTACTGATACGTTGGTTAACAAGGCTCTATCTAAAGCTAAAAACACTGCCTCCATGGGACCAGATGATGTCCCAGGCTGTGTCATACACGAGCTCCAAAAGGAATTAACCCCGCATCTTAATACCCTGTTCAGTCTCAGCCTCTCCACAGGATATGTGCTCATAGAATGGTGCATGGCAATGGTGGTCCTGCTACACAAGGGTGGGGCCACAACTGACCATGGGAACTACCGACCAATAAGCCTGACCAGTATGATCTGTAAGGCTATGGAGCGAATCATTATGGAACTCGTAAATGGTGAGATTGGGAACCTCCAGTCCCTGGACCCCACACAGTTCGGCTTCTTCAAGGGCAGATCATGCCACCTGAACCTGGTGGATTTCTTTGAGACAGTTACTCAGGCTATAGATAAGGGAAAGGAGGTACACACGGCTTACCTTGACCTTGCTAAAGCATTTGACACCATTCCCCATTCAGGTATTATTGATAAGCTCACCAGCCTGGGCATAAACCCTTACGTCACAAGATGGATCGCAAACTGGCTCTCAGACATAAAGTAAGAGTAGCTGGATCTATGTCCGAATCCAGACCTGTAACGAGTGGTGTGCCTCAGGGCTCTGTCCTGGGGCCCCTCCTGTTTGGCATATACTTCTCAGAAGTACAGGCAAGCACGGAAGGGCTGTGGCTGACTAAGTTTGTGGACGACTGCAAACTGGGTGCTATAATAGAGTCTCCGGCCGACATGGAGATCCTCCAGAAGGGCCTAAATGAGACTGACGCATGGTGTCAAAGCCATGGTCTCAAGCTAAATGCAAAAAAATGCGTAGTAATCCCCTTTGGAAAAAACAGAGTACCCGCAAACTACAACATAGGAGGTAATCCCCTGAAATCTGAAGAAGTAGTAAGGGATCTAGGGACCCAAGTAGATAGTCAGCTTTCCCTTGATAACCATGTTGCCAAAGTGGTAGAAAATCCTTCTGTGTAACCCATCTGATCACGAAAGGGTACGCATCAAGATCTAAGGATGTAATGGTGCCCTTCTATTCTTCCCTCATCAGACCCATTATTGAGTACGGTGCACCAATTGGAATGTACCTGGCTTGACATCTCCAGCAGCTGGAGAGACCACAGAGGTACCTAACCAAGAGGATTACTGGCCTCAAACAGTTGCCCTATGCAGCACGATTGAAAAAGCTAAGACTGTTCTCTGTTGCATACCGCTTTCTCAGAGGCGATCTCTGTCTAACGTAGAGAGCCATGTCCAACCCAGAATTGTTGAACATGCTCCATCTTAGCAAAACCAAATCTACTCGAGCTACATGCTCTAGGGATATAAACCTCAACACAACAATGAATAGAACATGCTGGAGGGATAGATTCCCCTCACAGAGACTTCCCTTACTATGGAACAAGGTCCCGATCTACATAAGACAGAGCCCCTCACTATCACTCTTCAAGAGCAACCTTGATGAGTGGATGGGTAACAGAAAGCTCACACCGGGGATCACACCAGCAGCACTACTATATAGGGGCCAAGGGTACTAGCTGCTAGTACAAGGGTCTAGGGAACTACTAAAGGGTCAGTGAATACCGCACAATGTGGCTGGTCTAATATATGCCTTCGGGCAGATAGACCAGTACCAACCTATGAACCTGTGGAAGACTTAAGTATGCCAAGGTTACGGGTAGATGAGGCTCAGCAATTAGCAGTTGAGATAGATGGAGATAAAACAGTGATATACAATCAATCTGCAAGAAAGTCTCCAGGAATAGATGGTATTACTGTGGAAGTTTGGAAGAAAGGAGGGAAGAACGTGATAAAAAGCTGGAAGGTTTTTGTTTAACAGTATTTTAAAAGGAGGGGAAGCACCATCATACTGGAAGAAAGCTGTGGTGGCAGCTTTCATAGAGGGCCATTTCAATATTAAAACATGATTATAAAGTGCTTATCTCTATAATTAAAAGAACGGTAAAAGTGTTGCCAAAATTAATAGGTATGGATCAATGTGATTTTGTGGAGGAAAGGCAAACATTTATTAGCATTAATAGAATGATGATTCAGAGAGAAGTAGAGTGTAAGAAATACTGCTGTTGTTGGTGGGTCTTGATGCAGAAAGCATTTGACAAAGTAAGTTGGGATTTTTTGAGTAGAGCAATGGAAACTTTTCATTCCCTCATACAATTATAATGCTAATTAGGAGGATATATGAAGGATCAGAGGCAAAAATTCAAGTGGGAGGATTCCTTTATGACAAGTTGTATCTGAACAGATCAGACAGGGGTGTCCTCTTTCCCCATTGTTATTTGCTTTATATTTAGAGTCAATGGCAAAGAAAATAAGAGACTCAGAAATTCAATTATATAATTGGTATGGTAATCAAGAGAAGTTGGCTTTGTTTGCAGAGAGTATTATTTTGTACCTGATAAAACCAGAAAAGGACATCTTGATGTTGAGGACTTCCAAGATAACTGTGCACTGAGTAGCAGCTTAATTTCACTCTCCCATTGTGAAAACAAAATGAGAAAAGAGGGCCACTGAATTTGTCTTTTTTGGGTAAATTTCAGTTATTGGCTAGTAAGTGCACTGTCTGGATGCCAGAAGAATACATTTAGAGAACCTGAAAGAAAATCAACCACAAAAGGTGAAAATAAGACACTAGCTAGGAAGAATCCTGCAGCTGTTCAGCAAAAAGTAATTAAAGTTCCAACTTTGGTGTGAGACACTAGAAGAAAAAATAAGTCAAATGTGTACAGAGCTGATTAAAATAAACGATAAGCTAAAAGAGTATATAAACACGTAACAAAAGGATGGAAGAAGCTATAGACGGATATTCAGATGAGTTGATAAAACTGCAAAAATCAGAAGTTGAAATGAAAGAAAAGGGTGTCTGAGTATGAGACTGCTGAAGAAGAGATTTTCAAAAAATGATAGAATTAGAGGACAGTGCATGCAGAGACAACTTGATTTTCTGCTGTACCAAAGAAACTGGAAAGAGCAAACTGTTAATTTTATGCACACACAAATAAGCAACTGGACTGGTATTCCACAGCAGGAAAGGCACATTGTGTGCATGCTCCAAACCTGGCCATTAGAAAGCAGACAGGACCGCTAATAGTAAAGATGCAATCCTTCGAGCAGAAAGAGTTGATTCTGAAAAAAACTGTGGCAGAAAGACAAAGTACAAGATGGAGATAGCAGAGTGTGAAAAATGATTATTCACTGTAAACCAGGCAGAAAAGGAGTACATTTATTCCAGCAGTCAGGGAATGTCAAGAGGCAGGTGTGAGATTCAAGCTGCTGTATGCAGCTATCTTAAGAATATTTTTTCCTGGAGGATCAGTCATGTTTGGATATAGAACATGCTAAGGTGGAATTGCAAAGGTTTGTCCAACAAAAAGTGATCTGTCAAACAGAAGAGGACTCTGCTTCTTATTCTTGTGATAACAAAGCCTTTGCCAGTTAAGCCTTTTCCAGAGTCCAAGGAAAATGCTTGAGAGAGAGGGAAAAGCATGAGAGTTGACTAGAAGAACTAGGAGTGCATTAGAAATGAACCAGAGACTAGAGTTATGAGATAGAGATCAACTGGAAGAAAACCAGCAACTTGGAAATTAATGAAAAAATGTGAAGCATCAGTCATATTTGAGAAATGTGGCTGAACAAGAAAAACTGATAATATTGGACTTTGTCTTTGTTAAACTTGTAGGGGACTCCAAAGCATATACTCTACTTCATGTCATTAATGTTTGGAAGAACATTAAGGAGAGAGGGAAAGGAAGAAAAGGCAACTGTAAGTAAAACAATTTGTGTACTTAACAGTATGTTTATAAAATATGACATATGTTGCATGCTATATAGTAAAGCATTTTCAATTATTTTTGTGTTATAGGAATATTGAAGTAAGCAAGTCCCCGTTTTCTTTCTTGATGATGTTTTTTTTAAAAAAGTAGGCACTGCTATGTAAAAAGAGAAGAAAGCCTGGACAAAAACATGTTTAAGATAACAAGCTTTAATCTATTGCTGTTGTGGTGAGGGACAGGTTGTAAAAGTAATAGAGATCATGATGTAAGTAAAATTGATATGCTTTTTCTTACTTTCAAAAAAGAGAAAAGTCCACTGTAAACCACGTAGGACCAAACTGGAGTCAAAACACTTTATTATGCACTTTGTAGTTTCAGTTAACAGCTTCCTCAGGCACATAAAACATATTTTTTTCTTACTTTTACATAGAGGAATAACTGGATTAAGGCCCTTGGCTTGATCTAACAACAAGGTTTAAGTGGAAGTATGTATGTAATGACATTTTGGTGTTGTAGAACATCTTGAGACAGTTTTAAGTCTTTTCGGGATATAAAATTAATGAAGATAAAACAAAGGCTTTAGCTGTAAACCATGTACCCACACACAAACTGGTCCATCAACATCCATATTTATGGGCACACAAAATGAAGTATTTAAGAGTATGGATTAAAAAGGATTCTAGTATGGCAACTAAGGATATGTGGGAAGAGACTAAACAAAGGATAATACAAAAACTGAGAAAACTGGAAGCTCTTGTTTATGGATAATGGATACCAAGATACAAGCACTGAAAATATGTTTAGTCCCTTTAGTTTTATGCTCAGATTAGGTGCATTCTTAACAACCAGAGTAGTATTGAGGACAGTAAGTAATAAAGAGTTGAAGAATTTCATCTGGGAGGGGAAAGAGCTAGTGGGTAAGTTCATCCTTCCAAAAAAAAACCAAGATGGATTAAGATTTCCTGACTTGAAAGGATATTTCAGAACTACACAGTTAAGGCTCACATACATAACAGAAACAGTTGTAATTCGAAGTGGAAAAGAGATGAAGAAGCTGGGGAAAATTGAATATGGAGAGTGTGGGATTTTGGATGTAAATCCTTAAGGAGTATAGCAGCCGCACAGAATATTATATTCATAAAGTAGCAGAAAGTATTCTAAGAACTAAGCCAACATGAGAATGGAGACTGGGTTTTGTTGATAGGGATGACTGCAGTTACGGCTACAGAAAACATACAAGAGGGAAATGCAATTTACTGGAGAAAAGCGACAAAGGAACCAAGCATTGGAAGCAAATAAAGGGGAAAAGGTAGTAGAATGGGAAGAAGCCAAGAAGACATGTGGACTGCAGGCTAGAACCTGCCTTCCTATCACTGTGCTTGATCGAAGGAAAGACACTGAGGAAACTCGGAGCTATAATATATAACATTAAGTATCCTGTTTTTTGTTTATTTTGTTCTTTATTTCTTTGTTATTTATAGCACTTTGTGTACTGTGTATTTTTCTAGCTAGTTTTACTGTCCACTTTTATTAAGCATCTGTTGGGTTGTTTGTTTGTAATAACTTGTTGCAGTTAAACTCTTTTTTCTAGAGGCTCCTTTAGCTGTTTAAAACTTTCATTTAAAGGCTCACTGCTGCTTTTCAGGTGAGAAACATTTCTGCAGTTTGTTTCCCACCCTCCCTACCTGTTGGTATAGTGTTTTTATAGTTGGTGGCTTTGCAGTTGCCCGCCCCTAGTGTAAATTTGATCTGGGACCCTCCTCCCAGTCTAGTGTCATTACCTCATTCTACCCAGTACAGGGAGAACATTTGAGAAGGCCAATCAGCTTAGTTTCTGCTACTCCTTTCTCTCTTTCCACTTAAATTTTATCTGCTTTTACTGTATTTGTGTTTCTTCCTACTTTATTTTGCTTTTGCATCATCTTAAAAGTACTCAATTGTATTTATTACTGCTTTGTGTAATTCATTCTAAGCCTTTTAGTTTAAGCACTTGGGCTTCAGACCAGTTGTTTTACATTAAGAAGGTTTGTGGCCTGCACTGTGGTGGCAGGACAGGTAGCTTACATCCTTCTAAGTTGGGAACTGCTGATTGAGGGCTCAGTGTCTGTTGTTCTAAAAGTGTACTAGTTCTGGTTTAAGCACTTGGGCTTCAGGCCAGTTATTTTACATTAAGAAGGTTCGTGGTCTGCACTCTTGTGGGAAGAGAGGCTGGACTCTGCCCTTCTGAGCTGGGAATTTCTGGTTAAAGGCTTATAGTGCCTGCATATTTGAACTGTTTCTTACTGAAATTGGTACACCTTGTTTGCTGTAGCATAGACTAGATCCAGGCCTGCTGAATCTAGCTTTGTTTGTATGCTTGTTGTTTGTTTGCTTATTTGAAACGCTAATTTCACCTAAAACGTGGCTTTTCAGTGCTTCTGTGGATCCCTAGTTATATCTGCATTGCTTACTGTACTTATTTCCTTGTTTCACTTGAAAGAAAGTTATGTTTGTCGTTTTTGCATTTAAGTTACCTGGCACTTGCTCACTAAGTCAGCACTAAAAAATTAAAAGCACTACACCCTCACAAACTCCCCTTGAGTACCTTGTTCCCCATTGGCCCTTTTTTTCAATTATAAAGGAATTCCCAATAGTATTCTAGCATGTCCAAAGGTCAGTTGTCAATCTCCTCTCCGGTCCAGCTGGTGAATCTGGGAATCTTGAGGCAATGTTACAACTGCCTCATATACACAGACAACCCTCTCCTCCTCCCAACAAATTCCAACACATGTGAGAGATGCAACCATATAGCCAAACTGGAGGCTAAGCTCTGTCAACTCAGTACTGGCGTAACCAGTCAGGAGGAGAAGGAAACCACACTCACTACAATTCCAGTCTCATATAGACCTACCACAACAGCAAACCAAACACATAAACACACAAAACATACTCGAGGCTCTAAATAAAAATCTGCCTAAGCAGCAGAGACCTCCAAAGCAGACACCCAAGCAACCGCTACCCCAAAACAAAACACGTGCAACACATAGCTCACAAAGCCAGTGTGCTGAACAGTCACAGCCCTTAAGGCTAAACAACACACCTGATACATTTGTAATAGGTGACTCTATTGTCAGGCACACTGACGTCCTGCTCACCAGGCTGAACAAGGAGAAGGTCACGGCGAGCTGCCTGTCAGGCGCTAGGATCCGCCACATAACACAAGCACTCGGGTCACTCCAAGGCAAGTACAAATATGACTCAGTCATTGTCCATGCTGGTGTGAATGACTTGAGACGCAACTCCCTGGACTACATGAATAGAGACATAGAGGAGCTCTCTGAGCATGTAGCCCAGGCCGGTATGACCCTGACCTTGAGTAGCATCTTACCCTCACCAAGAATGATGCCACAATATGAAGACAAGATGATCAATTTCAACAATTGGCTTAAGTATTGGTGTCATTCAAAGGGGATCCAATGCCTGTCAGCCTGGGATGACATGCTCAACAAGCCACGATGCTTCGCTAGGGATGGCTTGCACCTGTCACCCCTGGGCTTTCGGATATTGGCAAAGGCTCTTGCTTCCCCCATAGTGCCTTTTTAGGCAAGGTTCAAGACAAACCCACCTCCATAGGTATCACAAGGGATAAGAAACTAAGAGTAATGCTACTCAACGCCAGAAGTCTAAACCTCAAGATGCATGCACTCGAAACTCTCCTTAGCATGGAGAACATCGATATCTGTGCAGTAACAGAAACCTGGTTCAAGGCTCCTGAGAGCACCCCAGCACTACCAGGTTATACCTCATACTATGCTTTTTGGCCCCAAAACTTGGACCGAACCACAAAAGGAGGGGGAGTATCAATATTCTTCAAAGATACCCACACCTCCAGGTTGGTGGCACATCACGAAGCATCAGAGACTATCCATGTGCAACTAACAGTGGGTAAAACTGCCTTCCAGTTTATAGCCTGCTACAGACCACCCTCCCAAACCCAGGAACCCCACTCAGCCTTCCTGAGAACACTGGAAAATATGAAGGTCTCTCCAAACACCATTATATTGGGTGACTTCAACTACCCAAACATAGACTGGGAGCATTACTCTAGCTCCAACACCCTAGCCCAAAGATTCCTAGAATTTATAAACTCAAATGCTATGGAACAACTTGTTACCACTCCCACAAGAGGGGAAAACATACTGGACCCAATCATCACCAACATGGGGACTCTATGCTCCAGACCAGAAGTGTATCCCACACTGGTAAGATCAGACCATAAACTAATCTCACTGGATATTCACATCCTGACCACACCCCCTGCCCAGAAAACCACAGTGAAAAACTTCTCTAAAGCAAATTTCACACTCCTCAAAACAGAGGTGGAATCCTTCAAAGCCCCCGGGCCTGTGGAAAATACGGCCCAGATTGCAGAATCCTTTATAAACTCATTCTGTGAACACCTTCACGAATGCATGGATCTTGCAATCCCAAATAAAACCAAGACCCAATCCTCCAAAGGCAGACATCCTGTCTGGTAGACCCCAGCCATAAAAAACTATACAATAGAAGGAGGAAGCTACTACATGATAGAGCAAAATCCCAAAAAGGGAAGGCATCTCTGATCAGTATTAACAAATAACTATGGGCACTCATAAAATCATCTAAGGCCAGCTTCGAGAGAAGAATTGCACAGGACACTAAGGATAATCACAAGGCTTTCTTTAGTTATGTTAGGAACCTGGGTGGGAATTCCCAGATATGCTCAGAATTAGTCCAAAATGACAAAAAATACACCGAACCCACAGACATTGCCAACATCCTAGCTGACAGGTTCAGCGCAAACTTCTCCCCACCAAAGGGCAAATATCTATCCCAGCAGAGTGCTGCCCCCTTGACATCTCAGATGCTCAGGTAAGAGCTGCCCTCTCTAAAGCAAAAAACACAGCATCAATGGGACCTGACGGTGTCCTGGGCTGCGTCCTACATGAACTCCAAGAAGAGCTAAACCCAAACATAAAACTACTGTTCAGTCTCAGCCTTACTACATGTACCCAAAGAGTGGCATACAGCAACAGTGGTCCCTCTCCACAAAGGTGGTGCCTCAACAGATCCTGGAAACTATCGCCCCATAAGCCTGACTAGCTTGGTCTGCAAAGCTATGGAAAGGATCATCATGGACCTCATTGGGGACCTACAGGCACTGGATCCTACCCAGTTCGGCTTTGTTAAGGGCAGATCCTGCCTCTTAAACCTGGTCATTTTCTTTGAAACAGTCACCAAGGCCATTGACGAGGGGAAGGTGGTCCACACAGCCTACCTAGACCTCGCAAAAGCCTTCGATACAGTACCCCACTCAGGCATTATAGATAAGCTCACCAGCTTAAATATAAACCCATATGCCACTAGATGGGTTGCAAACTGGCTCAAAGACAGAACCCACATGGTTAGAATTGCTGGAGCCATGTCAGACTCCAAACCAGTTACAAGTGGCATCCCACAAGGCTCAGTCCTGGGACCTCTCTTTTTCGGTATATAATTCTCGAAGGTACAGGCCAACACGGAAGGACTGTGGCTGACCAAGTTCGCAGATGACTGCAAACTGGGTGCCATAATCAACTCTCCAGCCGACACAAGCATCCTCCAAAAGGGCCTCATAGAAACAGACAACTGGTGCCAGAGCCATGGCCTCAAGCTAAACGCCAAAAAGTGTATAGTCATCCCCTTTGGCAAAAACAAAGTGCCCACAAATTGCCACATAGGTGGTAATCCATCAAGTACAGAAGAAGTAATTAGGGACCGGGGGACTCAAGTTGATAGCAATCTCTCATTTGACAACCACGTGGCCAAAGTGGTTAGAAGAACATTTTATATAGCCCACCTAATCATGAAGGGATTCACATTTAGATCAGGGGAGGTCATTGTGCCTCTTTACTCATCCCTCATCAGGCCCATAATTGAGTACAATGCCCTTTTTGGGATGTACCTTACCAGACACCTGCAGCAACTGGAAAGACCCCAAATGTACCTCACCAAGAGGATCAAAGGGCTCAAACAGATGCCATATGCTGCCCGGCTAAAGAAACTCCAGCTCTACTCAGTGGCATACCGCCTGCTCAGATGCGATCTGTGCCTGACGTATAAAGCCATGTCCAACCCGGAATTAATGGACATGCTGCACCTCTGAAAATCCAAATCCCATCGAGCTACGCTCTTGAGAGACTTGAACCTCAGCACTGAAATAAATAGGACATGCTGGAGGGACAGATTCATAACCCAGAGGCTCCCTTCACTCTGGAATAAAATCCCAGTCCAGATTAGGCAGAGTCCCTCATTGACTCTCTTCAAGAGGAATCTTGATGAGTGGATGGGAGATCGTAGGTTTACCCCGGGTATCACTTCTGTGTCACTGTTAGACAGAGGCACAGTATACTAACCTCAAAAAAGGGCATAGCAAAATTAATTTAAAATGGGTGGCGAAAGCCAAACACACTCTGGCTAGGCTTATAAATGCCCTAGGGCAGATAGCCTAGTATGAACCTATGAGTATAGGTAAAGAGGAAGGGGTAGGGAAATCCTAAGTGAAAGACCTGGGCTGATTGAGTTTTTAATTGAATCTATAACAGAAGCTGCTGTTAAAAAGGGGATAATTAGTAGGGCATATAAAATACTGCACTATAACAGTAGGAATCAATCAGAGGAGTTTGGAAAAGATTGGGAAGAGAGATTGGATAAGCAGTTCTCACAGAAACAATGGGAAGAAATATGTATGGCTCCCAAATATGCAACATAGTCTAGAAGATTTAGGAATTTTGCTGGGAAGCGTTTGTTTAGATACTTTTATACCCCAAGCAGACTCCAAATAATGTTTTCCTTAGGTAAGTAGCAAATGTTGGAGGTATGATGAGGAAGAAAGAGGTAACTGGAAACATACGTTTTGGGAGTGTAATGAGCTAGTAGACTTTAAAAATTCCCTACAGAGTGCTGTGTCAGAAATATATGGTGAGCAAATAGGTGTAACTAAAGAATTGATTTTTTGAGCTGGGATACAGGATCTGAAATACCTAGACACATAGTACAGCCTTTACGTTTAATTATTAGAAAATGAAGAGTAAAGTCTAAACCAGCTGTATTTGAAGTACTAAATATTGTAACAGAGATAAGTGGCATCTTTAGAAAAGAGTAGTAGTGAACTACATAGAAAACATGGAAATCATGGGAATATCATGCAGAATAATGTTTTGGAGGGACTAGTGAGGTTTAAGGGAAGGCAAGAGTTGATCAATTTATGTAATGTTAAATTGACTAAGTATACACAAAAATATATATGACGTATAATGTTTGCAAATGGGAATATATTTGTTTTCTTTTAAATGTATGTTTGCCTGTGTCTTAAGTGGTAATTCAGTAAAGATGTTAATAAAAAAAAAAAAACCCAATGAAAACACTCAAGGGAAAAAAAAAGCTAAGTAAATTTTCTGAACTCTCCATCCCATTTTATATTAAAACAAATGCATAAAACTATGCACATTTTCAGCAACTGAAATCTACCTCTTCAGATAACAAACCAACAGCTATACCCACTGTACTTATGTAATCTAAAATTAAGGTTTCCCATGCTAAAGTGCGCATTACAGCCTGTGTTCCCACTTAAAATAATTGCCATCTGTTTTTTTCTCTCTCTTCCCAACCTAAATGTGAGAAAACGCTTGCATGCTTCCAGCAAACATTAACTTTTAGCCTTAAGAAAAAATGCCCTGGCTGCCATTATATTTAATTCTGCACCGTTTTATTAAATGCATTAAAGTGCTAAGGCTGCTGGGGGACAACTACCTGTATAACTTACTTTGCACAGTTTCAGTATTCATTCATCTTTCATTGAACTGTTTGACAATTTACCTGTAAATGTAATTTATGCTGTATTTTGTATATGGGCCACGGTGGTGCACCGTTTAGTGTTGTCACCTCACAGCAAGAGGTTCTTCCATTCGATTCTCGGCTGTAGCTCCTTCTGTGTGGAGTCTGCATGTCCTCCTCACAGTCGTATGATGTTTAAAGACATTCAGGTAGGTGAGTGAAAGGGTGTGCCTTCTTTGAAGATTGGGCGTCGAGCTGGCAACTCGCCACCGTAAAATCCACTGCCAATCATTCGCAGACTGGAGTTCTACTGTGGCGACCCCTAACTGGGAAAAGCCGAAAGACAAACCTTATGCTGTATCTTGTATACTTTAGTACCCCGCTTTTCTGGAACTCTTCAATTTTTGCATAAAGTCCCTCTTTGACGCATTTTCACAAAGACTTTGGGCCAGATTCAATAGTGCATACAAGATGTATATTTAAGAATATCCCTGCCACATTTTTGTGCTTTCTAGTCCCTCAGAAAGGTTTTATGTGTACATGTAGGCTACATTTTGTGGTAAACTTTATGTATTCCCTTCAGTATTTAAAGCTGCAAGAAAATCAATAGGAAAACTAAAATTAGGAGGAAGAGAAGGTGTGACTTATGCTTGTGTTGTCTGTTCACTCAGAATGGTGTACACTTAATTTTGTAGGCATTACTGAATCCCAGGGTTTGCTCTGTTGCAGTTTCTTGCACTACTGTGATTTACTTTTAAGCAAGTATTTTAATACCTGCTGCTTTCTGTCTTGTCCCAATAGTATACTGACTACAGATGTTTTTATCTAGTTCTTGTAAATCTTAATTTCAGTTAGTGCCTTGTCTGTGTCTCTGTCAAAAAATGTGTATGCTGTTTTTTTTCGTCCATGGTATTCCTTTTTAACTCTTGTATACTTTTTCTTAGACAGCTGCTGTACATTACTGTTTACTGTAAAAATGAATTCTCCCACAGCAAGATTGAAACATTTCTTATCCCAAACATCTTTAACTGTGTACAAATGCATCTTCACTGAACACATGTCCTTTGCAAGAACATCCACTCCATACAGCAACTACCAAAACCTATTTTTTTTATTGTTTCACCACTTGTCAGTTCTTGCAATGCTTTTGCTTGTCTTGCGTGATTGCTGATGAATGTTTTACAGAGCTACTACCAATTAAGTATAACATATTCTTATGCTCCTGCCTAAAGAAAATAAAATTGTTTGTCTTATGCTAACCCTTTAACTTTCACCTGGATTTTCAAATGTCACCTTTTCACACATACTCTTCTGCTACCTTCAATTTATTACCTTCTGGTTCCTAAGCTTGCAAGAGTGTGATGTACTTAACTGACACTGATAAGTCTTCACAACTGTTATTCCTCTGTGAGAGAGAAAAACAATTATTCTTCAGTCCTTCACGAAGGTCACACATGTTAAGCTGTTTAGACAATCCAAAACACCCTGTTTTAGTTTTGGGGTATCACTGCTTGCATCTTTGGGATTTATCTGCCTTAACCAATGAAATCTCTTTATATTCCCCTGAACAATGCCCCCTCTTCAGTTATTCTGCTTCTGATGAGTGGAAAGGATTACTCTTCCCACATACCTAGCTTTTTGGAGGCAAATGTTGCCATCTTTTAATTTTTTGCTAATTTCTGTATGTATTCATAATTAAAATCAGGATCAAAAGTTGTCTTTTTTGTCCTGCTAATTTTTGGTCATCAGATCTGAGTGGATCTGAACTCAGCTCCTTTAGAAGATGTGGATCCAGGGCTCTGACTCCTCTCCTTATAATCCCTCTCTTTCACCAAATACCTTAGAGCTCATTTGTCCCCTGATCAAGAAGCTCGTGTTTTTGAGGCCTCTGATTTTTCAGCAATTAGGTAAGTACTTTTTTAATTCAACAGTTTCATAATTAATTGCTAGCATGTCTTAACAGTAGTCTGACTTGCACTATGTTGTCACTCTTATGTTAGGTTTCATTGTATTAACTGGTCTTTTAGTATTCCCAACAAACAACATTTACTTATTTCTTTTAGTGAACATTCAGATTGTTTTCAGTTAGCTTTTCTTTCATTTTACCCATCTTTGTAAAGTAATTCCTTCTGCAATGTATCTACATAACCGATTAAAAGCAAGACTCCTATTATTTTTGTTCTTATAGCCACACCCAGGATACCGGTCTTAAATTTTAGTTGTACCATACCTCATGTACATCTCAGTGCTCTATTTCTAATCCTTACTGTTTTTAGTGCTTTCTCATTTTGCTTGTTTGTTAAACTCCTGTATTATCTTGCTCACTTTCATTTTCCAGTTAATTTCTTTCCCTGCACATTTGTAATTTTACTTAGCCTACATATATCCACACTTTTTGAAAGGATCTAGTCTGCATTTATTAATCAGCATGGTTTCTTTCCAGGTTATAGTAGTACTACAGCTTTTCTTACCTTTACAAACACAATCAGCCAAACCAGGGATAAAGGGCAACTTCTTACCATTGTATTTGTTGGCTTATCAAAAGCCTTTGACATCATGTCTCATCACAAGCTTCTTTGTCAGCTAGCCCTACTTGATCATTCTAACAAATGTCTCCTAAGGTTTCAAAGCTACAGTGGTAATTTATGGCCTTGTAAAATGTTCTCAGCTTTTGATGAAGTTTTTTTTTTTTTTTTTCCACATTTCAACCTACCTATGAACCTAAAGCTGTGTCAGATACATGTCAATCAGTCAAATGGCATACTTCTTTCTCCCCCTTTTTAACTCTTTCCACAACTGTTCTGCAAAGTTCTATACTTGGACCTGTTCTCTTAAAACATCACAATGACAATCTTCATACTGCCAGTAAGCATGTCACTTTAATCCAATACCCTGATGTCACCACAGTAATATGCACTGATGATAACTTTACATTTCTTCAAATCAAGATTAGTTATGCTTCAGATCCTTTGAATCCTAACTGAAAAATGCACAACTGAATCACAATAAGAGAAGCTACTACTGTTCCTCCCCAAATTCCTTAGGCACACGAAACCTAACTTTGCTGTTATTTCCTGTCCTCAGACGATAATCCTGTAGAGGTCATTCCTCATACAAAACTGCTTGGTATGATATTAGTGACAACCTTAAATTTGACCTACATATATAATGTGTTAAAAAAAAAAAAAAATCATCAAAAGCTGAGAACATTTTACACGACCATAAATTACCACTGTGATACTACTTACAAATTCCTTGCCACTATCTATCTCTTGTCTTTCCTGCTGTATGCCTCCTCTTTTCTAACAGTCGTACAGACTATACTTAAAAACAAACTTGAACAATGCTACAATAAAGTAGCTAAATCTGCTGCATACAAATCTTACAAAAGCCATCACTGTATTGCACTGAAACATCTTAACTGACTAAAATTACCCAACTAACTCCTATACGCGATGTTCTTTGTCTCACATTGCTGCAGTCATAACCTGTGGGTAGTCCGCTGTCCTCGGTCGGCCCGAATACCAAAGTGTTAGGCTGGCGTCGGTCATGGTCGCTCAGAGCTGACGTAAGTACGCAGTAGTACTTAAGCGCATGACCGATGCCATATCCTCAGTCTTTCTTGACGCGTGGTCCGAAGCAGAAGCAGCATTTGCGAGTGCCGTTCGGCGTTCTGAAATTTTCAGTTTTTGAGTTTGACTGAAGACCAAGTTGGGCTAAGTACCCCGTTGGGGAATATTTTTGTCTTTTCTTGCCTCAGTTTATCCGGATGTCAGAAAAAGTTAATAATTGTATTTCTTGTGGGAAACAGATACCTCATAGGGACTATCACTCTCTCTGTATTCCTTGCTTGGGGCCTGAGCACGACGTAGTCGGGTGTTGCTTTTGTGCTAGATTTAATAAGCGCACCATAAAACGCAGATTAGATTGTGCTAGGCTTGTTTTCGGTAAGCGGTGTAACTACAACATGCCGTTGGATCCTCCGCCCGCTACCGCAAAAAAGCGAAAAGATAAATCTTTAAAGTCTAAACCGGATGAGTCGTCTGTTGCGGACGCCGGTTCTATGGAATCTACGGTTGAATCTGTGGATCCAGCCGAGGCCTCGGCTAAATCCCAGGGGGAACCTTTACTATTACAGGAGTTGGCCTCTCAGGAGTTAGGTCAGGCCGAGGGGGCTTCTCAAGTTTCTGTGGTTCCATCCTTACAAAAGGTTATTAGGCCTTCTTCTTCTGTCTCTAAAGGCCCTGCTAAGGCTAGACCTGGTCTTTCTGGTACAGGCCTCAGCCCTAGTTCTTCGGGCTCTGTTCCTAAAAAACATATGTTGAAAATGGCAGAGGATTTGATTACTTTGATCAGGGGTTCTATGCCCCCTCCAGAGAAGAGGCCTAGGGTGGAGACAGAATTAGAGGGATTGGAGCATTCCTCAGATTACTCTGAGTCTTCAGCTGAGGATATTCAGGACTTTCCCCCCTATTCTGATTCGGATGCAGAGGATTCCTGTCCTCCTGCATCTCCTCCAGAAGATTTTTCCTTTTCTGAAACCTTGCACTCCATGAGGGAGCATTTCAAGTGGGAAGGTCAGGATTTTTCTGATTCTCGTAAGAGGCTTAGGAATTTTTGTTTTGCCACAACATAGACCTTTGGCTATTCCCCCTGTTTTAGATGTTGTTCAGGATGTTTTTTCTGAAGCTTCCCTTAATCCTGATTCTTTACCCCCTGCCCCTGTCAAGCCAGACAGGTATTACAGAGTTCCAGAGGCACATAAATATTTGTATAAGAGCCCTAGAGCTGACCCGGAAACTATTATTCAAGGGCCTAAGGGTGTCAGGGCTTCTGTAGTTAAGAATCCAGTTCCTCTGGATAAAGATTCTAGAGCTTTGGATAGGTGGGGTAAAAAAGTGTATACCTCCTCCACGCTAGCTATGGGGCTTTAAATTGCCAGTTTCATATGCTGAAGTATCAGAACTTTCTGTTAGGTCAGTTGAGATCTAAGGTAGATGCTTTAGCTGAGGGTATAGAGTGTAAGGAATTGCAGGACTTAGTTCATGCTTCAGATCAAGTTGGTAAGCATTCCTTGCAGTGTGGCTTCGATGCTCTTCAGGCTTCTTCCAGGGTGGCTGCTACTGGTTCAGTTATTCGTAGGCATGCCTGGCTTAAGGATCAAAATTTGTCAGAGCATGTTAAAGCTCGAATTTTGGATGCTCCTCTTCAATCTGAAGTTCTTTTTGGTTCTCCTGTGGAGTCAGTTTTGAAAAAGATGGAAGACAAAGCTAAGTCTATGCAGACGGTTAAGGAATTTTTGCAAGTGCAGCCCCCTAAGTTTAGCAGGAATTGGCCTGCAAGAGGATGGTCTTACCCTTCTTCCGATTTTCAGTCTAAGGGCAGGTCTAGACGTGGTAGGGGCAGGGCTCACGCTCAGGGTTCTTTCAGACCTAGGACTTGGAGTTCTCCTGCACAATCTTCTGGTGAGGGCAGGGGTCAGCCTTTTCGTAAACAGACCCAATGACCTGTGTCTCCAGCTGCCAGATTCTTCCTGTCTGGCAGCTCCTCTAGGAGGAAAGTGGGCACTTTTCAAACAAAATTGGCATTTGGTCACCCAGGACAAATGGGTGTTGGACATAATAAATCAAGGCTACAAGTTTTATTTTCACACTTTTCCTCCCTTCAAAGGCATGCCAGATGTACCTCCTCAGCAAAGGCTGGAGGCTCACAAACAAATTTCTTTGCTTTTACAAATTGGGGCAATCCAGGTGGTACCGCCGTCAGAAGTAGGCCTAGGGTTTTATTCTCGCCTATTCCTAGTGCCAAAGAAAGGAAACACTTGGAGGCCAATTCTGGATTTGTCTATTCTCAATACATACCTAGACATTCCAAAGTTCAAGATGTTAACTTTACAGCAACTTCTGCCTCTGCTAGGCAAAGATCTCTGGATCTCAAAGAGGCTTATCTTCACATTCCTATCAGGCCCAGTTGCAGGAGATTCCTGCGTTTTCGGGCTGGTATTTTTCATTATCAGTTCTCTGCATTGCCCTTTGGCTTATCTACTGCGCCCAGGGTGTTCACAAAGGTTCTGGCTCCTGTGATAGCCTTCTTAAGACTGAGAGGAATACAAATTTATCCTTATCTGGACGATTGCCTGATTCTTGCTCAAGACAAAGACAAGTTACTTCAACATCTACAGTATGTAATGGCAGTTTTAAGGTGCCTAGGGTATTCTGTAAACGAAACAAAGTCCAGTCTAGTACCCTCTCAAGACATGTGCTTTCTGGGTGTGAGACTGAATACAGCCTCTCAGATGGCTTTTTTGACCCCGGACAAACAAAGAAATCTTCACCTATACTTCCAGCAGTTATCAGTAATGTCCAGGCTGACTGCAAGGACAGTCCTTCAAGCCTTGGGGTTCATGGCATCTTGCATTCTGGTACTTCCCAATGCCAAATTGCATATGAGGAAGCTACAGTGGTATCTCAAAAGTGTATGGACTCAACACTGCCACGATTTGGACACTGTCATTCAGATAATACCTTGCATCCAGAAGGAATTCTTGTGGTGGGCTCAGGAATGTCACCTAAACAAGGGACTCTCTGTGACCCGACCAGAGGCGAGTCAGATCTTAACGACGAATGCCTCAGACCTGGCTTGGGGAGCACACTTCAATGGGAAATGGATTCAAGACACGTGGCCTCCCAGACTACAGCATTTGTATATCAACATGAAGGAGATGTTAGCACTCCAATTTGCCCTGATGGCCTTCAAGGACCTACTTCAACCAGGACAGGTGTTGATTCAAACAGACAACACAACAGTCATGTGGTACATCAACAAGCAGGGGGGAACCCATTCTTACCCTCTTTGCAGACAAGCTATGATATTGTGGGAGACTGCTCTGAGTTTGCACATCACTCTTCAGGCACGGTTTCTGCCAGGAGCACAGAACTCCTTAGCAGATGTATTGAGCAGGCAAATTGTGGATCCCCACGAGTGGAAATTGGATCCTCACGTATTCCAACAGTTGACAGTGGCTTGGGAACTCCAGACATAGATCTGTTCGCTTCTCCACTAAATTTCCAACTGCCAAAATTTTGCACAAAGATGTTTCACCCAAAAGCTTGGAAAGTGGATGCTCTGTCTTTCAGTTGGAACAACCTTCACGTCTATGCTTTCCCTCCTCTGCCTCTCCTTCCCAAGGTACTCTTGAAAGTCAGGCAGGACAAGCCTTGCATGATTCTAATAGCACCGGATTGGCCACGCCAGAACTGGTATCCTCTGCTGAGGAGTTTAGTTCGGGAGCCTCCTTGGCCTTTGCCACCGATTCTTCACCTGTTGTCCCAGTCAAGCAATCATTTTCTCAATGTCAGGGTACAGTCCCTGCATCTAACAGCCTGGCGTATTCTGTTTTAGACCCTGGGGGGTCTCCGCTTCCTCAACAAGTTTTGAATGTCATTTTGGAAGCCAGACGGCCTAGTACTAGAAAAGTTTATGCTGATAAATGGAGGAGATTTTTTCTTTGGAGCACAGCAAAGAGCTTTGATGTCTCAGTGCCTAATTTGAGTTTTACACTACAGTACCTTACTGAATTACTAGACAAGGGTTTGTCTTTTTCCTCCGTGAAAGTTCATGCTGCAGCCATTTCTGCTCACTATGATTGTGACCCTCCTTTATTTTCTCACCCTTTGTTTAAACAATTTCTTAGAGGGGCAAAAAACATAAGGCCCCCACGTAGAGCTCCTACTCCTTCCTGGGTTCTCAATTTTGTGTTGGAAAAGCTTACTTTACCTCCTTTTGAACCTGCAGCTACATCTGAGTTAAAGTTTTTGTCTTGGAAGACTGCTTTTTTGTTGGCCATTACGTCTGCTAGGAGGGTATCTGAATTACAGGCTCTCATGGCAGTGGAACCTTTCCTGATTTTCCATAAGGATAGGGTGTCCTTGCGTACTAACCCTACTTTTATGCCTAATGTTATTTCTAATGTGGCCTTAAACCAGTCTATTCATTTGCCTACTTTTTATGCTGATCCCCAAAATAAAGGGGAAAAAGTCTTGCATTCTTTGGATATTCACAGGCAGTTACGCTATTATTTGAGCAGAACTAAAGAGTTCAGGCAGACTCAACAGTTATTTATTTCTTTTGCTTTGGGTTCACAGGAAAGCTGTTTCAAAGCAAACTATTTCTAAGTGGATTGGCCATTGTATTGCTTTTTGTTATTCACATCATGGAAAGGATGTTCCGGCTGGGATCAGACCTCATTCCACTAGGGCTACTGCCACATCTACTGCCTTTTTAAGGGGTAGCTACTAAGGATATTTTGGAGGCAGCTACTTGGAGTTCAGTGCACACTTTTACTAAACATTACCATCTCCCTCTTTATTCCAAGTCTAGGGCTGGGTTTGCCACTGCAGTTTTACAGGGCATGTTAGCAGCTCCTAATGCTTTTTAGTTTGCCAGCCTCCCTTTTCCTTTGCTTTGGGATTCTACCCACAGGTTATGACTGCAGCAATGTGAGACGAAGAACATAGTACAGTTTTGTACCTACCATAAATGTAGATGTTCAAGGATCCACATTGCTGCAGTCCAATTTTCCCTCCCTCCTTCCCCTCTATAGTTTGGGGTTGCTGTGTTTCTTTTGGGAGAATTATTATTATTTTTCTCTATGTTGGTTGTTGGGTATTTTCTATTTTGGCTATGGCCTTTACTTTTTAGGCCTTCTGACATCTGGGGCAAGAAAGACTGAGGATATGGCGTCGGTCATGCGCTTAAGTACTACTGCGTACTTACGTCAGCTCTGAGCGACCATGACCGACGCCAGCCTAACACTTTGGTATTCGGGCCGACCGAGGACAGCGGACTACCCACAGGTTATGACTGCAGCAATGTGGATCCTCGAACATCTACATTTATGGTAGGTACAAAACTGTACTTTTCTTATAGTCTGTATGATAACCAAAAAACACCAGCAGTGCCGAGGACTAAGTATATGCCCCTTTCATACTAGCACATCAGATCACTCCTATATATTCTCAACCCACTACTCTCAGCAGGTAACTGACTCTACTCTAGTTGAGTAACCCAGTCTTAGAGCTCTATCCCTCACGCATTTAGACAAACACTTAATCTATCCTGTTTTAAACATTACCTACAGCTATACTTAACTGACTGCTGGAATTACACTGCTCAACCCCAGCATAACTTCACTAGATTATTTTTACTGCATCCAAGCTGTAACTATTCATACATGTAGAACACATCATCATGTATATTCCTACATGTAGAACACATCCTATACAACACCACAGACTTGCACAGAGCATGTAAGCTTATACTATTCCATATGCCACTTCTTCAAACTACTCTCTTAATTTGATTTATCATCTTACATTTTCTGTCTACACTACCACTCCTCCATTTACCTCGCATATCTTTTGTTCTCTAATATTGCCTAATAAACTGTATGTATGCTACTACGGAATGCCTTGTATGTAAACCAAATGTTTATTTTCTTAACTGTAATTGTAAGTACTGACTTTTTGAGCTATATTCTAATAGAGTTGCTCTCAGTGTAAGTCTGCCCCAATTCCAAAAGAATTACTGTCAGTGTAAGTGACATATTTCAGTGTAAAGCCTGTTGATAAACAGGCTTACAGCAGGGACCAGATTCCAAAACATCTGCACTTAGTGTAAGTGGTCACTTAGTCTGTGAGTAAGAATTTTGGAATTTGGCCCTTTGTCTTTTAGAAACTGTTCTATTCAATATTGTACTGGTTGTCATCTTTGCTTTTAAATTTTATTATATATTGTACTTAATTTTGTCCTTATTTGTACATAGATTTTTTTTCTGTCTGCGGAACATTTCTCCCTGGTCCACTGCTGAAAATGGGATTGTGTTCAGGCAGACTTTCCCAGTAAACAAAAGACAAATAAAATAAAAATGTTAACAGCTTGCCCCTTGCTTGTCCATTTGTTTAACCACAAACACGGTCTGCCTGTTATTAATGAACCCTGCTATTCACAAAATCTGCAGTATGAACTCTGCTATTTACAAAATCTGCTGTCTTTGGTTTAATTCTTTTAGGTCAGTAACTTAAGCAGCTGGGTCCCTATCAGTTCAGCAAATGACATTTTCAGCGCACTCACATCAAACATGCCATTCGTTGAACTGTTCATGCTGAGATCACAGTACAGTGAGATTTGGGAAATTTACCCTTTCCCCACTGTAGTGTGATCTCGGAGCTGGTATATATAATTAGCGGGGGTTGTGGAGGGCACAGCCCCCTACACGAGCAGAATTCGATGAACGGCATTTTCGATGAAATGCCGTTCATTGAACTGTCACTTCGATGAAGTGATGTACACCCTAAGCAGCTATAGTCTCTATAAGACCATGTGCAGTTGTAAATAGTAAATGGCAGGCTCTTCCTGGGGTCTGTGTGATTTCCTCTTGAACTTTTTTTTTTTCTAATTCTGGCTGATGTTCTTCATCTCACATTGCTGCAGTCCTTACTTATGGGTAGTCCGCGGTCCTCGGTCGGCGGCCCGAAAGTATTATTGTAGGCCGGCCGGTCGCCCAGCTGAGAACTGACACATCAGAGCAGGGTATAAAGGCGGCGAGACATGTCATATCTCAGTCTTTTTGGCCGCATGGTCCGTCGATGCAGAAGCAGCGTTGCCAGTGCCGTTAATTCTGAAATTTTTTCGTTTTCGGAGGAGTTTCATACCCAGTACCAAGTTGGTTGGCGTTGAATGGGGAATATTTTTGTTTTTTCAGTTACCTGGATCAGGGGAAAAGATAATAATATTTCTTGTGTATTGTGGGAAACAGATTCTTATTAGGCTACCTATTCCTTGTTATTTGGGGAGCGGTTTGTGACACGAAGTCGGTTTGTGCTTTTAAAACTTTTGTCTTTCACCTTTTCTTGAAAGATGGAAGTGGACTTATTCCCCAGTGTTATGCTAAACATAGTGCTCTTTTTTTTTTTTTTTAAGTATCTTGGTTGCTTTGTTGTTTTGCTTACACTGATGAATGTATTGAAATTCTGGATTCAGAATTTCCAGTTTTCTGCTAATTTGTCTAGCTGGAGTAATTTTAACAGTTAATTCTACTTGTGTAATTCTAATCACACAAACTCTCAAAACTAAATAAACTGTTGACTTCTGCTAGTATAGTTATTCATTTCTGACACTATATAACATTAGGTATTAATCAGGATGCTTAATAAATCATGCAGTATTTTGTGGGTGCATTGCAATTTGTAGTAACTCCATTACATTAATTTTAATTTTCAGTGTTATACTCATCCCCAAACAAAAAGGCAATGAAGATGAGTATCTTTTGGGAGATATGACACTTGTTAATGTCTCTCACGTGGGATGTAATTTATCATATGTTCCCAGCAAAATCAGGTAAAACTGTACTTAAAGTTTGAAACAGGAATGCACGTGTGTGTGTGTGTGGGTGTGTGGGTGTAGGTGGGTGGTGAGAAAACCATGTTTTAAATGTCTTAGTGACAGTAGAGGAGCAACCATTTACTCCAGGTGCCAAAAAGCTGAAGAAAGCTCATATTGGTGTAGGCAAGGGTGC
The DNA here is from genome assembly GCF_019279795.1 of Protopterus annectens. NCBI lineage: Eukaryota > Metazoa > Chordata > Ceratodontiformes > Protopteridae > Protopterus > Protopterus annectens. Next base: position 1,162,339,521 of record NC_056746.1, on the reverse strand, counting down.
CTTTTGATAGTCAGTGCCTGAACATGTGCTAGAGAATGACTGAGGACTGACATCCACCTTTGACAAACTAGTGTAATACAGATTAGGTCATGCAGCAGTGATCGTTATGATGTATATCTGAGTAATTCATTTCCTGGACATTATAGTTTTGTATGGAAACCTTTTTTAGGACTTATTTTTCTCTTCCTCAGAAGTGCACAGACCACTTAAGGAAACATGTATAAGCCATCTTGCACAAGCAGGCAGTATAATCAATCATTTTGATTCAAAGAGTGGGGAGAGTACTGTTCCAGGTTTTTCTTGGTTACCAAAAAGAGGAATTTTCACTCCAGTTTACATAAATATCAATCAGTTTGTAATGAGCATGAATCTCAAAATGTTAATGTTTAAGTCGATTCTTCAACACCTGAACTGATGAGGACTAGTTCTGTGCTGTATCTGTCCTATCTCTCCTGTCTCGCTTTGTTAATGGTTGGTGTCCAGGAATGGGGGGGGGGTGGTTCTGTTCACCAAGAAGAAATATGTATTCCCCTCCTCCTTTCATCCCGCTCTTCCAAACATTGACATGAAAAGACCTGTAGGTGCCAGTAGAAGCACTAAGCAGTATCATCTCCTTTCACCATGCCTTACCTCAGAATCTACAGTTGAATACCTGAAAGAATGCAGCAGGTAAGGTTTTTGGTCCCTTAGAAGCCCTGACTGCTTCAGCAGTCTGGTGTCTTGGGTGTGTGTTGGTAGGAGGAGGCAGATCCTTCAGGTTTGTTTCAGTCTGATGATCTTCCATTCAGAATGTCTGGGTCCTAAATGCAGTATTGAAGGGTTTACATACTCAAGTTTGCCTCAGACCTATCTCACAGGTCCAAAATGCAGTACTGAAGGGTTACATCCTCACTCACGCCAGCTGAGTTTACCCACTTTCTCACTACTAGCACCTTTTCAATCTCAAGTTTTGTATTTGGACAGGAGGCAAAAGATAGGATGGCCCTTTGGGAGAGAGTGTTTCTACTATATTCATCATTTGCATGATGTTGAAAGGGTTCTTGCTGATTTATGACATCAGGAGACTTCAAGAATATGCATCCTATTATTACCAGAAGTGCACTGATTGGTTGAGGTGATGAGCTCATTCTGGCATTTAAATATGGGAAATCCTCCTGAGGATCCTGCAGGAGACCATCACTTTGTGTGCAGCCCTTTGGATTTTCCTCCATTCCTAGGATCTTAATTAGGGTATTGGCTATATTCTATCAAAGGATCCATTGCCCCATTCATTTTTTCTGGTATTTCTTTACCATGATGAGTGGCTGCAGTTGATGCTATCCTACCCCTTGCTTTCTTTGATCTAGTTTTCTTTCTCGCTTGCTTCCAGAAATTGGATATCAAGTGTGTAAAAACATTTCTGTTTTCAGTACAGACCACCATATTAATTGGGATCATTGTGACTCAGTCTGCTTTGAGTGAGCCCTCACTTGAGCACAATAATCCAATAATCTTGCTACCCACTGGTTTTCTGACAAACTGTAGAGTCTGCTAGAATCCTGCCTTTTGTTAGGATAGATGGCAGAAGCTGTTTTTTATGATCCCTTGACATCCTTTAAGTCTGTTTTCATGTTAGAGTGCTACAGTGGGCTAAGCATTTTGTAGCTTCAGTGCAATCATTCTCTGTTTTATTTGCTGCATGTCTATGATCCATTGGTACTTCTTAACATGGTAGGTTTTCCTGTGACTGTTAAATGTAATGTCCTTTTTCAACCCCCCCCCCCTCAAGCAGACTCAATTTGCTTGCTTCTGTAGGGGGTTTTGAACTACCTATTGTGATTTTTTTCAGGGGCTTTGGAAATGGAGAAACATTAAACCAGATTGGGTAGAACTTTACACAGTGTCTCCCTATCTTGCAGTTAGCAACTGTTCATAATATAATCTACAAACCTCAAAACTACCCTGCTCTTCAAACCTTAGTGAAGTCTTACATCCCTGCACACAAACCTTAAAACTGTCCTGCACTCCAAGCCCTAGTGGAATCTTTCATCCCTGCACTGTCACTACACTTCAGGAACAAGTCTGTACTAACCATAACTAAAACTCAGAACTCTGCTGGTCTGCCCTTGTATTCATTATGTCTCATAAATATGAAATGTTATCCCTACCACTAACAGACAACAAACCAACCTAACCAGATTCAAAACATTGCTAAAAACAGCACTTTTAAAAAAAAATCACTTGGCTCTGCTCTTGCACCTCCTAGGATAGACTACCTGGCACTTAAACACCTACGTTAGCCCTACATACCTCAACTAAGCAAATTATCAATGTAAATTTTCTACTGCCATCTGTCTGTTTGCCTTTATTTGCCACTTCTACTGTTTCTAACTACCCCCTGACAAGTTTTTCCAACTTGTAGTCAATACCTTCTACATCTACCTCAACTTCACTACAACTTTCTTCTTCTTTATATCTCCTAACAAGTATACACATTTCTCACCTAGTCTGTTTTCTACTCATCCCTCACACTTCCTCTCTCTCTTATTTCTACTACCTATAATTATAAAATTGTAATTCAACATTTTAAATCTCACCTTACATGCCAATTTAGTCTGTATTAATATGCAATAACTCTATTTTTGCTGATTGAAAGGCAGCTGTATTAGAGAAATCTGCAGTTATTGTTTGTCCATATTGTAATTTTAAGCTTTACACTTTTCTCTAGTGTATAACATTGTTTTAAAACTGGAGCTCCAGTCAACAAAAACAATAAATAAATAAATAATTGATATTGATGTTTCTGTAGCTTTGAGATTTGGTTCTTTTTTTTAACATCTCAACTTTTTATTAGCAAACTGCTAAATAGTACAGATGCAGTCATCAAACACATTATCACATTTCCGTGTAGAACAATGATCTGAAACCATTTAATCCCCTAAAATCTTTAGCAATCCATTCTTTTAGTTACAAAACCACTGTTGTATAACAAACGTTTGCCAGTCCAGTAAAATATTTTCTTTCATTAAACCATCATTCTCAGTAGTTCACAAGTGTTTGATTCCCTAAGTCGTTAGTGATTCACAAATACCCTCTAGTGTCACTTCCAAGAAACTTAAATCAGTCACTTAGCTCAAGTCTTTCTCATTGCAATCATTAAGTTCCTCAGTTATTTTGGGATCTAGTTAGCTCCTGGGTAGAGCTTATTCATCTTTATTTCATTCATGAAGTCCTCTACATCCTTCCATAGTGGTCTAAAAGGAGATTTCCATTTCTAAGTTATAAGCTGTTACAAGACAATCATTAAAGTTGCAGTGAATGACTGTTCACCCTAAGGCAGTTGACTGGTCTTGTTCCCAACTCAAGAGCAGCAGTTCCCTATTCCACATAAAAGCTGTGTGCGTCAGTTTTCTCATTACTCTCTGTTTTTCTCTCTTAATCACTGACAAGGCCTAGCAGTCTCAAAAGATGTGATTCTGTGTGCCTGTTTCCCCTCTGTCACATTTTCAGTATTCCCCTTAGCTTATGGGAATATCCTCTGGATTTCCATGCAAAGATTCTAAATTTCCTTGCTTTTTTTAAACAAGAAACATCTTTATGAAATTATCACGTATGACATAGGCAATCATACATTATATAAATGAAAATAAAGCATATTGACTTAATTTTAGTTGCAAACATTATACATCGCTTATCTGTCTAGTCATTGTCAGTCAAGCATTACATAGCTCATTCAGATCCTGCCTTCTTTTAAACCTCATTCCTCCTGTGCATATTCCCACAATTCCCATTTCTTCTATGCAATTTGCTCCTACCGTTTTCTAAAGATCACAATTACAGTTGTTTTGTCTCTGTTACTATATTCACTACTACTAGTGCAGTTGGTTTAAACTTTGATTTCCATTTTCCAACAACTGCTTTTTTGGCAGCAACCATAATTAGACTAGGCAAGGCCTTGGTGCCTCACAAATGTTAAGCCATTGTACATCTGATATTTGCTTATCCAAACCTTTTCCCAGCTGTGCTCTTCTTCTGACAGTCCTTCTGGACTTTTAAAGTTATCTACCAAACCCTTGTACACTCTTGACAGTATCTTGTCCCTTCTGGCCCCGGTTGCTGTACCTCAAGGAGAAGGCATATCAGCTTTTGTTTTTCTTCTTTTTGTCTGCCCTTGCTTTGTGTTTGCTTTCCTTCCACCACCAGTCCTATATGCACTAATCTTAAACATTCCAGCAGTTCAAAATCTTTTCTGACCTGGTATGGTTTAAAAGCATTTTGTGCCATGATCTGCTCACAGTATCTCCGGTCCCAGCCATGCTTTCTTCCATATGCCTTAACCCTAGTTGGAGCTAATTAACTCAGCTTATCTTTTATTCCAAGGCCCATTGTTTCCAGCAGGGCACCATTGGCATATAGTGATATCCAATACTTGGATCCAAAAACCCAAACCTGCCATTCTTATCCCCCTTCTTTCTTTGTGTTGTCAACATCTCTTTCCATTTAGGGATATATTTGTTCTGCTGCATCCAGTTGATTAACCTTGTCTGTGTCTCCCAAAAGTAAGCTTTTAAATCTGGGAAACCAACACCCCCCACCCCTTTCCACCTGAAGAATCTGCTTTTCCTGTTTCACTCTTGCCTTTTCCTTTTTCCCAAATTTATTTAGCTTTTTATTTAGCCTGCTTAATACCATATCATCTAGGGAGTAAAAGTATGGCTACCCAACATGTATAATCAACAGCACCAAAACATCTCTACTGTTATATTTTATTGTCCGTTTTCATAATTTATAACTATAAATTATATGTAATATCTATAGAGACGTTACATATCTTTAGCTGCCAGTGTCACCTCCTGACTCAGACATATGCCCAAATATTTCAGTTTTCCGTGTCCCATAAGAATGAGTAGATACACAACAAAGCCTGAGAGATTCAGAGCTTGAATTGTGCAGCCTATCATCTTAGGTAGCAAAACACTCCATCAAATGTGGCTATGATGCTGTTGATGCAGCCTGTAGGGCAGCAGCTTTGGGATTAGTAAAAGTCCTCAGCCAGGCATGTCTCATTGTCTTCTGCCAGACCAAAAAAAAGCCCAACTTCTCAGTCCTGTACTTGAGAAAGAGTTGCTTTTTGGACCCCCTGCATTACAGGTGTTTAAAATGTTAGAGTGAAGGGCAAAGTTACGCAGACAGTGAAACATCGTGCCCCCTCTATTGTAGAAATTATCCTACAAAAACATGTTCCACTCCCACAGAGTTAGAATAAAGAAAAAAAGCTTATGAGGAAGAGAGCCCACTACAAGAAAAAAAATGGTAAAATCAAAAAGGGAAGCCTGGGGGCTCTCAGGGCTAAGAACCTGAGAAGGGAACAGGTGTGACTTAACAGAGCTTTACCACTCCTGACCTCACACCACTTCACTTCACTCTGAAAGAACACTCCCTCAGCAAGTCAAAAAAGGCACCTAATATTGAACATCTTAACCAAAAAGTACAAACTACTTTTCATCATGAAAAAAATTGTCAGGAATATCTCCAGTGCCCAGAGAACCAAGACGCTTTGTACCACTATTGTTGCAAGTTGTCTAGTGCCAAGGAGCCATAGAGAGTGAGGACCATCACCAGAAGAAATTATCAGGTTCTACTTTGTTCCTGATCCCAGGAAAATAATACATTTGGATGCCAATTATAGATTTGTGAAATGTGAAGAACTATAATAGTTCCAAAGTTCAAAATTTATGTATAGGTTTTTAATTTAAGTTGTTCTGTGCCTCCTCCTTCCCTAAGTCTTCATGGTAACATTGGATATGAAGGATGCTTACCTCAAGATAGTCATAGCCAAAGCAGACAGGCAGTGCCTCAGGTTTGAAGTAGGGGGAGAGTACTTTGAGTTTATTTCCTTGCTCTTTGATTTACTTATGTTCAGGGTATTTGCAAAATGATTTGTTCCAGTAATCCCCCCTTGAAAAACCAAAGGGATTCAAATCTACCTGTACCTGGACAAATGCAGGCAACAACTGTCGAGGAAAGACAGGAAGCCATGAAGTTCACCCTTTCATGTTTTGAGACTCTGAGACTCCCCTCCAAACCTTCCAAAATCCCAGCTCTTTCCCTGGCTGCAAACCATGTACCTTAGAGCATGACAAGGTGCTATGAGTCAGAAAGCCTTTTTTTTTTTTATAGCTACAAACATATACTTACAAGGAGTAACAATAGACGAGTTAGAATAATAGACATTAAGATTCTAAATGATTAGTAAGTACACCTGGTACAAAACAGAGCATAAAAATCCAGTAGAGATATTACATTCTTCATCAGTTCAGTTGAATAGCTGCGGAATGTATAATCACTTATAACACTATAAACTCTGTTGGAGTCAATAGAAATCATGCAGGTACACGAAGAAAACTAGAACTAATAATAGAGATGTAAAGAAATATCAGTGGATAAAGAGGGAGAAATGGGTATGGAAGAAAGGTGGGAAGCAGATGGACGGAGGAATAAAGTCAGTCAGGGGGATGATTACATAGACAGCAGGGATTCTGGCGGTCAGTGTAATCTAACAGCCAGGGAACAGCATTATAGCAGGGATTCTGGCTGTCAGTGTTCTAAAACAAATTTGGAAACTTGGAATTTTGCACATTCGTACAGCCAATGCCACAGTGATGGGGTACTTAAACAAGCAATGGGATACAGTGTTCCTGACCTTTACAGGTTACCTATAGAAGCAGAGTTTCTAACCTAGGAGGCAGACATGCCCACAGAGTATCCTGTGTCCTTCCTCAGGAAAACATGCTGGCAGATCACCGGCACAGAACAAAAGCATATCCTCATGAGTGGATGTTAGGGGTATCTTTCTGAATGTGGCCCACAGTTGGGGTGTGCTTAAAAAAAGATGAATGCAAATTGCCCAAACATACTTCCAAGGGCCTGAGCAGCAGATTCTTTATCCATCAGCTGAGCAAACCTATTTCTATGCACCTTTTCTCTAATTCCTCTTCTCAGGCTAATACAAAAATAATGGTAGACAAGCCAGAAATGCTTCTAATAGCTCCTTTTTGGCCAAGGTAGTATTGATTTTTCCTCTCTAACGATTATGGTAAAGGCAGAGCCTTAAGTGCTGCCTCAGCATGTGAACTTCTTGTCCAAACCCAAGGGACCTCTCAGACACTCCAACCTGAATACTTTTAAGGCTGACAGGGTGGATTATTTAGCTCTCATTCCTTTCAGACACATTTTCCAAGGACTCGCTTTCTGTCGTAAGAGAGACTATGAAACCTAATGCAAAGAAGCCATAACTAGCAAAATGGTGACAAAAGTAGAGGGAAGTTCCTGACCTTATGTGCCCTTAGTCCTCAGTTACCTGTCAGACATTCTCAATCTGGATTATATTATACCTCACTTAAAACGCATGTACCTGCCACTTCAGTATGCCTGCCTTGAGGACCCACCACTCTATTCTTGATTACCTGTAGTGCAGTTCCTCAGGAGCATCCTTTACCTGAGTCCTATTAAAGAAGTGCCTTTACCACTATGAGTTGTCTCATTGTTCTATGTCTTAGAAAAGATAACATTGCCTCCTTTTGAACCAGCTGCTTTTCCTCTCAAGTATTTGTCCTGGAAAAGTGTGTTTTTAGTGGCCATCACTTCTACCAAGAGAATTTCAGAACCATAGTCCTGCATTTTCCTCTCAAGTATTTGTCCTGGAAAAGTGTGTTTTTAGTGGCCATCACTTCTACCAAGAGAATTTCAGAACCATAGTCCTGCATACTGAACCTTTCCCATCTTCCAAAAAAAAGTGAGAGTCACACTTTACACTACACTAGTTCTTCCTTCATGATTAAAGTAGTGACTGGAATATCCTTAAATCACGCTGTTCTTGTCTCTTTTTTTTTTCTTTTACCTTACCTGTAAAATAAAGGAGAGGATCCTGCATTCTGTAGATGTGCGTAAGTAATTGATGTGTTATTTGGGCAAAGCAGCCAAAAAAAAAAAGACTACTTTTTTTCTTTGCACAAGGTAAGGAGGATAGACATTTTCTAAATGTGTAGCTCGTTACATCTCCTGCTGCTGCTCATTCCTCAGCAAGACTATCCCAGGGCAAATGAATTACATTCTGCTAGAGCCACTGCAGCCATCCCTGTCCTTTCTAAAACGGGACAATACTTTGTCCATTTTGGAAGCATCTGCAAGGTAATCAAGTCATACTTATTCAAAACATTGCAGCCTGACACTTTCCTCTAGGCAAGTGTGGAATTTGCCACAGCCATCTTACAGGACCTCTTCCAACCCACAATGGGTCTACTTTATATCGACAAAAGATCAAAATGTCGAATGCTCACATGAGCGGAAATTCAGCAACCCAGTATTTTTTTTTTGGATCACAGTACAGTGAAGATCGGAATATTTGCCCTTTCCTCACTGTAGTGCGATCTCGAAGTTGGAATATGTATTTAGCGGGGGGTGCAGCCTCCCACAATAGCGATTTCGAGTTGCTGAATTTATGCTCATGTGAGGGTTTGAAATTTTGATCTTTCATCTATTTAATATAGACCCCCCCACAACGTCTTAGTTCCAAACACCCCCATGTTTCTAAGCTTTGGAAATTTTCCCAGGAAGTTAACAATACTGCAGTAGTGGACAATAGAGTGAACATAGTACAGTTACATTAAAAACGTACTCATTTTCCTTTCATGGGGTTTGTTAGTGTTGATGTTGGTATCCAGCCATTCCTAGTCCTTACCCTCTCCCTTTCCCTCCTTCACCATTACAAGACATCCTTTCTACCTAGATTGACCTAGTATATAAAATGGCATCCTAATATGTTCCTTCCAGTTAAGAGTCCACATCATGGATACAAGTTGTACAATGACCTCATCATGCTCTAGTCTCAGCTGTTACCATTAACAAGAACCAAGGCAAGATGGTGTGGGCAGGTGCCTCTCACCTAGACATCAGTGGTGTAAAAGGGACCATTTGCCCAGCTAGGAGGGGGAAAGCTACAAAGCTCTAAGAGTCCGGCCAGAAGTTGGTCCCAAGATGTTATAAATATTACAGCAGTAGATGTGCCATAATTGTAGACGTTTGAGAGCAAGTTCCTAACATAACAGTATTTTTTTCTCCCAAGGCACAACATGTAAATGAATTCTCCATTCCTAATCTTCACTGCCAACCACTGTTATATCTGAAAATAGACAATTGAATATAGAAAAACAGGCCACATATATGTTTGCTGTACTTCAGGTAAAAGATTATTTCTAAGAGGCTGAATAGGTCCATTCTAAGTGGCTGTCTTGCAGTATTGTATTCTACAGTTAGGCCTTTTGCTCAGGGGCACCAATTAGTACATATTGAATTCACAGTAAGAACTCACTGGTATGAGCTGTAAATCTTAATAAAAACAAATGGTCTGCTAGGGGGAAATGTAATTTCTAAACTCTATTAAAAAAAGTTGTAGTCCATGGGTTTGTGGAATATAGGCTTTTGAAATTTGCATCAAAGTCTGTGGTGTCACACTGCAGGTGCAAGTCAAAAAGTTATATTTTCCCCATTAAGTGGCAGAGTGTTTTTAATGAGGAAAAATGTATTTTTAATGGTACCACATGGTTGTGCAATGATTCTAAAGGATTAAAAAGATTGAAGACTGCTACTGTAGTTATCCAGCTAAGTGCCACTCCAGCAGAGGAGTGTTTTCCTCTCTTCTTCATCTTCATAGTTATTTTAAATACAATCATGTGCTTAAACTTTTGGAGACCACTATTGTAATCAGTAATGCTAAGGGCCACTCTGCTGGAGGAATGACTTCATCTAATGCATGTGTGATGATGTGAGGTATTGCCAGCTATGCCAGGAGAAGTAAGTAGTGGATGTGTAAAATATGCTTGTACAGCTAGCTGAAATTTTGTAAAGAATTACATGTCATTTGTATATCAAACTGATTTGTACAGTTGCTTGTGTTGTAAAGTTGCTTGTGTTAAAAAAAATGTACCAACAGTGTGCCCTGCTGGACAGAAAAATAAATGTACATGTACTATTGTAACTGTTGAAATGTGTATACTGTAACAATGGATATTGGAAGAGAAGAGTTTAATCACAGTCCAGCTGCAGCTAACTTTGAAAAAATGTTCTGAAATTAAATTACAGGGCCTAGACCATAAAGATGTTTTCTCACAGTTTTGAATGAAGCCAGAGATGCAATGTCTATAAGTGGTATGGTTTGTATAGTCTCTGCAGGAAGAGAAGAAATGTTAAAATTGATTTACAGCTTCCAGATGCTGCAATAAAAATTAGCAAAGCTCGTGATATATATATATATATATATATATTGTAACACATATGTGCTAAATGCTTGAAGCTTCTAACCAAAGGAGTAGCATGGGAACCAGAAGTCAGATGACCAGATGTATGTCATGTCATTCTGTAATACAACACTATTTAATACTAGGTAAGACTGAAGTCTCAGGGCAGTATGTTTTTTGGAACCTGACAAAGAAGGACCACTCACCTACTTCATCTTGCCTTGCTCTAAGTGAACCAGGGAATGGTAATTATTTAGATCAGTCAGGAAAATATAGTAAGATTAGTTAAGTACTGTTTTTCTGATTTTGTGTGAATCTATTCGTCTTTGTAGTTTTAACATCTCCTGTGATTGAAACTCTGGTGTTTACTGTAAAGAGAAGTTTAGTATTTTCATGTTCTTTTCTTGTTTATTATTAAATATATTTAAACTTTTCATTGTGGCTGGTCTTTTAGAGAACCTTTTAATCTCTGAGAGTACTTGTATATATATTTGGTGCTGCTCTGGCCGCTCCTGAAAGCTTTGCTGTTGGTCAGACTACCATTTGTATTAATATTAATTTCACTCAGTATAATGGGGTACCCTTGCAAGAGCCTTAGAGTAGCTGGCTTTGGAGTGTCTGGTGGTGGTGTAACTACCTTATAGTCTGGGCAGAAGGAGGTATAGCTAGTAAATCTATGCCGGCCTTTCCCAGGTTCGTGTGTGTGAAAATCAAATCTCAGTATGTGTGTGTCAGCTGTTTGGAGCAGGGACACAAAGCAGTGATTTCACAGAGCGAGAGAGAGAGTGCTAGAGAACTTGGCTTGGACACACTGCTGAGGTCTTAACTCTATAGCTGTGCCAGTGGACAGTCTTATTGGGGACCTGGAGGGAGACAGACAGACAGAAATCCAGACCATGGACTGAGTGTGTTCCCTGCTTGCTCTTAAGGGAAATTGTGCTTAATGCAGAGAACTGCGTCTGGAAATAGTGGGTGTACCCAAGGGAACATCCCTCTCCAGTGCTAGTGGGTGAGGATTCAGGCTCCTTGATTACTGGCCCAGAGCAGGGACATTGCATATTGGTGAGCAGTGTTGTGGATATTAATCAAACTTCTGTAGCCTGTAAGCAGTTGTCACTCAAGCTGTGTGTATTCTCGGCAGCCACAAGGTAAATGAGAGAGTTTCATTTTTCACAACAGTTTTATTTTTTTTTTGTTAGTTTAGTTAGGGAAAACAGGCAAAGATGTCAGCAGAGGGTTATGGCAAGCTGACAAAGAACCAGTTGGCCAAGATGTATGAAGCCAATTGACTGGTGTATGCCATCCCGGCTAAAGAGGAAATGATTTCAGCCTTAGTCACAGCTCAGACCAGCAACCAGGGGGACAACCAGTTTGGTGATGGCGATGTACAGCCATCAGAAACAAGACAGTTCACCTTTTCCTCAGAGGACTTAAAAATCCTTCTGGAGTTAGAGACATGAAGTGCTGGCCAAATGTTTGGAATTAGAATCAGCAGAGAGACTGCACGTTTGTCGGTTGAAGTAGAATCAGCAGAGAGACTGTGGTTTTTAGAGAATGAAGAAAATGAGAAGCAGCATCAGCATGAGAAGGAGAGGCTGATTCTTCGTCATAGTCATGGAGGTAATGGGGAAGGCAATAACCGAATCCCAGAAGCAGTAAAGTTCAATAAATTTCTTCCACAGTTTACAGAGGGTGATACTTCTGATAGTTTCATTCAAATATTTGAAAGGGTATGTAAACTGTGTAATGCTGACCAAGGGCTCTGGGTACAGTTCCTGACCCCCTTACCCCATAGTAAAACAGTAACTCCTGTTTCTAAAATGGCTGAAATTGATTGATTAACGTATGAAAAAGTAAAGAAATGTTTTCTTGAATGTTTTAAGTTAACACCTGAAGCTTACAGAAAAAAGTTTCATGAGCACAGATGCAAGGCCGGTGAAAGTGTGTGTGATTATATTGCTTAGTTAAGCACTTATTTTGTTAGGTGGGTGAGTGGGTGTCAGGTCACCACTTTTGAAGGGCTGGCAGACCTTTTGGTGAAGGAACAAGCCCTTAGCACTTTGCCTGAGGACATGAGAATCTGTCTGGCAGATGGAGAGTGTAACTGGAGATCAGCTGGGGAAAAAAGGGGCTCTCTACTTAGCAAGCAGGGCATTACTGCACAGGAAGGGGGTATCCAGTGCTGCACATGAATATAAGCCTAAACCACCCCAACAGAGTCCACTAGTAACAAGGGACGTCACTAGTTCAGGTACATGGCCAGGATCCAGGGTTAAATGTTTTAAATGTAACCAGTGGGGCCATGTATCGTTTAGATGTCCACATAGGCAAGGTGGGGAAGAAAAGTGGGGTAGTCAGCAAGTGGCAATAACAGTATGCCAGTGGTAAGTTGTCTAGAGACAGCAGGGGTACCAAACTATCATCAGAGTTTATATCCTATCTTAGTGGATAGAAAACAGGCCACTGCTAAGAGAGAGAGACAGCCTCTGACATAACCATTGTGAAGCTTGCAGTGGTTAAAGAGGAGCAGTACTTGCATGGGCAGTTCACTCCACTCAGGCTTTAGGAGGGACCCCATTCCAGATGCCTTTGACCAGGGTTCACTTTGACTGGGAGGGTGGAAAAAGGAAGCAAGCAAGTAGGTGTGTTTGAGGATATCCCTGCAGATGTCTTGATAGGGAAGGATTTTGATAATGCAGTACCTTGTGTGCATGCAGTTACACACAGTCTGGCTTGAAGACAGACATGTGGGTCTGATAGCCTTTGAGAGACCCAGACAGACTCCCACACCTGAAGCCAGGGCTGGTGAGGTGGCTATTTCAAGGAAGGAGCTACCTTGTAGTAGTGAGCCAGAAAGGTGAGCCACAGCTGCTGTTAGGTACTGATGTTCCCTTGGACATAGTGACTGCAAGGGCAGAGGTGAGTGGCGGTATCCAGGCTGACAGTGAGGCACTGCTGTCAGAGGCTACCACGCTTCCTGTGGAAGGGGAGCTGGGAAGAGTTAACAAAGATAGAGTAGAGACAGGCTAAGCTCTCAGACCCTACACTGAGCGGCTTGAGAGAGGTAGCTAGGGAGGTGCCTGATTCTCAAGGAAAAGGGGAGTTTGTATAGTAGAACATAGGGTTACTATATAGAGAGTGGACCCCTGAGGGAGGGCTAGAGGGGGAGGTAATACAGCGGTAGTGCCTAGAGCCTAGTGTCAGGCACTTCTAGCCATAGCACGACATTCCTTTTGCAGGTCATATGAGCATGAAGTATACCAAGAGATGTATTATGCAGAACTTGTACTGGCCTGGGATTGCAAGGGATGTAAAAGAGTACTACAGGACCTGTGAGCTGTGCCAAAAAGTAGGCAAGGCAGGAGACAAAGTCAAGGCTCCTTTGATGCATTTGCATGTGCTTGAGAAGCCATTTCAGATAACAGCTATGGATATTGTGGGGCCTCTGAGTACCCCAAGTTCTACAAGGAAGAAATGTATCCTGGAGGTAGTAGATTATGCTGCTAGATACCCTGAGGCAGTGGCTCTTTCCTCCATCGAGGCAGGGAAGGTAGCAACTATTTTGTTAGAGACTTTCAGCAGAATAAGTTTCCCGAGAGAATCACTGACTGACAGAGGTGCCAATTTCATGTTAGACCTGCTGGCTTTTTCTATGGAAGCACTGTGGGGTGGAGCACCTAAAGACCACCCCACTCCAGACTAATGGTCTTGTGGAGAGGATAAACTCTACACTAAAGACCATGCTATGGGCATTTGCAGACCAGTTTAAGAGAGAGTGGGACAAATATTTACCTCCTCTGCTGTTTGCATACAGAGAGGTGCCCCAGGAATCCGCAGTTTATTTACCGTTTGAGTTGCTGTATGGGCATAAGGTGAGGGTGCCTTCAGATTTGATTTGTGATGAATAGGAGGGTGTGTGTGAATCCCACAAGGAGTCTTGTGGCATATGTCCTAACCTCAGGCAAGGCTTTGGGAGCTCATGGGCTTGGCCCAGGAAAACCTGGCAGGAGCCCAACAGCAGAAAAAGGTTTGGTATGACAGGAATGCTCGAGCCCGAGAGTATGCTGTGGAACAGCAAATTATGGTTATTATTCCTGACAGACACAGTAAGCTGCAGACACCTTGGGAGTGACCCTTCAAAGTGTCATGGAATGTCAGTACATGGTAGAACTTCTAGGCAGGAGGCAGGGGCACAAATTGTACCATGTTAACACAATGAAGCCTCACCATGATAGGGAGGCCCTGGTGCATGAGTATTTGCAGTGGATGGCAGGAGGAGTTTCAGGGGGATCTGGTGACTAATCTCATCAGTGAAGCTTAGACAGACACCTCAGTGGAAGGGGTAGCAATGTCCCAGCGGCTGTCCCTTACCCAGGTTCGAGAAATCTGAGCAGTGTTACAGGAGTTGGTTGGCATGTTCATTGGGAAACCTGGGTGTACCCACCTGGTGCAGCACCATGTGGAAACAGGATCCCAAAGGCCTCTCAAGCAGGCCCTTTACAGGGTGTCGGAGTGAGTCAGAGTCTGAGGGAGAAGATACAGGAAATGTTGAGCAGTTCCTGGGCCTCCCCAGTGGTGCTGGTACCAAAGAAAGATGGCAGCACCAGGTTCTGTATGGCCTACAGAAAACTAAATAGTCACACAAAGTCAGATCCTTACCTCATGTCTAGGATGCCTAGGACAGATAAAGCCTTATTGCAGCTGGGATGCTTAGTATCTGACCAAGGGCCACTGGCAGATGCCCTTGACTCCCACCACTAGAGGGAGGTCAGCTTTTGTGACTCCTTTCGGATTATATGAGTTCACAAAGATACCCTTTGGGATGAAAAATGCCCAGTGACCTTCCATAGGCTGGTAGATTGTATCCTAGCAGGAGCAGGAGATTATGCCCTTGCTTACCTGGATGATATTGCCATCTACAGCCATTCCTGGCATGAGCACCTTTGGCATGTCATGGATGTCCTGGGCAGACTGCAAAGGGCAGGATTGACCATGAAGCCCAGTAAGTGTCAGATGAGTATGGCAGAGGTCTCCTACCTGGGACATAGAGTGCGGAGTGGTAAGATCAGGCCAGAACCTGCCAAAGTGGAAGCTGTTCAGGTGTGGCCTCCCCCTGTTACCAAAAAGCAGGTGAGAGCATTCTTGGAGACAGCGGAGTACTATAGAAAATTCATTCCCAATTACAGTACAATAGCGGCTTCCCTCACACACCTAATGAGGAAAAATAGGCCATACAAGGTAGTGTGGATCCCATCCTGCAAGCAGGCATTTGAGAAGCTTAAAGGGGCTTTGGGAGGACCCCCTGTGTTAGCCAGTCCAGATTACAATGAATTTGTTGTGCAGGTGGGAGCTGTACTCAGCTAGGTTTCCTCAGAGAGAGGAGCACCCAGTGGTGTATCTCAGACGTAGACTCCAATCTAGGAAGACTGTTATGCAGCAGTAGAAGAATAAGCCATAGTGTGGGCACTGCAGAAACTTCAACCCTATCTGTATGGAAGGAAATTCACTGTAGTTACAGACCACAATCCCTTAACATGGCTACATCGAGCCAGCCAGCAAAATGCCAAGTTACTAAGGTAGAGCCTAGGGTTGCAGGCATATGGTATGACAGTGGAGCACCGTAGTGGGGTTAGCAATGCCAATGCAGATGGGCTATCAAGACAAGGTATGGGTTAATGTATTCCCAGATAGGCTCATTCCTCTCAAGCAATATTTCTCAAGGGTCACTTGGAAAACTAGCTTGAGTCTTCAAAGGGGAAGAGATGTGACAATGTGAGGTTATTGCCAGCTATGCCAGAAGAAGTAGGGCAGTGGATGTGTAACATATGCCAGCACAGCTAGCTGGAAATTTGTAAAGAATTACATAGCATTTGTATATCAAACTGATTTGTACAGATGCTTGTGTTGAAAAATGTGTTTGAATAGTTTGTGTTAAAACAAATGTACCAACAGTGTGCCATGATGGACAGAAAAAGAAATATAAATGTGCTATTGTAACTGTTGAAATGTATATATTGTAAAGAATAATGGAAGAGAAGAGGTTAATCACAGTCCAGCTGCAACTAACTTGAAAAAAGTGCTGAAATTAAATTACTGGGCCTAGGCAATAAAGATGTTATCTCACAGCTTTGAATGAAGCCAGAGATGCAATGCCTGTAAGCAGTATGGTTTAATAGTTTATATAGGAAGAGCAAAAGTGTTAAAATTGTTTTACAGCTTTCAGGTGCTGCAATAAACTTTAGCAAAGCTCGAGATATGTATTGTAACACGTATACGCTTAATCCTGGCAGCTTCTAGCCAAAGGCATAGCATGGGAACCAGATGTCAGCTGACCAGATGTATGCAATGTCATTCTGTAATCCACCATTAAAATGATATTTTAATACTAGGTGAGACTGAAGTCTTAGAGCAGTCTGTTTTTGGAACCTGACAGAGAAGGATCCCTCACCTATTTTATCTTTCCCTGCTCTAGTAAGTGAACTAGGGAATAGTAAGCCTTTAGATCAGTCTGGAAAATCTAGTGGGATTAGCTAATTATTGTTTTTTCGTATCTGTGTTGTTCTATTTGTGTTATTTTAATATTTCCTGTGATTGTGTTTACTGTAAATAGATACTTAGTATTTTCATGTTCTTTTCTTACTATCAAATATATTTAAACTTTTCATTGTGGCTGGTCTTTTAGAGAACATTTTAATCTCTGAGAGTACTTTTATATATTTGGTGACAGCTCTGACCGCTCCTGAAAGCATTGCTCTTGGTCAAACTACCATTTGTATCAGTATTAATTTTACTGAGTATAATTGTGTACCCTTGCAAGAGCCTTACAGTACCTGGCTTTGGAGTGTCTGGTGGTGGTGTTAACTACCTTATAGTCTGGGCAGAAGGGGGCATAGCTAGTAAATCTGTGCCAGCCTTTCCCAGGTGTGTGTGTGTGTGTGTGTGTGTGTGTGTGTGTGTGTGTGTGTGTGTGTGTATGTAAATCAGATCTCAGAGTGTGTATCAGCTGTTTGGAGTAGGTACACAGGTTTCACAGAGAGAGTGTTGGAGAACTTGGCTTGGACACTGGGCTGTGGTCTCAACTCTATAGCTGTGGTAGTGGGAAGTCTTATTGTAGACTTGGTGGGAGACAGAGAAATCCAGACCCTAGACTGTGTGTGCTCTAAAGGAAAATTGTGCTTGATGCAGAGAGCTGCATCTGGAAATACTGGATGTATCAATTTGTGTTTCAAGTGAACGTCCCTCTCTAGTGCCAGTGGGTGAGGATTCAGGCTCTTTGATTACTGGCCCAGAGTGGAGATGTGGCATCATGTTTTATAAATCTGTCCATAGTCATCATTTCTGCAGTGATTATTTGGGCATTTGTCCACTTATTCATCAAACACCTCACTGTACATCTCTTTTCCAGGAGTAAGGATTTCTTTAGGGATTGCTGTTCTTTCAGGGCATTTTTTTTTAAATCCATTCTTGGGCTTGTCTTTATCTCTTTGGAATTTTCAAGTGTTCAACCACTGGGCAGGACCCCTTAGGTAAGATGTATACTTGTTAGTATTTATATAGTTTAATCTTTTAGAGGCACCTGTGTAAGTTGGTTGCCTTTTCTCTTGTCCTCCATTACTGTGTGTGTGTTATCTTATTACTACCAGAGCTTCTTCATATCTACTAAATAAGGAAAACTTTCAAGTTCACTTACTTTGTTTTCATTTCTTTGACAAGATAGTACTTCGTTCAAAACTGAAAAAAATGTATTTGTGGGAGGGCATGTGCTTTCTGGCACCATTTCTTTGATCACGTACATGAAAAAAAAAAGGAAGTGTCCTACTCTGAGTACAGATCTTGAGAAAATTTGGAAGAGCCATACAAGAGGGAAGATGATTTTTTTTTTTTTTTTACTTGTTGCTAAGGGCTTTGTGGAAGATCATCTGCTACGACAATACTAATATATAGCTAATTCTTTTTGTAATAATTATTCTTATTTACATTTTAATTTATAATTGAAATGTTACATGGTGTAATAGTTAGCACTGGGGTTGTGCCTGTGCGAGTTCATTCCTTAACCCAGATGTCCAGGACATTATAGGGTGTCATGCATCCCACAAGCCTGGGTGATGAGAGTTTTTCACCAGATGCTAGGTAACATGAGGATACTTTTGTTGGATCCACTTTAGAAGTCCATCATAAAAGAATGTAGGTGTGTGTGAGTGTTAAATATCAATGTACTTTTAAATGTTTTGGCTAACTCTGAGAATTAAATATTCATTAAAAGAAGAGAAAGACATCTACCATCTAAATACATAAACTGAGTACTAGTGTATTTGGAACTCAATAAATGTTGACAATGAATATTTTTCATTTTTTCTTAGAAAATTTCCCTTTGGCTGATCTGTTAAGTGAAACAATCACTGGAGTGGAGACAACTTCCAACAGCAGTGGCTCTGTCAGGTACAGGTTTGGTTAGAATAATAATTCCAGTTAAGGAGACTAGAATGATGTCAGACTATTTGGACGCCGTGTATACTTTGTATTGTAACATTAATTTCAAGGGTTTTTGATTAATATCTTCCTCGTCTGGTCATAAAGGTGTGTAGTCTTGAGTGTACTTTGGTCTTGTATTTCTTGCCAAAGTAATGTTATCAGCCATCTCACACACCCTGAGCAGCATCAAAGGCTTTACTTTTTTTTTCAGGAGGTTTGTTTATATATATATATATATATATATATATATATATATATATATATATATATATATATACACACACACACACACACGCACAAACTGAGACTTTCATTTAATGCTGGTCTATAGCAATAATTTTAAAGGCAAAAAGTGTGAGACGGTGAAGAAGTAAAATTTAAAATGGCTGAATTACTGAATTCCAAATATAAAATTAGATATTTGTCATCAAAGATATAACATGACAAATTACTGGAAATGATTCTAGTAGTATGCTAGAAAATGAACCAGTGTCACTGGAGGAGCCAGTTAGAAAGGATGGAAGTGAGCCGCCAGTGCTGATTCACCTGTACTTGGCGGTAGTGGGAGATGGAATGACCATCTACAGTTTTAGCATTTACTGGAAAAAGAGGTGAATGTCATGCAGCATCTGGATGCAGAATATGTACTTGGCTGTGCCGCGCCTTGCTCATGTTGTAGCCTTCATTTAGTATGTACCTGTGAGTGAGTATGTTGGTCACAACTTGGTGGTTGGGCCCAGAAAATGGAAAATCCTTCATGGCTGCCTAGATGATGATCTCATTGCCATTATCTCTTGCACCTGTAATGGGGAACAAACAGGCATGGTTGTATGGCAGCAACTTAACTGGCAGATGTGGGTCAGAAACAAGAATATGAAAAATTTAAAAAAAAATGGTATCGGCAGTTACCTCTGTACTTTTCGTGTAATTCTCTCTTTCTCTCGTGTTGAAGCTTTTTAAAAATAGCATCTGTGAATTATAAAACTGTTTAAATGCACCTGTTTTCTTAAGTTCATAGTCTAATAATAAGTCATACTTATGTGATATTCTCAGTTGTGTTATATTTTCTTTCTGTCATAAATACCCATGTGACATAGTCCACTTACTTATACAAATAATTAAAAATAAATGGAGTTGATGCGTTTTTAATCCTACCCTGCAGATGCCAAATGGTGATTGTTTGCAGAGCACTATAAGTTTGTGCCATAGAAGTTTGCATACCATAACAGAAATATCTCACAAAAGTGTATTTTTTTTTAATGCAGAGAAAATGAGATTACTTTAGCTAGAAAAAAAGGGGGGGGGGGCTGCACTGCAAGGTACCATGACGTATGATTAGTATGTTGCCAATTAGATTGAATTCTGTAAAATGTAGTGGTGATTACACAGAAATAGTAATTGGTGACATAAAGTTTGAGAAAAAAAAAAAACATACTGGGCCACAATTTTTTCGCAGCAAGTCATAAATGCTTTTGTAATGAAACTTCCCGCTCAGACATGAGATAACTAACTTCTTACTGCAGACAGAACTGTGTGATGATAACAGAGACTTCTGTTAGGCCAGAAGCATTATTATTGTCCTTGCACCAAGTGTACAAGCAGAAAGTCATAACATTATGTAAAAGTCACATATCTTACTACATGCCTGTAGGAACTGACAAATGATTCCAAGCAGCAGGAACTGCATAGTCCTTAAATGCGCATATGTAGCAATTTCTGAGTCTCATTAGTCTTTTAAAATGGGTACCTGTTGTTTACCTTGATTTTTATGTTCAAAATCATTTTTATACATTTTGCTGTGAACTAATCCTCTGGTTCATACAAAGTGAAAACATACATATAGGTAGAACAAAGGATTAAGGTTGTTGGTTGCTAATGAGCTGCTTCCTGTAGTCCAGGGTTTGTTTCCTTCAGCCTCCATTTACATTCTACAGTCGGTACAGAGGGTTAAGGCTGTAAGCTGTTAACATGTTGCTTCTTGTAATCTAGGGTTGGATTTCTTAAGCCACCGTTTGCTTACTGTTTGACACAGAGCAAGTCACTTAACCAAGTTGTACTCCATTGCTGAGTCTGAAAAAGGTCCATATTTATCAGTGCACTACTTAGCTTAACAAATAAAATAAGTAAAATACACATTTCCATCTTTTTCATGTTAATGACTGCAGCTTTCATGGTGCACAATGCTGTGAGTTGACATCATTAAGAGCTGCAAGGAACTACTGGTTCTGTTCCACTTTTCTGCCACTTCATGTTGCCAGCAGAGATTATATTAAATCAGAAAACAGATGCATGTAGGCGCAGAAAAAAACAATATTGGGACATTTTTTAATTTTATGTTATTGGTGATGCACAACAGTTGTATAGAAATTGAGATGTAAGACAACAACTTGAAGGGCAAGAGCTATGCAGCCTCTCATGTACATATGCAGCAGCTTCTATACCACACATCTTTCCCTCAGACCTTATTGTGGCATAATTGATAATGTTTTAATGTATTTCAAATTAAAATAGGTTAGATAACAAGAATGTATAATAGAGGTTGGATAACTGTGATAAACAATTATTCCCCTACAAAGGAGAGTTCTTATTCTTCATGACCTCAAGATCAAAGCATGAGAGGTTACCAAGAATCCAAACCGGTCTGCTGCTCTTACTGTTATTTATGGTGCAGGATGGAGCAGGTGAGATGCATGCTAAAATCTGGTTAAAATAACTGTACAGTACAACTTTGAAGTTACTTGAGCTAATCGCCTCTAGCTGTTTAGTTTAGAACCATGCTGAAGAGATTTACTTAGAATGGTAATGAAGAAGAAAATTCTAAGAGTGGCTCCTGTGCCTGTTACATTCCATGATACAATACAGCTGAATTGACTGCTTTGGGAAGGGTTCCTGTTGCGGTCATTTATGATGTTTGAGTTTACCCACTTTCTGTTTCAAAAAGCTGGCTGGATTTTTCCTGTAGTGAATTGCTTTCCATTGCGGACCAACATGTTTTCTGCTAAGACCCAAGTGTAACCGTTGCTTTTCTTTACCCACTTCAGTACTTCTTACTCTCTGACTACCACTGCTTCTTCACACAGAGGGAAATATTTACTGTATAGTGTTGCACAATTTTACGTTAAGCAATATTTTTTGTTACATGGATATCATCTTCATTTTCAGCTCAATGTTTCTCTCCAGAAAAAGAGAGCATATACAGTTATATCATCCTCTAAATCTGTAAACAAGTTGCTTGTGGTAGGCAGATTGCACCTGAAGATTCACACACCCATACCTTTTCTGTTTAAGGCCAGACTATAACCTTAAATCTTACGAAATATGTCTAAATTCTAAGAAAGCTACCTCTATTTAAAGATTGTAATCATCATTGCTTACTGAGAAATTCTTGAAAACCACAGAGAAAAAGCACAAGTTTCCAAGCGTAGAAATTCAGAAAAGGGAGAAAATATGGAGAGAAAAAGGTTTGAAGGAAGCAAGAAAGGATGCATATATCAAAAGAGATAGAAAATAAAATTCCAGGAATTCTTTTGTTTCAGTCTGATAAGAAATGCATATATTTAGCCAGTTCTGCAGAAGAATACACTTCTGCTTTGACTGATCCCTAAACATGTCAGCACATGAATAATAACTTTTGACCCCACTGCTAAAAATTTTAAAATTAAAAATCATCTTCATCTGTATGTGCTTCTGAGTCTCTGAGACTATTATTGGAAGTATAACACACATGGCAGATCTTGAGTGCTTTATAATGGGTAAAGTAGTTGCAGAAAGAAAAGGTTACTCTATACTGAGCCACGTATCAACACTCCTACACTTTTTTCATTTATTTTGTATTATTCACTTTTCTTTTGCCAAACTGTACCCAAGTATTTTTCCTGAGACAGCGAGGCAGCAGCAGAGATGAACATTAACTGCTTTCCAGACCATCAGTGGCTGCATTTAGAATTGAGCAAGGGAATACTTTGCACCAGTGATGATTTGTCAAGGAAAAAGAAAAGGGAAGAGAAAGCCTTCTGATGAAAGAGGATTTCTTTTCAACCAGACTGGGTCTTCAGAGTTTATGGACTAAGAGCATAAGGATGTGTCTTTCTAATCCATTATCTACCCATGCCCACCAGCACTGAAGACATTGTATTTGCTGCAACAGTAAGTTTAGATGGGAGAGTGTTTAATTTGGCCTGCTAATTATCTTTATTTACTTAAGAAATATTATGTATAAAAGATAAGATGGTAGAATCTCTCCTGTATTTTCAGGGATGTCACAAGGGTGTATAGTTTGCACTAAACACACAGCCTGCATCCCCAAGGAAACTGGTTGTACAAGTCTCTTAATAAAAGGACCTCTACAATAATCCAAAAGCAAGTAATTTTGCTGTTTCTGATGATCTCAGCCCAAAAGCCTTTTTCACTAATTTTATCATTTGACAGGGGAATTGGGGTTGCTGAACAGGTATGGGAAGAAAGTGTACACATGTCCTGTACTCTAGCTTTCAGTGTTCTTAATTATTCAAACTGTATAGTTTCCTGTTGTAGCTCATTTCAGTGGTGAGACCATGTGGTTTCCTGTCGTAGCTCATTTCTGTGTTGAATTCACAAAACTACAAAAGATAGTGAAGAATAAGAAAGTTCATAATCAGGGATTTAACCTTCTTCACCAGTGAAGCTAGTTTATTGCATTCTTTGTTGAGGTACAGCCATACCTCTTAACCTGGAGACATCAAAAATCTGGACAAAGGCGCATGACAAGTAGGTACAACTGGCCAAAAATCTGGATGCTAATCAACATAAAGTCTGCATGTATAATAAAGTAGCTCCACCCACTCTAATGGAATTGTGGGATGCCAACATTCAAGTAACTGTGAAACGTTCCCCAAGTTAGCGTTAACTCTGAAAATATACATTCACACAAAAACACCAGTGGATGTCCCTTTACAGCATTAACAAAAAATCTTAAGGGAAGTAGGAGGCAATAGGCAGGTAAAGCACTTTGCATTCTACTTTCTGCCCTACCACACTTCTAGCATGTACACACTAACCTCACGTAAGCTGCACCCTTACATAAATTCATTAATATAACATATACCAGTAACTGTAACATCATATATAAAAGATCTGTGCACTCTAATCTTAATAGGAAACTAAGGTCTGTCATAACAGTCATTGGTATAACAAGCTACTGTTGTCAGTATGTGGCTATCCGGTCTTTCTGATCAATGGATGAAATAAATCTGATTCAGAAACCTTCTGCTCTTGTAGTTATGAAAATACCAATGTGCATTAGTAGGTTTTGTAAACAAATCTGGTAGCTACTGTTGCTGCGCACTGACTGATACCTCTAACCGTCCAGAAATTAGACTCATATTTTAACTACATCCACGTCTCTCCTCTTAATCCCAATTCCCTCCTAAAACTGGTGATTTTTGGAGAAAAGGTGGTGAATCACACAGTGTATAACGACAATAGTTAGTTATACACTTCTTTTACTTCGGAAAATGTTTATTCATTTGTAGGATCTTATTCTTTCGCTGTCTCAAATTAATATATATATAATAATATAACATTTTTATATATATATATATAATATATATATATATATAATGTATATATAGTGCATACCTCTCAACCTTTTAGCACAATAAATCTGGTCAGAGACTAGCATAATGGGGGGGACAAAGGCCCCAAAAATAGGGACATAATTTAAATATTGCTCTTATAAACTTAGAAAGCTGATAGAATAACAGGATATGTGTTAGTTTGCATTTTTATGAAGGATATGAAGTCTGAAACTCACATATATGTAATTATTTATTGACTTCTGTCCTCCATGATTTGCCAGATAACCACAAATTTTATGAGAAACAGACCAAATTTATGGGGCTAAATCTGGATACTTGAGAGGTATGTTATATACACATGCACACGTGTTCTGTCTGTCACAAACACACACACACCTTCTGTCTGCTCTCTCTCTCTCACAAACACACACACCTTCTATGAGTTCTCTTTGCTGTCTGTCACATACACACACATGCACACATCTACCTTTTCTCTGCTCTCACAGCCACACACTCATGCACACACCTACTTTCTCACACAGTAACAGGCACACTTCCTCTCTCATACAAATGGCTAGTTTAAATTATTACATACATACACAAACTTTCAGTTTTCACTGAATTTGCACTTTTCTGCTTTCTTTTTGTGCAAATTCACTGTTTTTGCTTCTGGAGCATCCTGCTCTCAGTTTGGGCCACTAAGACCACCCACTATGTGATGTCATCATATATACCCTTTCCATGCCCTTTTTTTTTTTTTTTTTTTTTAATAAATATAATCCTGCCTGACCTTTCCCAGGATTATTTTCATTCCTTAGGAAAAGCAGATACAACAATGCTTTGGTTCCGATTTAGTCAATCACAAAAGCTTGTTCTTGTGGAATATAATTACATAGCTTGTTGTGATTTCATAGTAGCTTATTTAAGTACTCATTATTGCACTGTCCCAGTGACACATAAAAGGAAGAGTTCTGGCTGCATTAAAGTCATAAGACTTAAATGCAGCAGTAATATCTGTATTGTTAATGTTGTGTACTGATAGCTTCCTTCATAGTGCTAAACTGATACAAGATAGTAAGTATCTTAACAGCAATATCTGTATTGTATGCACTTTACTGATCACTTCACACCTCTCAAATTCTTTGCTCAAGAATCAGGGTGAGGGTAGGCTTGAATGAATTCCAAATGAGGAATAATTTTAAATAGTTAATTTTCTTGAAAATGTAACAAAGCATTTTCTGAACAAAAAGTGCAAAACTCTAATGTAGGGCATTATCGACTGACTGTATTCATCATCGATTTTACAAGAAATCAAACATTTTGCTAGGTGCAGGATGAAGATGGGAGAATAAACAGGGGTAGTTGAGAGAAATAGGTATTGGCGATATTTCAACATATTTCAGTAATACATCAGTGCAGCAAAATGATAAATATCCCTTGAGAAATTTAATAAATTGGTGCAAACTGTCCATTTCCCAAGCCTGTAGAAGAACATATTACAATAAAGTTTGGGTCAGAAAATATGACTTTGCTAATATCTGATACACTTCAGCCAGACAGCTTGCAGCTATTTCTCCTTGTTAGTTTTGGGACATTTCCTGCACTGATAATGTACTGAACAGTTCTGTAAAACCCTATGTCTCTCACTTTGTTTTCGTCTAGTATCTGTGGGACTGTA
This sequence comes from Protopterus annectens, assembly GCF_019279795.1. Taxonomy (NCBI): domain Eukaryota; kingdom Metazoa; phylum Chordata; order Ceratodontiformes; family Protopteridae; genus Protopterus; species Protopterus annectens. The sequence goes on along the minus strand of NC_056746.1, from coordinate 1,162,313,542 downwards.
AATCACTTCAACAGTCAGGAAGATTCATAAAAGTTTCACTTAAGGTGTGGGTAGCATGTGAGTAGAGCCTGACAAATCCCAACTTGTCTCAGACATCAGCTGCTTAGCTTGCAACTTCTTATCTCCGGGATGACAGGTGTAAAAATATTTGGGGGTAGTAAGGCAAACCTTTTCAATATTAGTACTATTAATGTGAAATGCCGGGAGAAGAAAAAGATGGAATGTGAATTAACCCTACAGTTCAAGTGAAATACATCTATAATGATGTGTTTGCATTATTTAGTAAGTGTAAATGCTGGCTTTTCTCTGGTTTACTTATTGCTATACCAGCTATAAGCATGCGTTACATACCTCTCAGCTGTCCAGATTTGTGCAGAATGTCTAGATTTTTGCCCCATATTTTTGGTCTGTTCCTCATAAAATTTTGGTTTTCTTTCAAATCACTGTTAAATCTTTGCGCTTTAAAGCAAGAAACTAGTGACAAACATTTGAGTTTCAGATTTCATACCCTTCAGAAAATTCATGCTAAAGCAAAATCTTTTAGTCTGTCAACTTTCTTAGTTTGTAAGAACAGCATTTAAAAATTGTCCGTATTTCAGGACCTTAGCCCCCTATTATGTATGGCTTTGTCCCGATTTCTTGCCCTAAGAGGTTGAGAGGTATGGTGTGATGGTGTGGCAGACTGGCAGTGCCTCGCCGGCTTCATATATGAATGCTGATACTGCATTTGTGGTTACACTAAAGCACATAGTGATTTAATTGTAGCAAACTTTTTTTAAATTAGTAACAAGCAGTTTTAAATATTTTTTTAACCTTCGTAGAGCAGATGTGTGTTTTAATGGGTGTCTGGAGACCTAGCTACAGTTGTGGGCAAAGACTCAAAATCCTTGACACTTTTTAAATATGACTCTTAATTCCCCTAAAATATTAAAGGAACAACAGGTCTTGCATGCAGATGCATTTTCTAAATAATGTCTGGTATTGCTCACTAGCTGTAATTATTAATACTGTATCAGAAAATCCCATATTTTACAAGAGACACTGCAATAACTTAGTTGCAATATCGGTACTGTAATGCACTGTATGAAAATGAAATCACAATTTAAAGGGGGCAAATGGGAATTCATGGCACCCTATTATTTTCAGCACAAAACTGGAAAAAAACGGGAATTTGGTACAGTTGAGAGGTGTGGTTGCCGCAGGACTTGATGAAGAGCTAACTCTTCATACTTTCTAACTTGACCTTGCCTTGACTTGACTTGAAAGTATTCAGTAGTATTCCACATAAGGGCCATCTCCAGTGGATTAGACAGATAAAAGTCCTGACTGTGACCCAACCTTGATTATTGTCTTGGGTGTTTGTTGGAGATGGCACTAGAAAAAGTGATGCAGGCTTAGCCAGTTCACCTCTCTTTGGTGGGAGGGCATGGGATGTGTACCCAAGGGATACATTCCTTTATTAGAATCCTCTGTGGAGACCACACAGGTGTTTTAGCTTCAAAGGGAATAGGATAGTCTTGAGGTGTGTCTTAACACTTGTGGAAGTGAGTGGCATGCCCTTACTGCCAAACCCTGTGGTAGCTGAATATGCCCAGTGGGAATAGGGTTTAAAGTAAAATTCTATTCTTCCACACAGATGGCTGTCTGCTTTTCCGTCTTGCCCCCATTAAATGCTGTTGCTAAGGGGAAATAAAGGGGTCATTAACATGTCTGAGAAGGGAGAGTTTGATGGTCAGTGGAGGAGCAAAGCTAAAAGTAAAGCTAAACTAAACTGTTATACACAAGGGAATAATTGATAAATTAAAAGCATTACATTCGATCCATGTTTAATTCAGTGAGTAAAACACTGGTTAAACCACAGGAAACAAGAGGCAGTGGTTGGGATTAACTTCCATTTCCAATGGAGGTTACCAGTAGTGTCCCACAAGGCATTACACTGGGGGTCTCCTCTTTTTGAAGTATTTTTCAGGTATAAAAGTAGGGAATGGGATGTGGATATCTTACTGTGCTTAAGGTTTATAACTGGATAACATAATTGCACCAGTAAAAAAAATACTGATGGTCTTAAAGATGGTTTATAAAAAGTTCACACCTGGTGTGACAGTAATGGCCACAGCTTTAAGGTCAGCAAATGTACAGCAGTGAGTCTTGGCCAAAAGGACATAAATTACGATTACAAAATAGATGTTTATATCAGAAAACATGGCACTGTTATTAAAGATGTAGGGACAAGGGTAAACAGAACTTTAAACTTTGACCACTGTGTACCTACCAAAGTACAAAAATATAACTTATATCACATCTGATTTTAATCAATCAAACTTAGCCACTCTAGAAAACCCATTGTTGTACGTTCATACCTCGCTGATTTGATCCAGTATTGAACACCATGCTTCAATTTGTAGCCTTCATACAAGACTCTTGGTAAAACTTGAAAATGTGCAATTCTCAGGAATTAACTTTATAGCTGATGTTCATCGTGTTTCTCTGTTGCAGTCATTGCACTTGGGTTATCCTGCTGGCAGGCAACCCGCAGTCGGCCCGAGTTCCAAAGTCTTGGTCCGGCGTGGGTTGCTGTCACCTCTTCCCTGACGTCAGTGCGCCAGGGGTATAAAAGATGCAGCCAACGCCATTTTCTCCAGTCTTTCTTGCTGTGTGGTGCCCGAAGCAAAAGCAGTTCGCAAGTGCCGGTCGGCCGACTCGAGTTTCAGATCCGAAGTCTTCAATAAAGCTAAGTACCCCTTTGGGGAAACTTTTTCTTGCTCCAGACTGATGTCAGTAAAAGTTAATAATTGTATTTCTTGTGGGAAGCAAGTACCTCATAAGGACTTTCACTCTTACTGTATTCCTTGCCTAGGTCCTGACCATGACGTTACCAGTTGTCAGTTTTGTGCTAGATTCAATAAACGCACTATTAAACGTCGGTTTGATTTTGCTTTATATTATTTTGGCCGAAGGTTTAATTACATAATGCCGTCAGAACAACCGACGACCGGAATTTATAAAAAACGCAAAGACAAAGAAAAGGGCAGGCATCCGAGGTCCAAAACTGACAACGAAGCCTCTTCTAGGCCAGTCGCCGGTTCTCAGCAAGGCACTTTCACAGCCCCTGACACTCGCTATCTCAGAGCCACAGGTCATAACAGACAGCCACGTGGAAACACCAAGGCCTGTGGAAACTCAAGGTATTGGGCCTACGGAAACAATTCCCTCAGATGGGTCCGGAGCCGCTGAGCAGGCATCGGCTTCTGAGGGTGTTTTCAGACCTTCACAGCTTGCAATTAAGCCCACTACAGCAGCCAAGGCAAAGTCAAAAACACCATTAAAGACAAGGAAACAAGTACAGCATTCTCCTGAACAGTCATCCTTGCCAAAGAAACAGATGCTTAAAATGGCCGAAGACCTAATTACTTTAATCAGGGGTTCCCATCCCCCTCCTGACAAAAGGCCTAGGCAAGACACTGATTATGATTCCTCTGACCAGGTTTCTATTTCCTCTGATTCCTCTTCCGACCAGGGATATTCTCTCCCTCCCTATGAGGACTCTGATGCAGAAGAGTCTATACCTTCAGCCTCTCCGCCTGAGGATTATTCTTTTGGGGAAACCGTGCACACCATGAGGGAGCATTTCCATTGGGAGAGCCAAGATTATTCAGAATCCAAGAAAAGGCTCAGAGACTTCCTTTTATTTGCCTCAGCACAGGCCCCTGGCTGTCCCCCCTGTGCTTGATATTGTTGATGATGTTTTCTCTGAATCCAGTCTGTCGCCTGATTCTTTACCCCCTGCACCAGTCAAGCCAGACAGGTACTACAAGGTCCCTGACACTCATAAATTTCTTTACAAAAACCCCGCTGCAGACCCAGAAACAATTTCCCAGGGTCCTAAAGGGGTTAAGGCTTCCACTGCTAAAAATCCTGTCCCCTCGGATAGGGATTCCAGAGCTCTGGACAGATGGGGAAAAAAGTTTACACTTCTGCTACTTTAGGTGTAAGGGCTTTAAATTGCCAGTTTTACATGCTTAAATATCAACAGTACCTTATGTCAGTGTTAAAGCAGAAAATGGTTTCAAATTCAGAAAGTCCTGACAGTAAGGAAATGCAGGGTTTATTGCATGCAGTTGAACAAGTAGGAAAGCATACTCTGCAATGTGTTTTTGATTCATTAGAGGCTTCTTGTAGAGCTGCAGTTACAGGCTCTGTTATTCGAAGGCATGCTTGGTTGAAAGAACAAAGTTTACCTGACCATGTTAAAGTAAAATTATTGGATGCTCCACTACAGCATGATACTTTGGTGTTTAGGCAGAAGAGGTGTTAAAGAAAATGGAGGATAAAGCAAAATCAATGCAGACAGTGAAGGATTTCTTACAGGTTCAACCACCGAGATTTAGCAGAAACTGGCCTTCAAAAAATTGGTCCTTTCCAGTGTCAGACAGGCCACAAAGAGGCAGATACAGACACCCAAGAGGCAGATCTCAGCCCCAAGGCTCCTACAGACCTAAACAATGGAGTGCTTCAGCCCCGAAAGGAGGGGAAGACAAATCACAGCCTTATAGGAAACAGTACCAATGACTTCCCTCTACAGATGTCAAGCACTTACCTTTTGGCAACACTCCTAGGGGGAAAGCTAGCACTTTTCTCAAAAAATTGGCACATAATCACCCAAGACAAACGAGTACTGAATATTGTTTCTCAAGGTTACAGGTTCCACTTTCACACGCTTCCAAAATCAAAAGGTATGCCAGACCTGCCACAAAACCAATGGGCAGAGGCACAAAAACAGATTGCTGCTCTTATGGACATGGGAGCTATTCAAAGAGTTCCTCAGCAAGAACAGGGACAAGGATTTTACTCGAGACCTTTCTTAGTACCCAGAAAGGACAAAGCCTGGAGACCAATACTGGACCTGTCAATCCTAAATACTTTCCTGGATGTTCCAAGATTCAAAATGTTAACACTACAGCAACTTCTGCCCATGCTGGGCAAGAAGGCTTGGCTAGTTACTTTGGACCTCAAGGAGGCATACCTGCATGTCCCAATCAGACAATCTTGCAGAAGATACCTCAGATTCATAGCAGGCTCATTGCATTACCAATTCTCTGCATTGCCCTTTGGCTTATCTACTGCGCCCAGGGTCTTCACAAAATGCCTGGCACCAGTAATTGCATTTTGCAGAGGTATTCAAATATATCCTTACTTCCACGACTGCCTTATTCAAGCAGAGAACAAGGACGTTCTACTATAGCATCTTCCATTTGTAAAAGATTACTAATTTGCCTAGGGTACACAGTAAGTGAAAATAAATGAAAACTAATGCACTGTCAAGAGATAATATTCCTGGGTGCAAGCTTAAATACATCTGCCCAGATGGCTTATCTCATGCCAGGCAAACAAGGCAACTGACTCATTACTTTCAAATGATGGCAACAAAAACCCAGCTCCCTGCAAGAAACATTCTGCAGGCCCTGGACTTCATGGCATCCTGCATTCTACTAATTCCATATGCAAAACTGCATATGAGGAAACTACAATGGTATCTAAAAAGTGTTTGGACTCAGCATTGTCACAGCCTGGAGACAATCATAACTTTAATTCCCTGCCTACAACAGGAGTTTTGATGGTGGTCCCAGGCCTGTCACCACAACAAGGGACAGCCTTTCACCTTACCCACAGCCAGGCAGACAATAACAACAGATGCATAGGATTATGCCTGGGGGGCACATATGGCAGGAAAATATATTCAGGGCACGTGGCCCAAGGAACAAATGCATCTTCACATCAATCAAAAAGAGATGCTAGCTGTACAGAATGCCCTGACAGCTTTCAAGGACTAACTACATCTAGGACAACTATTAATAAAGACTGACAATACCACAGTTATGTGGTACATAAACAAGCAAGGGGGCACACATTCTTACCCCCTATGCAGACAAGCCATGACTTTGTGGAACACAGCACTGACCTATCAAGTACATCTGCAGGCACAAGTCCTGCCAGGAACAAAAATTACACTGGTAGATGAACTAAGCAGAAATATCATGGATCCTCACGAATGGGAACTAAATCCACAAGTGTTCAGCATGATAACGAGGAAATGGGGACGCCCAGACATAGATCTTTTTGCCTCCCCTCACAATTACCAAATACAGAAATTCTGCACAAGAATTTATCATTCTCAAGCATGGAAAGTGGATGCTCTATCATTCAGCTGGAAAGGCCTGACAGTCTATGCCTTCCCTCCGATGCCTCTTATTACCAAGGTGCTCATAAAAGTCAGACAAAGGCCAAAAATGATCCTGATTGCCCCAGACTGGCCATGCCAGCACTGGTACCCAATCCTAAAGAGCTTGTCTCAAGGCCCAGCTTGGCTTCTACCTCAAATTCCTCATCTTCTGACTCAACAAGACAATCAGATTCTGCACAGTCAACTCAGAACCTTAAATCTGGCAGCATGGCAGATAATGTAGCCACTCAGACTGCACCTCTCTCTCAACCTGTTATGGATGTCATTTTAGAAGCTAGGAGGCCCAGCACTAGGAAATCTTACGCAGAAAAATGGAAGAGATTCTGTGCTTGGAACCAGGCACAAGGGCTCGAACCACTTGTCCCAAATATACCTCAGATTTTACAATATCTAACTGAGATGCTGGACAAAGGCCTGTCTTTCTCATCAATTAAAATCCATGCCTCTGCCATTTTAGCTCATTACAATATGGAACCTCCTATTTTTTCACATCCTCTACTATGACAGTACCTCAGAGGGGCAAAAAATATAAGACCCACAAAGAGAGCACCAGTACCAACTTGGGATCTCAATTTTGTTTTAGAAAAACTCACACTGCCTCCTTTTGAACCAGCTAGCACAGCTGATATAAAATTCTTATCATGGAAAACTGCTCTGCTCCTACCAATAACTCCAGCAAGAAGAGTCTCAGAGTTACAGGCATTAATGGCTGTGGAACCTTTCATCATTTTTCATCAGGACAGGGTTTCTCTTAGGACAAACCCAACATTCATGCCAAAAGTGGTCTTCAATGTGGCCTTGAACCAAGCCATTCATTTACCAACTTTCTACCCAAATCCCCAGAATAAAGGGTAGAGACTTCTGCACGCTTTGGATAGACACAGGCAGCTACGATTCTGTTTGGACAAAACAAAAGCTTTCAGAAAAACTGAGCAGTTGTTTGTAGCTGATGCTGCAGGATCACAAGGAAAGCCTATTACAAAGCAGACAATTTCAAAATGGATAGGACACTGCATCCGCTTCTATTATGCACAACATGGCAAATCAGTGCCTAAGGGCATTAGGCCACATTCTACCAGAGCAACAGCCACTTCAGCAGCTTTTCTCAGAGGAGTACCAACCAAAGACATTTTAGAAGCTGCAACCTGGAGCTCAGTGCACACTTTCACCAAGCACTACCACTTGCTTCTCTACTCTAAATCCAGAGCAGGCTTTGTCATTGCAGATGTTCTTCATCTCACATTGCTGCAGTCCTTACATATGGGGTAGTCCGCTGTCCTCGGTCGGCCCCTAAATACCAAAGTATAAAGGCTGACGCCTGTCAAGGCGCTTAGAACTGCACATCGTAGAACATTTGTGGGGTACAAAAGCGCATGACCGACGTCATATCCTCAGTCTTTTGCCGCATGGTCCGATGCAGAAGCAGCGCTGGTTGCAAGTGCCGTTCATGCTCTGAAATTTTCTTTTCGAAGTTCGGAGTTTCAGACCGAATCAAAAGTTGGCTAAAGTACCGCTCAGTTATAGAATATTTTGCTTTTTCTTTGCCTCAGTGTTTTATACCGGATGTCAGTGAAAAGTGAATAACTGTATTTCTTGTGGGAAACAGATACCGCATAGGGATTATCATTCTTTGTGTATTCCTTTGTTTGGGGCCTGAGTTACCACGTTGTTGGGTGTCGTGCTTTTGTGCGCTAGATTCAATAAGTGCACTATTAAGCTTAAGGTTAGATTGCGCTAGGCTGGTCTTCGGAAGCGTGCAATTATAAATTTATGCCGTTGATTCTCCGGGCGCCCGCTTCTTCGGCTAGCGCCAGAAGACAAAGCAGTTAAACCCAGGCAAGAAGAGTGCGTCCGCTCCGACGCCGGTAAATGATGTTTTCTCTGAATCCAGTCTGTCGCCTGATTCTTTACCCCCTGCACCAGTCAAGCCAGACAGGTACTACAGGGTCCCTGACGCTCATAAATTTCTTTACAAAAACCCCGCTGCAGACCCAGAAACAATTTCCCAGGGTCCTAAAGGGGTTAAGGCTTCCACTGCTAAAAATCCTGTCCCCTCGGATAAGGATTCCAGAGCTCTGGACAGATGGGGGAAAAAAGTTTACACTTCTGCTACTTTAGGTGTAAGGGCTTTAAATTGCCAGTTTCACATGCTTAAATATCAACAGTACCTTATGTCAGTGTTAAAACAGAAAATGGTTTCAAATTCAGAAAGTCCTGACAGTAAGGAAATGCAGGGTTTATTGCATGCAGTTGAACAAGTAGGAAAGCATACTCTGCAATGTGTTTTTGATTCATTAGAGGCTTCTTGTAGAGCTGCAGTTACAGGCTCTGTTATTCGAAGGCATGCTTGGTTGAAAGAACAAAGTTTACCTGACCATGTTAAAGTAAAATTATTGGATGCTCCACTACAGCATGATACTTTGTTTGGTGTTTAGGCAGAAGAGGTGTTAAAGAAAATGGAGGATAAAGCAAAATCAATGCAGACAGTGAAGGATTTCTTACAGGTTCAACCACCGAGATTTAGCAGAAACTGGCCTTCAAAAAATTGGTCCTTTCCAGTGTCAGACAGGCCACAAAGAGGCAGATACAGACACCCAAGAGGCAGATCTCAGCCCCAAGGCTCCTACAGACCTAAACAATGGAGTGCTTCAGCCCCGAAAGGAGGGGAAGACAAATCACAGCCTTATAGGAAACAGTCCCAATGACTTCCCTCTACAGATGTCAAGCACTTACCTTTTGGCAACACTCCTAGGGGGAAAGCTAGCATTTTTCTCAAAAAATTGGCACATAATCACCCAAGACAAACGAGTACTGAATATTGTTTCTCAAGGTTACAGGTTCCACTTTCACACGCTTCTAAAATCAAAAGGTATGCCAGACCTGCCACAAAACCAATGGGCAGAGGCATAAAAACAGATTGCTGCTCTTATGGACATGGGAGCTATTCAAAGAGTTCCTCAGCAAGAACAGGGACAAGGATTTTACTCAAGACCTTTCTTAGTACCCAGAAAGGACAAAGCCTGGAGACCAATACTGGACCTGTCAATCCTAAATACTTTCCTGGATGTTCCAAGATTCAAAATGTTAACACTACAGCAACTTCTACCCATGCTGGGCAAGAAGGCTTGGCTAGTTACTTTGGACCTCAAGGAGGCATACCTGCATGTCCCAGTCAGACAATCTTGCAGAAGATACCTCAGATTCATAGCAGGCTCATTGCATTACCAATTCTCTGCATTGCCCTTTGGCTTATCTACTGCGCCCAGGGTCTTCACAAAATGCCTGGCACCAGTAATTGCATTTTGCAGACAAAAAGGAATTCAAATATATCCCTACTTGGACGACTGCCTTATTCAAGCAGAGAACAAGGACATTCTTCTACAGCATCTGGCATTTGTAAAAAGATTACTAATTTGCCTAGGGTACACAGTAAACGAAAATAAATCAAAACTAGTGCCCTCTCAAGAGATAATATTCCTGGGTGCAAGCTTAAATACATCTGCCCAGATGGCTTATCTCATGCCAGGCAAACAAAGGCAACTGACTCATTACTTTCAAATGATGGCAACAAAAACCCAGCTCCCTGCAAGAAACATTCTGCAAGCCCTGGACTTCATGGCATCCTGCATTCTACTAATTCCATATGCAAAACTGCATATGAGGAAACTACAATGGTATCTAAAAAGTGTTTGGACTCAGCATTGTCACAGCCTGGAGACAATCATAACTTTAATTCCCTGCCTACAACAGGAGTTTCGATGGTGGTCCCAGGCCTGTCACCACAACAAGGGACAGCCTTTCACCTTACCCACAGCCAGGCAGACAATAACAACAGATGCATCGGATTATGCCTGGGGGGCACATATGGCAGGAAAATATATTCAGGGCACGTGGCCCAAGGAACAAATGCATCTTCACATCAATCAAAAAGAGATGCTAGCTGTACAGAATGCCCTGACAGCTTTCAAGGACTAACTACATCCAGGACAACTATTAATAAAGACTGACAATACCACAGTTATGTGGTACATAAACAAACAAGGGGGCACACATTCTTACCCCCTGTGCAGACAAGCCATGACTTTGTGGAACACAGCACTGACCTATCAAGTACATCTGCAGGCACAAGTCCTGCCAGGAACAAAAATTACACTGGTAGATGAACTAAGCAGAAATCTCATGGATCCTCGCCCCCACCCCAAACAAAAAAGACCATAGTGAAGAACTTCTCTAAAGCAAACTTCACACTACTCAAGACTGGTGTAGTATCCTTCAAGGCCCCTGAGCCAGAGGAAACCACAACCCAAGCTGCGGAAGCCCTTACAAATGCCTTCTATGAACACCTCCAGGACTGCATGGATCAGGCAATCCCAAATAAAACCAAGACTCTTTCCACAAAGGGCAAACGTCCAGTCTGGTGGACCCCAGCCATTAACAAACTTTACAATAAGAGGAGAAAGCTATTACATGATGGAACAAAATCCATAAAAGGAAGTCACCCCTGATCATTATTAGTAAAAAATACGAAAGCACTCATAAAATCAACTAAGGCCAATTTTGAGAGAAAAATTGCCATGGATTCAAAGGACAATCATAAGGCCTTTTTCAGCTATGTTAGGAACCTGGGTGGAAACTCCCAGATATGCTCAGAATTAGTCCAAAATGATACAAAAATCACTGAACCCACAGACATTGCCAACATACTGGCAGACAGGTTCAGTGCAAACTTCACCCCTCTCCCCCAAAGGAGAGATAACTATCCCAGCCGAGTGTAGCCTCCCGGACATCTCAAATGCGCAGGTGAAAGCTGCTCTCTAAAGCTAAAAACACAGCATCAATGGGACCGGATGGTGTCCCCGGCTGTGTGCTACACGAGCTAAATGAGGAATTAACCCGCACATAAGGCAGCTGTTTAATCTCAGCCTTACCACAGGATACGTGCCCAAGGAGTGGCGACGCAACTGTGGTCCCACTCCACAAAGGCGCCTCACGGACCCTGGTAATTACCGCCCCATAAGCTTAACAAGTCTAGTCTGCAAAGCTATGGAGAGGATCATAATGGAGCTCATAAACAAAGATATAGGGACTTGCAGACATTGGACCCGACCCAGTTTGGCTTTGTCAAGGGAAGATCATGCCTTTTGAACTTGGTCGACTTCTTCGAAACAGTCACCAAGGCCATTGATGAGGGAAAGGCAGTCCATACAGCCTACCTTGACCTTGCAAAGGCTTTCGACACAATACCCCACTCGGTATTGTAGAAAAACTTACCAGCTTAAATGTAAACCCATATGTCACAAGATGGGTTGCAAACTGGCTTAAGGACAGAACCCACAGGGTTAGAGTTGCTGGCACTGTGTCAGACTCCAAGCCGGTCACAAGTGGTGTCCCACAGGGCTCGGTCCTTGGCCCCCTATTGTTTGGCATCTACTTCTCAGAAGTACAGGCCAGCATGGGAGGACTTTGGCTGACAAAGTTTGCAGACGACTGCAAACTGGGCCATAGTGGAAAGTGCATCGGACACGGATATCCTTCAGAAGGGACTCACGGAAACAGATAGCTGGTGCCAGAGCCATGGCCTGAAGTTAAACGCCAAAAATGTATAGTCATACTCTTCGGGAAAAACAAGGTAACCCCAAGCTACCATATAGGTGGCAATCCACTAAGCACAGAAGAGGTTATCAGGGACCTGGGGACCCAGGTTGACAGTGGCCTTTCTTTTGACACTCACATTGCTAAAGTGGTTAGAAAGACCTTCTACATTGCCCACCTGATCATGAAGGGATTCACATCCAGATCTAGTGAGGTCATTGTTCTCCTGTACTCTTCACTTATCAGACCAATGATCGAGTACAATGCCCCATTCGGGATGTATCTCACCAGACATCTGCAGCAATTGGAGAGACCCCAAAAGTTCCTCACCAAAAGGATAAAGGGACTCCAAAATCTGTCATATGCTGCCAGATTGAAGAAACTCCAGCTCTATTCAGTCGCATACCGCCTGCTCAGAGGTGACATGTGCCTGACATACAAGGCCATGTCCAACCCGAATTAATGGACATGCTCCACCTCAAAAATCCAAATCCACCAAAACCACTAGAGCAAGCGACTTAAACCTTAGCACAGATATAAATAGGATGTGCTGGAGGGATAGATTTATCACTCAGAGACTCCCTATGCTGTGGAATAAAATCCCGGTCCATGTGAGGCAGAGCACCTCGCTGACTCTGTTCAAGAGAAATCTAGACCTGTGGATGGGAGATCGTAGGTTTACCCTGGGAATCATCTCTGTGTCACTGCTGGACAGAGGCACAACAAACTAATGGGCACAGTATTTTTTCATATAAGGGGTGGTGTAAGCCACAAAAATTTGGGCTAGGCTTATAAATGCCTTAGGGCAGATAGCCTAGTATAAACCTATGAACCTATGAATGGAAACTAAATCCACAAGTGTTCAGCATGATAACGAGGAAATGGGGACGCCCAGACATAGATCTTTTTGCCTCCCCTCACAATTACCAAATACAGAAATTCTGCACAAGAATTTATCATTCTCAAGCATGGAAAGTGGATGCTCTATCATTCAGCTGGAAAGGCCTGACAGTCTATGCCTTCCCTCCAATGCCTCTTATTACCAAGGTGCTCCTAAAAGTCAGACAAGAAAGGCCAAAAATGATCCTGATTGCCCCAGACTGGCCACGCCAGCACTGGTACCCAATCCTAAAGAGCTTGTCTCAAGGCCCAGCTTGGCTTCTACCTCAAATTCCTCATCTTCTGACTCAACAAGGCAATCAGATTCTGCACAGTCAACTCAGAACCTTAAATCTGGCAGCATGGCAGATAATGTAGCCACTCAGACTGCACCTCTCTCTAAACCTGTTATGGATGTCATTTTAGAAGCCAGGAGGCCCAGCACTAGGAAATCTTACGCAGAAAAATGGAAGAGATTCTGTGCTTGGAACCAGGCACAAGGGCTCGAACCACTTGTCCCAAATATACCTCAGATTTTACAATACCTAACTGAGATGCTGGACAAAGGCCTGTCTTTCTCATCAATTAAAATCCATGCCTCTGCCATTTTAGCTCTTTACAATACGGAACCTCCTATTTTTTCACATCCTCTACTATGACAGTACCTCAGAGGGGCAAAAAATATAAGACCCCCAAAGAGAGCACCAGTACCAACTTGGGATCTCAATTTTGTTTTAGAAAAACTCACACTGCCTCCTTTTGAACCAGCTAGCACAGCTGATATAAAATTCTTATCATGGAAAACTGCTCTGCTCCTACCAATAACTCCAGCAAGAAGAGTCTCAGAGTTACAGGCATTAATGGCTGTGGAACCTTTCATCATTTAGGGTTTCTCTTAGGACAAACACAACATTCATGCCAAAAGTGGTCTCCAATGTGGCCTTGAACCAAACCATTCATTTACCAACTTTCTACCCAAATCCCCAGAATAAAGGGGAGAGACTTCTGCACGCTTTGGATATACACAGGCAGCTACGATTCTATTTGGACAAAACAAAAGCTTTCAGAAAAACTGAGCAATTGTTTGTAGCTGATGCTGCAGGATCACAAGGAAAGCCTATTACAAAGCAGACAATTTCAAAATGGATAGGACACTGCATCCGCTTCTGTTATGCACAACATGGCAAATCAGAAGGGCATTAGGCCACATTCTACCAGAGCAGCAGCCACTTCAGCAGCTTTTCTCAGAGGAGTACCAACCAAAGACATTTTAGAAGCTGCAACCTGGAGCTCAGTGCACACTTTCACCAAGCACTGCCACTTGCTTCTCTACTCTAAATCCAGAGCAGGCTTTGTCACTGCAGTTCTGAAGGGCCTGGTAGCCTCTCCAAATCCAATTTAGGCCCAGCCGCCCAACCTCAGCTTTGGGATTCTACCCAAGTGTAATGACTGCAACAGTGAAACATGATGAAAATAGAACAGTTGTGTACCTACCATAAATGTAGATGTTCGAGTGTATTCACTGTTGCAGTCCAGGTTACCCACCCACCATCCCCCTTTTCATTGCTGGGACTTTTCTGTACTTCTCAACTCTATACAACCTATGTGGTGTATTTGCTTGTAGATGAAGGAAATGTTTATAGTAATATATGCTTGTTTTTTGGCATAATTTTATCTTTCCAGCCTTCCTATCTGGGGGCACCTGACATCTGGGGCAAGAAAAACTGAAGAAAATGGCGTCAGTTGCATCTTTTATACCCCTGGCGCACTGACGTCAGGGAAGAGGTGACAGCAACCGACGCCGGACCAAGACTTTGGAACTCGGGCCGACTGCGGGTCGCCTGCCAGTGGGATAACCCAAGTGTAATGACTGCAACGGTGAATACACTCGAACATCTACATTTATGGTAGGTACACAACTGTACTTTTCTTACAGGTTACTTAGAGGTATGGAATGTGTATTCCAGTTCTGCTTGAAAGTTGATGCATGTAATTCAGTGCCCAATAGCTGTTTCCAGATCAGGGAACCTAACAACAAAATTAAATGTCAATAACAGAAAAAGTGACAGAAGTTGTCAGATAATAAATTCCTTCAAAAACAGTCATTATATAGTTGATTTCTTAGTGTAGAGGAATAAAGCCTTATGTCCTAGACATCCTGAGAGTGAGTAGCTGTTAGGGTGTTGGAAGAACCAGCAAGGGGAGATTGGAGTGAGTAGCTATTGCCAGCTCATCAGTTTTGGGGAAGTGAAGTAGCTCAACTCACTGCTCTACTGGCCTCTAACAGTGGCAGAGGTCAAGTGCAGCAGGAATTTGGGTCACAGCATGCTTCTGATGCACCAGTCAGTGCCCAACATTATAGCTGCCGTTCTGGGCATGCACAGAAGCATGCATGTATCACAGGTCAGTGTTGTGCATTCCCCTATCATTCATTTTGCAGATCCATGAAAGATGGGTTTAGAGTCTTTATAAACTCCCTTCCTCTCATCAGTGGATGAAGGAGCAGACTTTCCTCATAGCTGTTTGGATGATGCCCCCCCCTCCATTCAGTTCTCACCTCACTGGAGAGTGACTCGATTTGAGGCCAGTGGGAAGAGGCTAATGCTTGGGATGTATGATGGTGAAGAGTATGTATAAAAAATCATTGCAAGTATGACTACATATGTAATATATACAGGAGGAGTAGAAAATATCAACATGGAGTTGCAGTATTCAGGCCAGCAGGTCATTAGCTTGACAATCTAACCTGTGAACCACTGTGGTTACAACAGCTCAAGACTCTTTGGTTGACAAAGCTGCTTTCACTTAAAAAGGTTTGCCATAGTGAGTTATAGTGAGACTTGTTTCGGCAAACCTATCCAACGTTTGAAAGTATAAAAAGACATTTATAGGGTAACATTGTACAGTGTGGAATCTGTGCAGCATGCGTCCATACAAATTTTATTTATTTATACAGAAGTTTAAATCCTCCAGAACTGCGTATTTAGGCACCTTTAATGTACATGTCCTTGGCATAAATGCTGTAATATTATCTTTACTCAGTTTCATACCTGTGCTGTGTTTGGTATATTTTATTTATACTTGAGTGACCAGATTAGTTCCAGTAGACATCCCATATCTTTGTACATATACCCAGCTCCAAGGTTGCATTGACTTTGAGGAAAGGGAAAAAGTAGAAGATAAATGCAAAATTCACCTGCCTCTTCTCTGAGTGCAACATAGCACTCACTGTATGACTGAGTGAGTACCAACATTACCATACTTAGAAATACAGTAACAAAGATCTTCCTGTTTGTATTCCTGAATTTGTGAGACCTTTATATTTTTTTGCCAATACTTCTAAATAAAAGTAAGTAATAGTCCATGTAGGTGTAATGATCTCCCTTCCTGGTCTATATGAAAAGAGTTGTGATAGAACTTTCAGATTGTGTGTCCCAGGCAGGTATGAGCCTAGCATTTAGCATCATTCCACCTTTAACTAAGATGATACCACAATTTAAACAGAAGATTATTGACTTTACCATTTGGCTTGGTCACTGGTGTCATTCTAAGGGGGTCCAATATTTGTCAACTTGGGAGGACATGAATGACAGACCACACTTCTTTGCCAGGGATGGTCTGCACCTGTCCCCACTAGGCTTTTGGATATTGGCCAAAACCGTATCCCACGCCTGTAGTGCCTTTTTAGACAATGCCAATCTGATAAATCTTTCAACATAGTAAATTCTATACAAGATAAACTAAAAGTGTTACAGCTCAGGGCTAGGAGTCTCAACAAGAAGCTCCACTACCTGAAAGCATTCCTCACCCTGGGGAGTGGTTGACATCTTTGCAGTTACAGAGACATGGTTTAAAGTCATGGAAGACATCCCAGCAGTGCAAGGCTATAATGCCTTCCATACGTTTAGACTGGCTAGCGTGTAAGAAGGGACAAGAGGGGGAGGTGTATCAGCCTGCATAAAAAGTGAGCAGACCTCAAGATTGGCCAAACAATATGACATGTTTGAGCTACTCCATGTCCACCTAACCTTAGGTAAAGTCCAATACCGTATCCTTGCTAACTGTAGATCCCCAGCTGTGACCCAGGGTTACCATACCATATACTTGAATGTACTGGAGTTAATTGCAGTTCACCCCAACACCATATTCATGGGTGATTTCAACTACGCCACCATAAAGTGGGACACATATACAACCACTATCATGCAATCTCAAGGATTCCTAGATTTTACCAGTGCAAATACCATGGAACTGGTAGGCTGCACGCCTACTAGGGGCACATATGTCCTGGATCTGGTACTCACAAATATGAAAGAATGTTGCAACCCCCCATGTGTAAAGTCCTCACTGGTCAGATCAGATCACAGCATGGTAACCCTTGAAATAAATATAAAGACTGAACTCCCAGCAAACCCCAGAACCTTTAAGAACTTTTTTAAGGCTAATTACCTCCTATTAAGTGAAGGCATAGCTATATTTCAACCCCCCCCCAAAATCGGATAATATATTGACCTATGCCGAAGTGTTTATGGAAACCTAGTACAGTCATATAAATAACTGCATTGAAACAGCAGTACCAAATTGAAATAAACTTAGGGCAAACTCCAAAAACATAATAAATGGAACTTCCTATACTGAACCGGTGATAAAGCAAGTTTGCCTGCCAATAAATTTAGCTCTAATTTCAACTCCCTATCACTCCTGGTCCCCCCTCCCCCCAAAGAAATACCATCTGCCACTTCCCCCCAACTATCATTAAAGAACAGGTCCTCACTGCAGTCTTCAGAGCTAAAAACACTGCATCAGTAGGTCATGACTTTATCCCAGGTTGCCTTTTAAATAGCATGAAACATGACCTGTCAGGCCCACTAGAATCTCTGTTCAACCACAGCTTCCAGACAGGCTTTATCCCTAGGGAATGGAGGACTGCAACTCTTATCTCTCTCTACACAAAAGCAGACCATCAGCAGACCCAGGGAACTACAAACCCATATGTTTGACTAGTCTGATATGCAAAGTCATGGAAAGAATTATTGTGGACATGATAAACAGAGACGTAGAAAATCTTCAAACAGTGGACACATCCCATTTTGGTTTCGTCAAGGGCAGGTCATGCCTATTAAACTTGGTGGACTTCTTCAAGAAGGTCACTAGAGACATGGACAAGGACAAAACAGTACATACTGCCTACCTTGATCTGACAAAGGCATTTGACACAGTACCTCACTTGGGTATTATAGATCAACTCACAAATTTAGGCATAAATCCCTGTGTCACCTGATAGCCAAATGTCTCACAGATAGGACACATGAATTTAGGGTAGGGGAATCCACCTCCACTAAGAGACCTGTTACTAGTGGTGTCCCACAGGGCTTTTTAGTGGGACCTCTCTTGTTTGGACTGTACTTCCCTGAAGTCAGGGCAAATGTAGAGAACCTTTGGCTAACAACTGCAAGATGGGTGCAGTCACTGAATCCTCCAGAGATGTAGATATCCTCCAGAAAGGTCTGTAACAAATAATTGCCAGAACCATGGCATAACATTCAGTACAAAAAATGCATAATCATACCCTTTAGGAAGATGACCACCCCTGCAAATTACAACATTGATAACACTCCCTTAAGAGTCGACCTAGTGGTAAGAGACTTGGGAACTCAGGATGACAGTAACCTGAACTTTGATCACCATAGGTCCATAGTAGCCAGAAAATCCTTCTATTTTGTGCAACTTATAAGTGAGGGCATGGCATCCAGATCTTAGTTCATAGTCCCACTATGCTCAGCCCTCATTAGACAAATAATGGAGTACAGTACACCCTTCGGCATATACCTGATCAGGCATTTGCAAAAGCTGGAGCAGCCACTGAGTTTCCTCACTCAAAGAATACAGGGTGCAAATAATATGTCCTATGTGGACCACCTCAAAGCCCTATCCTTGTACTTGATATCCTACAGACTACTGAGGGGCAATATATGCTTAACTTACAGGACATTCTCTGATCCAGCAATGGTGCATGTGCTACACATTTGTAAAATAGACAGCGCTAATTACCCAATCTAAGGATTTAAACCTCATCTGTGACATAAAACATGTCTGAGGGACAGTTATGTGTTTCAGAAATTACGCATTCTCTAGAACAGACTCCCCATTCATGTGAAACAGAGCTGTTCCCTAAGCAAATGCATTTTGGGCCAATGGATGGAAAAGCACAAATTCTGGCTTGTCGGTTGTGGCTGTTGTAGACAGGGGCAGTTTGTAGATGCCCTAAGGCACAGGCAGATACCAAAGCCATTCTAACTCTTAAGCATTGATAATTGAGAAAATTGGGGCATGACTGGCTAGGCTTAAAAAGGCTCTAGGGCTGTTAGCCTAGTAACCTCCTGTGATAATGGGGAAGAGGACATCACTGCCTGGTTTCTTTTGTCAGATACAGAAGGTTGGAGAGAAATCCTCCCATCGAAATTCTCGCCTCTGACCCTTCATATATCTCCTTATTAATCCTACTATTGTGTCTGTGAACACAAATCCTACCATTGTCTTACTTATAAAATTCCAGCTATCACTATCAAATACTTTTTCTGCATCAAGACCCTCTTTGTATAGTACAGCCACCACAGTTTTCTTTCATGATGCTGGTACTGCCCCCCCCCAAAAAAATTTTTTAAAACCTTCTAGATATTTATCACATTCCTTTCTCTTAACTTCCAGACTTCCATTGGAATGCGGTCCTTTTCTTGAGACTCCTGCTGATTGATTATACATCGCCATTTTATCTCATCCCTTCCTGTTCTACCTATTTGTATTTGAGCCTCATAATCCTCCAACCTTGGCATAGTTAAGTTTTCCATAAACTTTTCCATTTGTGCCTTTTCTTTGTTTCCCCATTCTGTTGCTTTATACAAATTACCACAAAATTTCTAAAATACCTCTAATACCTCTGTAAACTCTTCTGGTTATCTTCTGTGACACAGGCTCCCTAAATTTGGCAATAGCCCTTTCTACTTTCTGTTTAAGTTGTTATGCTAATAGTTTTTGTGCTCTGGAATTGTCAGATAATACTTACTTAATAGCAGCCATTCTAAATTCATACGTATGATCCAAAATTCTTGAAAGCCGGCAATGTCGAATCTGACATTGTCGACACAAGAATAGCGAAACTGCAGAACACCAAACAAGTAAACGGAAATCTCCGTAAGGGGAGATTTCCATTTACTTCAATGTAGTGCGGTCTCGGAGTTGGTATATTTAAGTAGCGGGGGGTGTGTGTGGGGGGTGCAGGGGGGCTTGCCCCTCTGCCTACACAGTTTAGTTTTTTTGTTGTTTTTATTTTTTTTTCTGAACATTCAATGTTTTAACAGTTCAATCACTAAAGGTAGACCTTTAGTGATTTGAACAGTTAAATATTCGATGTTCTAATATAGACCCTGATCCAAATGCTCTGTTATTTCCGTTTAGCAGTCAGCAATTACTTCTCCTCTTGCTCTGTGAGATTCCCCTCCATCTACAATACTTTAACCCTTGACAACCCTGTTAAGTAATTTCCATTTCTTTTTCCCATATCCCTGTTACTCTTCTCCATGTAATTCATTCTTATTACTACAGTGTCTTTAAACTGCATTTTCATTGTACCCACTCCTTAGCGTTCCCTTCTGGAGAAATGTGTATATTCCCTAGTAAATTTTGAATTATTTCCATTACCCATCACTTAAATTTTTAATAGACAAGTAGGAAAGTGTCAGTGACTCACTTTTACTATATTACCATGCATCTTTTTTTTTATTAAACAAGAAAAATCTTTATTAAATTGTCACTTCATAGGGAATCATACATTTATATAAAAGAAAACAAACCATATTGACATAATTTTAGTTGCGAACATTATACATCACTTATCTATCCAGTCACTGTCAGTCAAACATTACAGAGCTCATTCAAATCCTGTCTTCTTTTAAACCTCAGTCCTCGTCTGTATGTATTGTTCCAGTTTCCATTTTTTCTATGTAATTTGCTCCTAACCCTTTTCTAAATATCTTTCTAGTTGTTTTATGTTTGTTACTATATTTATTAGGGAATGCAAATGCTTCCATTGCCTTGCTCAGAAATTCCCGGCTTACTCTGACAAAGGCTTTCTCTGCATCAAGACCTACCAAGAACAGTGGTATTTACTTACATGTTGCTTTCCTCTGGATCATCAGTGTTCTGTTGTTGTGTCTTTCAGCTTTTCCCTGTTAGGGGTCGCCACAGCGGAACTCCGGTCCGCTAATGATTGGCAGTAGATTTCTACATGCCGAATTGCCAGCCCTGATGCACAACCTTCAACGAAGGTATGCCCATTCACGCATGTCTTCACCCAGAAGACGCTCTAGCTGAGAATCGCACAGGACAACATCTTACTGTGAGGCAACAGTGCTACCGCAGCACCACCACTGCAGTATATCATCAGTGTTCTGTTAATGTTGTTAAATTTTACCTCCCCTTCAGAAAACCACATTGATCCATAAATATCATTTTTGGCATCACCTTCGCCATTCCTTCAGCCATTTTAGACATAAACACTTTATTGTCATGGTTTAGGATTGAAATTGACTTGTATGAAGCTGGATCTGGTGGGTCTTTCTCCTCTTTAGCTAGTACAGCCACCACCGCTTTCTTACAAGATGGTGGTGCTTCCCCTTCTATAATAATTCCTGAATAATTTCCACTATCCATTCCTTAAATTCCCATTTTTTTAGCAGATAGGTGGGAAGGCACCATTGTCTCATTTTTACTTCATTACCCTGCATTTTTATTTTAGTTATTATTGGCACTTGATCTTAAATAGTTATTGGATGTGTATCAAAAACTTTCAATTAAATGCACACGTTTCTGTGAAATATGTGCTCCGTCTAGTCTAGACCAGTTTTTGTATCTTGGGGAATAACATGTAAATTCATTTTGGACTCATGCTACTGAATTCACATCTTGTGTGTCAAATATTTTTATACATTTTTTAAAAAATCTACCCTCCTTTGTTATATTTCCCTTCTGGGCCTCCCAATACATATTCACTGCTGCAAATCAAATTCTATTCCCCACCTATAATTAATATTCCCTGCTGAAAGCTGATTATTTCCCCTAGAATTTTCTTAAGCTCCATTATATCAGTTTTAGGTGGAGTAAAATACATGCCAGTGTAATCCTCCTCCATTGCCAGTAGCCCCTTAGTATTACAAATCTACCATTATTATTGTTTTATCCTCTTCTATCACTATTTGAGCTCCTGTTGCATTTATTCCTCCTTTCCTTTGTCCCAGGTATTTCCACTGAATAACCATCCTGAAAACATTTCATCAAATTCACATGTTCTGTTCTTTACAAATGTGTCTCCTGTAGCATAGTTATTTGCATTCTACATTTTTTAATATAGTTCACTACTCTTTCTTTTTTGTATATATGTAAATGAGATCATTTACATTTAAAGATAATATAGAAAGCGACATTCTGTTAAGTTGTTATTCCCACATTTTACGTGTCACAGCTTTTTTGAAGTGTCTAATTCTAATTTTCGTGTTGCATGCATAAACTAATGTTTGGTAGGATGATCTATTTTACAGTTGTTTCTCATCATATCTAGTTGAGCTTATGTCACATCTTACAAAATTTAAAGCCCTCAAACAAAAACTAAAACACGCTCAATACAAATACACCCCTAAGGCCTATTAACTTAATACTAACACCAAAACCATGTATATCTTCAAATATTGAAGTTTTTCCCTTCTAATAGGGTCAGTTGTCCCAGACTGACAGCCACATTCATAGACTTGGCTTAACCTAAAAGGAAAGTTACCCATGCTAAGATGCATGTTACAGCCTGTGCTTGTACTAAGTGCTGTTTTGTTTTGTCTTATCTTTATTAGTCTCTCAGATTGGGCAAACACATGAATGCTTTCAGAAAACATGATCTCCTAGCCGTTGAAAGAAATGAATGTTTCTATTACTTTTTATCAGATTGTCTCCATGGAGACATGAGAACCAGATATAGAGTTGCTTCTGCAAGCATTTGTTTATTTGCTAGACAATGTACGTTTCTATTTATTTGCTTTCTCTCAAAACTTATTACTAGATCAGGTCAAAGGCCTTAATCCAGTCATTCTCCTATGCAAGAGTGAATAAAAGCACATCAGTTTTTCTTGTATCCTGCTCTTTTGACCAGACTTTTTTTTTTTTTTTTTTTTTTTTACATTGCAGTGCCTAGAGTTCTTAAAACTGAACAAGGAGAAAGAAAGGAGGAGGAAAAAACAGGGGCACTTGTTAACATGAGTATCCCCATTACACTCAAAAATAACTGAGACAACTTTACGTTATAGCATGCAGATTATATCGTGCATTACAAAAACGCTACTACAAAGAACAAATTTTTGTTTTACTTGCATTTAACTCTCCCCCCCAAATGTTCTTCCAAACTTTAATGGCATGAAGTAGAGCATGTGCTGTAGAGTCCCCTGCAAGTTTAACAAAGTCAGAAAAGTCCAGCATTTCCAGGTTTTCTTGTTCTGTTTTGTTTCACAATAGCAGGGCATCAGAGCCACTCTACCATCTTCTGGAAAGTGACTCAATAAAGGGCACAAATAAACAGACGAAGAAATGAGGACATAAGAGCAGAAGCCAAAGTAGCACCAATTGCAGAAAAGATCAATGAGAACAGATTACAGTGGTTTGGGCACATGTGTAGAAAAGCAGAAGACAATCTGTTGAGGAAGATTTGGGACAGACAGGAAGAAGGTAAGAGGAAGTGAGGACGTCCAGCAAAGAGGTGGATGAATTGTGTGAAAGAAGATCTGTGGAAGTCAGGCATGAGTGTTGAAGGCAGGATTGTGGCACTGAATTGAGAGAGTTGTTGACAGTTAACATGATACTCGACCCCATGTAGAAAAAAATGGGAAAAAGGAGGCGGCTGATGATGATTTTGTTTCACAAATTTAGTTGATGCTTTGTAATCCCACATTTATATGTCACTTTCAGAGTTGCTGTTTTTTTTTCTTGTTGAGCTCCATTTCCCAAATCTAGTCTCAGCTTCATTTCCAGTGTACTGCCGATTCTTCTGGTCGACTATTGTGCTTTTTTCTGTCCCTCAAGCATTTTCCATTGAAACAGTGGAAAAGGCTTCACTGGCACATTCTGTCTTTGATCTTCATTACCAGAAGAACAGGAAGTAGAATCTCCTTCTGTTTCATAACTCACTTTTTGTTGGACAGACTTTTGTATTTCTTCCCTGATTAGTGGAATAAATTTACTCCTCTTCTGTCTGGTGTACAGTGAGTAATCATTTTCCACAAATACTCTACTGTCTCCCACTTTTAGTACTTTGTCCTGACACAGTTTTGTCAGAATCAACTCCTTCTATTGGTAGGATTGCATCTTTACTAGTAAAGGTCTAGGTTGCTTTCTCATGACCAGGTTTTGGAGCATACACATGATGTGCCCTTTCAGTTAACTCCTGCTGTGGAATACTAGTCCAGTTGCTTATTTATGCTGTCACAAAATGAATAAAGTCTGTTCCCTCCAGATTCTCGGGTACAGGAGAAAATCTCAAGTTTTCCTTGTGTGCTCTGTCCTCTAATTCTGTTATTTTTTGAAGCATCTCTTCTTTAACAGTCTTATATTCAGCCAGCCTTTTCTTCATATCAACCTCTGATTTTTGCAGTTTTATCACCTCATCTGAATATCTTTTTAAAGTTTCCCCCATTTTCCAGCCTTTTTGTGAGTTGATGTACTCCTTCAGTGCTTCATTTATTTTAATCAGCTCTGAGTACATTTGAGTTATTTTTTTCTCTTGGTTACTGGAAGTAATGTCATGCACCAAAGCTGGATCTTGCACTGTTTGCTGAACAGCTGCAAATTTCTTTCCAGTCACTTTTTCCTCACCTTTAGTAATTGATTTTCTTTCAGGTTCTCTGAATTTCTTTCTTGCTGGCATCCAGGCAGTGCACTTATAGCCATTTACTGAAGTTTACCCAAAAATATGAGTTTACTGGCTCACTCTTCTTAGTTTCTGTTTTCACACTGGGAGAGCTGAAATTAAGCCGTTACTCAATGTGCAGCCATCTTGGAAGTCCTACATTACCAAGCATCTTAATCTTAGGCTTTACTAGTACATAATTCAAAATAGTTATTGGATGTGTCAAAGCTTTCAGTTAAATACCCATGCTCATGTGAAATATAATTATTGGAGAATGATATATAAATTATGGGTTCCTTTTAATAAATTCACGTCTTCCAATCCAAGTATTCTTATATATTTCTTCAGAAATCTGTCCTGTTTATTATATTATTTCTTTCTAGGTCCCTCTTACACGACTTCACTGTTACAAATCAGGTTGCAGGCCCCACCCACAGATTATCCCTGCTGAAAAGCTAATTATTTTGCCCAGAGATTGTTTGCTGAATATCCATGCTGAATTGTTTCTTTGCCAAATTCACATGCTCATTAATATCTATATTATGAACTGATTGTGAATGAAGTTGAACTGATTGTGAATGAAGTAACCTGTAGCGAGGCTGAAGAAATAGCTTACCTGTGGGTTGATAAATTTAATTCTAACTTTAGCCCTGGCTCACCTTTATCTGTCCCTCTAGATGTACCTGAAACTGGCTCACCTCCAGCTATCACTCAAGACCAAGTCCTAAAAGTGCTATCAAAAGCTAGAAATACTGCATTGATGGGTCCTAAATGTCCCTGGATGCATCTTAAATAGCAAGAAGCACGATTTAGCCACATCCCTTACAGCACTGTTCAGTCTTAGTCTCCATACAGGTTTTGTACCGAGTGAATGTAGAACAGCTACAGTAATTCCCCTATGTAAGGGAGGACTGTCACAGACCCTGGGAATTACAAACCCATAAGTCTGACTAGCCTTATATGCAAAGCCATAGAAAGACCTATCATATAATTAAGTCAGGACATAGGGAACCTCCATACAGTAGACCCGTCTCAGTTTGGATTCGTCAAGGGCAGGTTATGCTTACTCAGGCTGGTGGATTTTCTGAAAAGGTCATAAAAGCAATGGATGAAGGCAAAATGGTACACACCGCATACCTTACCTTGACCTGGCCAAAGCTTTTGACAGAATTCCCCACACAAGCATAGTAGAAAAGCTAAATAAACTGTGAATAAACCCCTGTGTCACCCACTGGATTGCCATCTGGCTGACAGGACACAGATAATCAAAATAGAGGAAGCTGCCTCCACAGAGAGACCAGTCAACAGTAGAGTTCCCCAGGGTTCTGTGTCGGGACTCTTTGGCATCTACTTTTCTGAAGTAAAAGCCAATACCAAAGGGTTCTGGCTGACTCAGTTTGCAAATGATTGCAAGCTAGGAGCAATAATTGAATCCCCAAACGAGTTGGCCATCCTGCAGAAAGGTTGTTTCAGGTAAATAACTGGTGTCAAAATCATGACCTAAAACTAAATGCCAAAAAATGCATTATTGTATCCTTTGGGAAGTCATCTACCCCAGGGAACTACCACATTGACAATACAACCCTAAGAGTTGACCTAGTTGTTCAGGATTTGGAAACTCATGTGGACCGTGACCTAAATTTTGACCAATGCATCTGTTGTAAGAGAGTCCTTCTGTAATGCATAGCTTATAAACAAAGGCATTGTGTCTAGATGTAGGGATGCCATTGTCTCCCTTTACTGAGCCTTTATTAGACCAGTCGTTGAATATAGTGCCCCTTTTAGCATGTATCTGTTCAGACATATGCAACAACTGGAATGCCCAAAGGAGATAACTTACTAAAAGGATACAAGGCCTAAACAACATGTCCTACATACATGGACACACTCAAAGCTCTGTCACTGTACTCTGTATCCTACAGACTGCTTAGAGGTGACCTGTGTCTGGCGTACAAGGCATCCTCCGACTTATTACTGGTGGATATACTGTACATTAGCAAGTCAAATTTCATCAGAAATACTCTGTCTAGTGATCTAAATATATTCTGCAACAGCAGCAGAACTGCTTGGAGGGATAGGTATATTTCACAGAGGATACCACTGCTGTGGAACAGACTCCCCATCCACATAAAACAAAGTTCATCTGTACCTGCAGTGCCATTCGCATTCCATGAAGGAATTGACAAGACAGTCATTAAAAGCTAGTATTTTTATATAGTGCACACGACAGAAGAATGTATGCTTCCAACTTGCAATTTAAATGCACATTCTAGTGCTTGGTAGGCTGAGGCATGCAGGTGCTGCTTCTCATCTCTGTTAGAGCGCATATCACATTTCCCAGACTTTACATTTCAGTAAAACACTCATTTCTATCCTGTTTGCACAAAAAAAAAAAATTCCCAGGTTTGCAGTCTTTAATTCTACCTGCATAAAACGGGAGACATTTATATTTTAATACATGCATAATGTAATCAGTACACTTTTACATTTCCAGCATCCCAAGATCATATCATCTCATTGCTTATATCTAGTCTTTTTCCATTAGGGTATAAACCACTGCTTTATTACAGCCAAGAATAATATCACTAGCATAAAAAGCAGTTGGCACCTCACTTTTAAAATAAATCTGCATACTATATAGAACTACTTTACAATATAACATGCAGTTTACTTCAGTAAATTTATTTTACATATTAGTAAGAACAACTTTTTTTTGCTTAGTTAAATCTTTAGTCTTTTCTTTGTCCTTCTAAACATTAATGACAGAGTGGGAATCATGCTTTCGAGTCCCACCACCAGTTTAAATGAGTTAACAAGCTTCCAGTCTTTTTCAGCCATTTCTTCTTGCAGAAGCATGGATTTCCTTCATCAGTCACTGTTGCAAGATTAATTATATATGGGAAGTTTCCAGCCAAGCATCCAATATGCCGGCCAACTTACCAAAGCTTGGGTTACTTTCTCTTGTGCTGTACATCCTATGTATGTCCCAAGCGCAAGATTGTGAAATTGTCGAATTGAAGGATTTATGGATGTGAAAATCCTCAGAACTTACTTGCTGCCATGTTGAACACAGTCTCTTCTAGTGTTATTTCACTTTGGTCTGTCAGTTTCCATTCCATATGGGCAGATAAGTATTCCTGTTAGGGAAATTTCCCCTTTCTTAAATTTTTTTTTTAATTAAAAAAATAAATTTTTCTGTCTACTAAGAGAGGTAGATATGACTGTAAGAGGCAGGTACCTCATAAAGATAGTCACACTAAATGTCTTTTCTGCGTGGGACCCACTGATAACCATAAAGCATGCTCAATTTGTCAATTTCTGTACCTAAAACTTTGAGTCAATTATCTTCTCTCAGCATATACTTAAAAAAAAAACAGAGATTCAAGGAGCTCGTGCAGGGTAAGATGTCCTGTATATCTTCCCAGTTGGATGTCCCACAGCAGCAGAGAGCGGAGGAAGAAGCTTAAAAAGTCAGAGCCTAAAGCTTCTGTTGTCTGGCTGGACCTAGATGTCTCTACTGTGGCACTTGGTGACTCGTCAGACCACCCATTGTTTTCCACTACTCTTACTGTCATGATCCATTTAGAGGCCGATAAGGTGCAGCATCTTAGTACATCCTGCTTGACTGATCAGCTGTCTGATTTGACCACAAAGGGAGAACCACAGCTTGTTGTGTCTGAAGGACCTGAGGGCATATGTCTGATTTTGGTACACTTATTGAAGAACGTCAGGGTTGAATCTTCTGTCTTACATCCAGGCTGATACTCCTAAGAAAAAGAAGCGGAAAACTAAACATTCTTCATCTTCTACTCCATGTACTGGTAGGGATCATCAGAAAGAGTGGTACAATGTTACCCAGGGGCTTTTTAAGACAATCATGTCCCAAAAGCCTCCTCAATTTTTCCTATCCTCCTTGCTCCCCTCACAAGAGAGACAGATTCTCATCCAGAAGAGGAAGATTTGCAGTCTAAGATAGATTCATTAGCATATTCCTCTCAGATCCATTCACCAGTTGTTTGTGAATCAGAGGATAAAGAAACTGTGTCTCCAGATTCCTCTTTATTTATTATTTTATTTATTTTACATTTGTTAACCAGGAAAGTCCAACTGGACACAAGTGCTTTTTCGGTGGAGGCCTGGGGACAAAAGCTTCACAGAACAAAATCTATATAGAACATAAACAAAATCAACAGTAATACAATTTGATTAAGGTATATATAAAATGTATATAGATGCATCAAATATTAGAAAACATAAAATATACAAATACAGATACGTCATCAGAATGCATATAGTTAAGAAACTATTCTGAAACGTGTCAGAGAGTCAGATAAAGACTTTTTATAATACATGTTCATTCAGACAAGGGATAATAGAGTATTGAGGGTGAAAACTTGCCGGGACTGGTACAGGAACAGAGCCAACAATTAGCTAGGTGAGTTTTTAATGATTTTTTTAAACTGTACTAAGAAAGAATTGATTATGTATAGTGTGGCAGTATATTCCATATTTTAGGAATAAAGTTAGAGAAGAGGGATTCACCAGCTGTATTATTGGCTTTTGTTGCATCTAGAAGGAATTTATTACTGGAGCAGAGAATTCTGTTACTGGAGTAAGGATGTAGCAGATTTTGAAGTGCACACCATCTTTAGGGGAGCCTTCCTTTGACGACACTGTTTTGAAGATGATGCAGCACTTTCAGTAGGAAGGAAAGGTTTCTGATGTACAGAAAAGCTACTTTGACCTGTTATGTATGGGAATCCCAAAGGCTTCTGTAGTACCTCCGTTCTTGGAAGCTTTGCAAGATGCCTTTGTCACAGCTTCCTTGAACCTCTAGCACTTAAGAAACATGACAGGTTTTACAAGGTTCCACACGCCCGTTTATCCGCCTTCAGACTCTGCTGTAATTTCTGTAGAATCTGACAAACCCACCTAGTTTATTTTTATTTATTTACTTACATCTTCGAGTACCTTGCCCAGTGATTAAGGCACTGAGGCTGTGGATAGGTACAGAAAGATGATGTGCACTTCTGCAGCATTTTCATTCCATGCAATAAACTGTCAAACCCATATAATCAGATATAATTTGGCCTAGTATGGGAAACACGAATAAGCTTCTGTCATACACGCCTGAGTCAGATAAAACATCCTTGGTGTCGTCACTCAGTTCCACTACCTAAGTAGCCAACCATTCTTATCAAATGTAGTTAGGATGCTACAGGTGCATTTTCCAGAGCTGCAGCTACTGAATCTGTGTTAAGGAGGTACCCATGGTTAAAGCTGCAGTCTTTACCAGAAGATGTCAAGTCCAGGTTATTGGTTGCCCACCTGGATAGGGAAAGTCTCTTTGGACTTGCTGCTGATGAAACTTTTATAAGCCTGTAAGAGAGGTAAAATTATGCAGGATTTTAAACTAATATTTCTCTTTTCATTCCCACAATTCCAGACAAATTATTATTTCATGACTGACCCCTTTTACATTAAGAACAGAAGCCACCACAAAAGGGAAAAAGGTTTCTATAAAGAAGTTCCAGGACAAATCAAAGCTAGACTTCAAAGGACCAAGTGATACCAACCTCGGCCTATCTCCTGTTTCTCAAAGAAACTTTCTCATGCCCTCCCTCTAGACTAATAGCATCAAACCAGTGGTACCTCAGTGTCACAGAAAAAGTTAACAAACTAACTTAGCTTTTTCCTCCAATCCATATGGATATTAAACAAGTACCCCTAAAAGAAGAATAGATATTTTTCCCATACTTACATTTGTTCTGTCAGGAAACTATAGAACCAGCTCCCATCCGCTAGCAGAAAGTTTTTTTTTTAGTTCTGAGAAAACAGGGCACTTAGAGGCCCATGATGGATTTATCAGTCCTCAACACTTTATAAAGATAACAGAGTTTAAGATATAGTTTCTTCAAATGTTGCTTCCAGTGACTCTTCCTCAAGCCTTTTTAGTTGATCTTGGATCTCAAGGATGCATATTACTATTATCCCCATTCAACCAGAGCATAGAAAATACTTGAGGTCTTGTGCCATATGATTTCACTTTCAATTTTCTGCTTTATCGTTTACTCTTTTTACTGCTCCAAGGGTATTCTCCAGATGCCAGGCTCCAGGCAGTTAATATCTATTCCTATCTAGATGACCTTCTGCAGATTTCTTCAAGAAACAAGCCTCTTCTCGATCCCTGGTTCACCATGGACCTTTTTCTTTACCTGGACTTCACAAAAAGCTTGAAAAGGTCTATCCTCCTTCCATCTCAAAATCTGTTTTTTATATGCTGCCATCTTAACACTTTATTACATTTCTTCTGTAGGACAAGATGCAGTTTCTGATTATTTACAGTCTCTACTTTATCTAGATTTGACTGCAAGAGAAATATTGAGAGCCCTGGGATGTATTGCTTTATCCACAAAAATGGCACCTTTTGCCAGACTCCACATGAGGAAGATTCACTGGTAACTAAAGTCTTTTTGGGCCCTGCACTGGCACCCCCTGAGTTTCTCAATTCTTTTCTTGCCTTTGGTAAAGAAGGGTTTTCTTTGGTGTATCAACCAGATATAACTCAACCCAGGAGTGTCTTTTCTGGTTCCCTCTCCTTGCCAGGAAGCTTCCACAGATGCTTCAGATGTGGCATGAGGAGTATGTTCAATGAAAAAAGAAAAGAAAACACAAACGCCAAAGAAATGTATGCTGAGATCCTGGCCCTTCATTCACTATATCACCTTTGATGTCCTTCCATATCAATGTTGCAGTATTCTTTATGTAAGGGATCGCCTGCCAAGGATAGTCCAATGTCTGGCCAGTATACCAAAGCCTTTAGAGTTTGTATACATTGTATGTTACACGTATGCTCCCAAGCAAGGAGTAGGGCAAAAAGGTGATGTATAGATATACATACCTCAGAACTTCTTTGCCGCCAGTCCAAATGCCATCATTGAATGTTGATCTAAATGCTACTCTTCTGTGATGGTTATTGAGGTGTGCTTTAGATAAGTGTCCCATTAGACTTTCTTGTATTCTTCTATTTTTGTTGTTGTGAGTTTACATGTTATCCAAAAAGGGAAAATGTCAATGTAGAAGGCAGATTTCCCATAAAGATCTTAACGAGCAGTGTTTTTTTCTGTTTGGGTGTGTCTCACGACCATACTCAGTGTTGTATCTGCTAAGTGCTTGTCCCCAAGACCCTGTGTAGTCATCTCTCATCCTTGTCTATTTACCTAGAAAACCTTCTAAAGTTGTTGATGCATGGTGCTATGGCGGAGTCTTTCCGTCCTGAGGGTCAGGTGCCTGCCAAGAAAAAAGCCCCAAAATTCAGGTCTTATTCAGCTGCTGTCCAGCCTTCCTCATATGTCTTTCGGGAGGCTGGTGAAAACTCGGAGGATCGTCTTGTTGTTGCTTCAGATTCCTCTGCTGAATTCCTGTTGGAGGCCGGCATGGATCCAACTTCTTGCACGTCCTCGGAGATTTTACAGATGTCTGCTCTGGATGTTGAGGTAGAAGCTCAGCAGATTATATCTGAGGGGCCAAGGTGGATTCCTCAGATTCTAGTTTGGAAAGAAATCCCTACTATGTTGGTAGAGTGTCAGCAAGGTTCCAAAATTCCTAGGGTTTTTAGTGCCGATGTCTGTCAAAAGAAAGAAAAAAACAAAAGCAAGCCCATTTCTCCTGCTGTTAGAGTCTCAATGTGAGTGGCAGTTTTTTACTCGAGTTGTTTAATGCTTTGATTTTCTTGAAGCCTCCTCAAGGAGTCTCTGCGCCTGCTCTTCCCTGGTTATCTACTCCTCTTAGGAGGCCCAGGTATCAAGAGTCCTCTGATGAGAATTTGGATTCTGAAGCAGGGTCTTTGGCATACTCTTCTCTAATCCTTTCTGCTTTGGATTACGGGTCTGAGGAAGAGGATTGTATTAGTCTAGATTCTCCTTTAGAAGAACTGTCTTTTGGGGGCACTGTTTCTCATTTGATGGAATATTTCAAGTGAGGTTGTTCTCAGGAATCTGATATTCAGAAGAGGTATTATGAACTCCTCCAGATGGAGTCTGCCAAGCCCTCTGCTGTTCCTCCAGTTCTGGCTGCCATCTTAGATATCTTTTCAGCAGCCTTTGTTTCCACTGATTCTCAGCCTCCAGCCCCCAAGAAACCTGACAGATTTTGCAAGGTGCCTGATGATTGTCAGTTGCTGTATAAATGTCCTTCTTTTGATCCTTCTGCAGTCTGTCTCTTCTGCCATACCTTACAAGCTTTTGTGTTCTATTAAACTACTTCCTTCAGACAAAGACAGTAGAGCCATGGGATGTCTAGGGAAGAATGTTTATACTGCTGCCAATCCGGTGTTTAGGGCTATCAATTACCAGACTCATATGAATAGGCATGTTTTAACCCTTCTTTCTCAAGCTTCTCAGGTTATTACTGACCTTTTCTGATTCTGAAGAGAATATCTCAGCCCTTTCTTTGTTGGGTTCTACCTCTCAAATGACTTGACACTCTATTAAGTGTAGTTATGATGTAGCTACTGCTTCTTCTAGGGCTGCTGCATTTGGTTCTTTTCTGAGGTGTTACTCTTGGCTTCGTCTTCAGCCATTACCCGATGACTTTAAAGCTAAATTGTCAGATGTTCCTCTTGATAACAAAAACCTTTTTGGCTTTGCTGCTACTGAGCTTTTAAGTCCTTGAAACATATTTGTATTTCTCTTATAATTATCCCTCCAAATCCGCTTTTGTGCCTCAGGCTCTTTTGTTCCAGGGCACCATTCAAGTTGTCCCTCTTACCCAGGAAGGGAAGGATATTTATTCTGGGATGTTCCTGGTTCCTAAGGAGGAAGGCATCTGGAGACCCAATTTGGACCTTTCTCAACGTAACACCTTTCTAAGGGTCTCCTCCTTTCAGATGTTATCCCTTCAAACCTTGTTCCTTCTTCTTCCCCAGGCTTTTGTGGTATCTTTGGACTTCAAAGATGCATACCTCCACATCCCCATCCATCCCCTTTTTATGAGGTTTTGGTGTTTCTCTGTTTCTTCCTTGCATTTTCAGTTGTCTGCTTTGCCATTTGTACTGACCCAAGGGTATTCACCAAATGCCTCGGTCCTGCCATTGCCTTTTCTTATCCAATGATCTGCTCATCCCCCAAGGTTCTGCTTCAGGACCCCCAGTTTACTGTCTGCCTGTTACAAAGCTGGGGTTTACCATAAACTTTCAAAAATCAGTTCTGATTCCTTCTCAGAGTCATGTGTTTCTTCATTGCAGGATCCATAGCATTTCCATGCTGGCATCCCTGCCTCCACCCAAGACCCTCTCTCTGTTTGCCTTTTTCCAGTCCCTTCTTCCTCTGGCTTCAGTCACAGCCAGAAATTTTCTCAGGGATCTAGGTTTTATGACTTCCACTATGTCTAACATACAAAGCTATGTCAAACCCAGAGCTGTTAAAGAAATCCCAATCCCTCCGAGCTACACGCTCTAGGGACCTAAACCTTGTCACCACAATAAACAGAACATGCCGGAGGGATAGATTCCTGTCCCAGAGACTTTCCATACTTTGGAACAGACTACCTATCTATGTCAAACAGAGCTCCTCATTAGCACTCTTCAAGAAAAATCTTGATAATTGGATAGGTAATAGGAAATTCACGCCGGCGATCACTTTTGTGGTTCTGCTTGATAGGGGTACAGGAAAATAATTTTCTTGGGCGGCGAAAGCCAGGGTACCTTTTTGGCTAGGCTTGTATAGGCCCTAGGGCCAATAGCCTAGTATCTACCTATAAACCTATGCTTCCTCTAGCCAGGTTCCATGTGAAAAGACTCCAGTAGCACCTCAAGTCAGTGTGGGGGTTCACCACCGTCATCCATTGGATTTCCTAGCTTCTGTGTCAGACTCAAGCTTTGGTGGATTCATCAGCTTTATCTCAATCCAGAGCTTCCTTTCCAACCTCCAGTCCCTTCTCAAGAGCTCTTTCAGATGCCTCAGACAGGGGTTGGGGGAGCTCCCTTCAGTTCTCTCAAGGTCCAGGGTTTCTGGCCTCCCCATTAGAGTTCAGATCTGGATGAAAGCGCTTAACCTGTGGAATAGAGTTTGGAACTCAGCCTTCATGTCCAGGGTGCTTTACATTTTGTGAAGGGTAGAAAACCTGCTACAAGAAAATCTTGTTTTTCCAAATGGAAAAGATTTCCTATTTGTTGCCAAAATAGAAGATTGGTTCCTTATGATATGGATAGCCCTGCTATTCTTTCACATCTGTGTGAGGTGTTCAATTCAGGTCTGACATTTCTTCCATTGAGGCACATTGTCAGTCTTATCTGTGTTTCTACCCTTGGATCCATTTCTTTCTGCATATTTTGATGTCAAACAGTTTTTGAAAGGTGTCTTATCTGTCACCAGGAAAATCAATACCTCCTCCTTGGGATTTGAATTGTGTATTGGAGAAGTTGACCTTCCCTTGTTTTGAGCCTGCTTCAACTTGGTCTGTAAAATTTTGCACATGAAAGACAATTTTACTCTTGGCCCTTATCAAAAAAGGTCTCATAGTTACAAGTTCTTATGGTATAACCATCCTTTCTCTTTTATGCCCAAGTTTGTCAGTGAAACATCGCTTAATCAGTCTATAAACTTGCCGACCTTCTTTCTTAATCCACAAATAAGGGTAACAGAGTTTTACATTCTTTAGACCTCCATGTCTATCAGGAAATCTGACTAACTTTTTGGTGTGATGATGTCAATTTTCATGCATTCCTCAACAGTTGGGTTCAGATCCAACCCTTGGATCCGACTTGACCATGATTTTAGCTCATGGCCACCATAAACCCTCTCAATCTCCTCCCTTACCCATAATGCATCAGCCCCTAACATACCTCAGATCTCGTTTGCTGCTTTCGCATTTGGACGTGGTAACCTTGAGCGCTCGAGCATTTAAAATTAGAGATAAGTTTCTTTTTTTT
Source organism: Protopterus annectens (assembly GCF_019279795.1). NCBI lineage: Eukaryota > Metazoa > Chordata > Ceratodontiformes > Protopteridae > Protopterus > Protopterus annectens. Next base: position 1,162,277,962 of record NC_056746.1, on the reverse strand, counting down.
TTTTTTTTTTTTTTGCAATCTTACCTTTTATTTGTTTTTTTGTTTATAAATCCTTCCTTTTTACATGTCTTGGTGGACTCTGTTTTACCATAGTTGGCATTCCTTTTCTTTCTTTTACACTTTTTTAGTTTAGCTTGATTTACCATTGTTGGTAATTTTTTCCTATATTTCTGTCTTAATACTTCATTTTTTAAACTAAAACTCTCTTATTTCTGTTTTGAAAGTGTCTGAAAAAGGCCCTTCTGACTTTAAGAAGTGCCAGAAATGTGGGCACAAGTTGCCTCTATCAGATGCTCACATTTTATGCATTTACTGTTTAAGCCCAGACCATCTTCAGATAGACTGTTCCTTCTGCAAAGCTTGTAATCTGCAAGCAGTGGCGAATAGGAAGAATAAATAATGCTGAAATGTCTTCCCTTATTCTTTTCAGAAGCTGTTTCTGGGGCTCAATCAAAAAGGAGCCTTCATCCAAGTCTGAGGCCTTCAGAGTCCTTAATTCCCTCCTCTGATCCTACCACAGAAGCACCAAAGAAAAAGCATATGCCAGATCCGAAAACTGCTCCTGCTCACCCATCATCAGAGTTAAAGGCTTTCTCTGATCCTAGCTCTTCAGATCTGAGGCCTTTCCCTAGGAGATGTTTTTCCCCATCTTTGGACCGAGTACCATCTAGAGTACCTTCCCCTTACATCGAATCATCCCAGCAATTTAGGTCTCCATCGCTGGCTTCTTCTTCCAGAAGACTGACCAAGGCTGATGTGGATAGAATAATGAGGAAATTTCTCTATGTGCAGATACAGATGGGAGATGTTCCAGCTCCTACTCCTTTGGGTAAGGAAGCCCGTATTTCTACTACTCCACCAATATCTGATGCTTCTCCGATCTGACCTATCCGGGTCCATCTAGATCAGATCTGAAGTTGTTCATATCTTCGGCTCCAAAGCTATCTCTGAGTGCACTGGCTCCAACATTTTTGGAGCTGAAGCGTCCGTGTTAGATCTGAGGCATTAAAGTTGACTCTGAAGTTTTTGGAGCTATCTCTTCCCCTTGAAACCTTGGCACTGGACAGCTCAGCTAAGGCTTCCGCCTCTGAGTGGCCGGCCTTCCTGGCAGGGGGAGCCGATGGAGCAGAAGTATGGATTGGCTTCCTAGCTCCATTTGGTTTCCTTCTCCCTGGAGCATTCTGCCTTTGAGATGGTGAAGATCGTGTTTTTTGCTCCGGCAGGATGTATGGGTTCTACCCCCTTGGATCTTCTCTCTGCACCCTGTGTGTCTTTGCACCTTGAGTCTGTTCATTCTACACCCCAAGGACAGCCAGCCCAAAGTCTCCAGGCTTCTCAGCAGAATATTTCTATCTTCCAACACTTTTCTGGAGCACCCTACCAAGGAAATCCCCAGAAAGAAGAAGTGCAAGAGAAACACTTAAGACTCCCCTCAGGAGAAATCACAGAAGATACTGATTTCAATGAAGGGGAAGGGTCCCCAAGATCACCACCCAAAGACGTCTCTTTTGGAGACATCCTTGAGATCCTTAAACAGAGGGGTGGTTGGTCCACCAAGAACCCTTCTCTAGAGGAATCAGTATTCCTGGAGGCTTTTGGGGCTGGCCCATCTCCCTCCTGGGTAACTCCATCCACCAATGAGCTCATTGATTTGATCTCTAGGTAGGTGTGGAAGGAAGCTGATACAGTTGAGCCAATGCTGTGATCATGGCAGCAGCCACTAAAAAGGAACTCACTGAACAGAGTTCCTCTGTCCATCCCCCTAGGAGAGAGTCTTGGGCATTGAACACATTTGGGAGGTGTGTGCATGTTTCAGTGATTTTTGCCCTCAGGTCTCTGAACTACCTGGCACACTTTGCGAGACTACAAAGAGACTTGATAAAGGAACTGTCAGAATTCCTTTCTGGGGGCACTGCTGCCTATACTCAGTCTTCTGTTCCTCACAGGTGGCTACCCTACAATTTGTTTCTAATTTGTCTATGAGGCGTATCTTTCATGCAGCTGAAGGCACCTCAAGGGCGGCGGGTTCAGACATTTCCATCAGGAGGTATGCTTGGATGTGCTTGTGTGATTTTGCGGAGCCCTTCAAGTCCCTCATATGTCAGTGCACCCTTTGATGGCAGTTCATTGTTTGGCCCGAAGTTAAAGGACACACTCTCCAGGTGTGAGCAAGATGGAAAGACCCTGTCTGCAGTCCGAGTACATTTTTCTACCCCTCAAAGGACATTCTCCAGGAACCATGAGGAGGAAGAAAAATGTGGTTCAAGAAGTCACAGGGTCCATTCCAAGATCCACATGGAAATAGTTCCACCAAAGACAAAGGGGGGAACTCAAATGGAAGATGCCACCCATGCAGCAGAGGAGGCCTGCAGAACTAAGGGTCTAGAGATTCTTTCTCTGACAAATCCTACCAGCACTCCTGAAAGGAGGCTCGATTGTTCCCCTCTGGAGGCAGTCTGGAGTTGTTTATCCCTGCACCAGAGAGCCTGGCTAGACATCACAAAAGATATATGGGTCCAAAGGAATATTTCCAGAGGTTATATAATTCCCTTTTCCCTTCCACCTCCATTTGTATGCAAATTTCCCAATGTTCCACCCAGTCAGAGGAATGATGCAGCACTAGAAATACAAAAGCTGAGAGAAAGAGTCATCCAAGAGGTCGCATTAGACCAGATGGAATCCAGAACTTACTCAAATTTATTTTTCGTGCCAAAGAAAACAGAGGACTGGAGACCAATTTAGGATCTTGGCAACTTGAACAGATCAGTTTAGTATACAAAGTTTCAGATAGTCATTGTTTAGTCCATTCTGTCCATCTTATACAAGGAAGATTGGATGTGCTCAGTAGACCTTCATTTTTATGTGATAATACGGATCCTGAACAGACAGTCCAGAAGGTATCTATGCTTCCAGCTGGGAGCCAGTCATTACCAGTTCAGAACACTGCCCTTTGGCCACACCTCAGCCCCCAGGGTGTTCACCAAATGTGCATGGTGGTGGTAGCAGCTCACTTCAGACTGCAGGGATTCAGAGTGTTTCCATATCTATACAACTGGCTCATTACTGCCCTGAGCAGGCATGTACTAGTAAGAGCACAAGATCAAGTACTTCAGACTTGCTCTCCATCCAGGGATTATTCTAAATGACAACAAGTCTCAGAGCAGTCTCAAACATTGGAATTCATAGGAGCAATGTTTGACATGGTATCAGTGACAGCTTCTCTTCCCCCTCTAGTGCAAACAATCAGATTCCAGGTTATAAAAATAATTTACAGTACTACAATCTCAATCCAGTTGATTCTACAGGCCTTGGGATAAATGTCAGCAGCTATACTCCTAGTTCCTCTAGCATAGTTTCACATGGGAATTCTGCAATTTATGTTAGTGACACAATGGTGTATTCTTTACCAACACATCACCCTAAATAAAGATCACTCAAGCATGCAAGAGATGCCTTTGATAGTTGATTCAATCAGACTAGGTTCTACAAAGCCATCCTTTCATTCTCCTTCAGCCCAAGGCCATAGTGACCACAAATGCATCCCAGATTGGGGGAGGGGCACTACCTGGGGAAAACGGTCCAAGGCACTTGGTTCCTCGAAGAGGCCAATACGCATATCAATGTCCTGGAAATGAGAGCAGTGCTGTTAGCATTGCAGGCCTTCCAAGGCTCTCTCCCTTTCTGGAAAATTGCGATTCAAACAGACAATATGTCAGTAGTTTGGTACATCAACAAACAAGGAGGGAACTAGGTCTTACTCCTTGTGTTGAGAAGCCCTCAGGGTATGGCAGTGGGTGATCACATCAAACTGGTTTCTGATAGCAACACACATTTTGGAGAGGTCCAGCGTAATAGCAGACAAATTAAGCAGATCCATTCTACTACCTCACGAGTTGTCTCTCAACATGAAGGTGGCAGAAATGATTTTTCGCCAATGGGCCTGCCTTGCTGTGATCTCTTTGCATCTCTTCTGAACAAGTGCAGCAGCTTCTTTGCCGTAATCCCGCACTGGGGAAATCACAAAGGGACACTCTTCTACACGACTGACTCCCCAGTCTCCGCTGTGTGTATCCTTCATCTCCCTTAATCCCCAGATTTCTGCAGAAAGTTTTCTGGTTGAAGAGCAAAGCCATCCTCATTGCACTTTACTGGCCTCAACAGATTTGGTTCTGTTTTCTTTGGCCTCATCTAATTTACCCACCTTGAATTCTGGATTTGATTCCAGACCTTCTGTCTCACTCAACAGGCATGATTCATCCGGATATCTCAAACCTAAAGCTGACAGAGTGGTTTCTCCACTTACTTTAATAGCCAGACAACCAGTGCTGTTGTCCACTGTTAGTCATATACTTTTCTCTTCCCATAAACCTTTTACAAGAAAACTTTACAGAAGTAAATGGAAAAGGTTTGTGTTTTGGGTGCTTTAGAAACATATCGACCCCCTTTAAGCCCCTGTACAAAGTGTCTATGAGTTTTTTGCCACAATTTTCCATGAAGAAGCTAGCACTTCAACCATTAGAGTTCGATTAGCAGCCATCTTTAACTTTCATATTGGATTTGAGAGCTCCACCCTGGCTTCATCTAAAACTTTTAAGGCCTTCTTGAGAGGTACCCTTCTTTTGAGACCGCCTTATAAAGATCCAGCTCCCTCATTAGACTTAATGTGGTACTGCAGGCCTTGATTGTTTCCCCATTTGAACCAGCTGCAAAATGTGATCTTAATGTTTCTGACCTGGAAGAATTATTTTTCTGGTGGCTGTCACCTCTGCTAGAAGAATTTCAAAACTTCAAGCATTGTCTTCTAAACCTCCCTACTTGATTTTTCATACAAAGGTAGTGTCAGAATCTAACATCAACCAGTCCATTTATCTGCCATTTCTTTGCTAAATTTGCAGAGGTGAATATATGTTGCACTTATTGGATATTAACAGACAATTATGTTTCTACTTAGAACAGTAGAAATTAGAAAGATTGATCAATTATTTGTCTCCTTTGCAGATTCTAAGTTGGGTAAATAAGTTGCAAAGGTAACTTTAGCCAGATGGCTGACATATTGTATATTATTTGTCTACAGTAAGTTGAGTCTGTCCTTACCAAAACCTTTATGAGCCCATTAAACTAGGTCTATGGCTACTACTTCAGTGTTTCTATCTAGGGCTTCCATGGACGACATGTGCGGTTAGAACTTGGGCAAATCCTCATACCTTTATTACTCATTATAAACTGGATCTGGTCTCAAGGGGAAGAGCAGCCTTTGGCTCAGCTGTGCTCAGGAATATCCTTCCTTAGAGTCTGCCCATGGATTTAGGTAGCTAGGGAGTCTGACTCAACTGCTGAGGAATGAATAAAAATTGACATCTGAAAAAGAAGTTATGTACTCATCATAGTATTCCATCTGTGTTGTCCATTTTCATTCTTCCTCAACTGTCCACATACGAACCTGCAACCTTTTTCGCAACTGATTTCTGAAAGAACGAGAATTTTTAAGGGCACCACTATTCTTCATACCGAGCTCTAGATATGGCTTCTTCTGTCAGGAATTCTGTATTAGTATTTCCTACTTTGTCAACCAGCAAACAAGATCTGAAGTATGTTAGGGGTTGGTGCATTACAGGTAAGGGAGGAGTTTGAGAGTTTTTTGGTGGCCAAGATCTAAAATAACGGTCAAGTCTGATCTGAACCCAGCTGCGGAAGAATGAAAATGCACAGCACAGATGGAATGCTATGGTGAGTACATAACTTTTTTCTCTCTCTCATAATAAAAGTCCTGTTACATTGCCTCAAAGCAAGCCATTTTCAGATGGATTTCCTTATTTCCTTTTGTTATTCCTTCATTGGTAAATCCTGAACAGGTCAAGCCAGGTGACACACATTCCAGCAGAGCAGTAGCATCTTCTGGTGCCTTTTTAAGGGTCTAGACACCAGATGTATTTTAGAAGCAGCCACTTGTACTTCCATTCACACTTTTACTTAGCATTATAAAATTGATGTGTACTCTAGACCCATGACTGGTTTTATTCTGCAAGGAATTCAGGATTCTAGTTCCTCTATTATTCCCTCCTACCAAATACTATAAAAAGCTTTGGGAATTTTCCCATATGTAATTAATACTTCAACAGTGATCATTGAATGACATGGTTCATTTATATAAGAACTTACTATAACAGTAGATGTCCATTTAAGTCACTTTTGCAGCATAGACCCCGTCTCTACATTTTCTATTCCGTTTTTATATATATATTTCCATTTTTCTGGCTGTGGTGGATCTCATATACATTACCCCCTCTACTAGTTGTCATAAATGAGTTCTGTCTCCCTCCTTTTTTGCCTCTCCCCTTTCTGGTCTGGGACAAGAAAGTCCTGAATATTTTTGCACTTGTATGTCACTTATGCAGTGCTTTACAGCCCTGTGCTTGGGACATGCATCAGATATGTGGGGCTAGTGAAAGGTGCTCAAACTTTGGTATGCTGGCAAGACGTATGATATCCTTGGCAGGATATTTCCCATGTGTAATTAATACAGCAACAGTAATCTAACTAAACATCTGTTGTTATGGTAAGTACTTAAACAACTGAACTTTGAACTGCAGCACATGGAAGTGATACTTTATAGTTCTTCCATTTATTTCTTGTTTTCACATTATCACCCAACACCTGTCTGTGGTTCGAGTGCAAAGTACTCTTGGTTTTTCTCATCAGCTCCTGGGCTTTTTTTTTTCTATCACACATTCATTCTTCTTTGAAACAGAAGAAAAGATTACGCTAATAAATTCGCTCTCTATGGTCTTTGTTATTGGCAAGAAAATGAGAAGTAGAGTCCCCTTCAGCTTGCTGGCTTAGTCTTTGGTGGATAAACATTATTTCTTCCTTAACCTGTTCTGCATCCATAAATGCCTGTGATCCTGTGGTCAAAAATATTCTAAAGACAGCTGGATATAACAATTTGAATCTTACCCCTGCCCCTCAATATCCCTGATTGCTATAAACTCATTTCTGTTCTGCTTGGTGTGCAGACAGTAATTTTCCGCAAACATTGTAGTGCTCCCAGTTTAAAAAAATGTCCCTTACACTACAGTTTGTTCAGGAGCAACTGTTTCTGTTGGGATGACTGCATCTTTACTAATACAGGTATAGGCTTCTTTCTTATGGCCACATTTGGAGCAGACACACTGTGTCTTCCATTTAACAGATTGGAAATACCAGTCTAGATGCTTGTCTGTATGTTCATGAAATGAAAGCAGTATATTCATTCAGTTCATCTGGTATAGCTGACAATGTGTCTTCTGACTCTTGTATTTTAAAACCATTCTTGAGATGCCTTATATGCAGCCAGTCTTTTCTTCATATCATTATCTTGATTTCTGCAGTTTTATCAGCTAATGTGTATAGCTGCCTAACGCTTCTAGTCTTTCCAGCTTTTTGTCATTTGACTTTGTGTAATTCTTCATTATCTTTATTACTTTAATCACTTCTAAATGCATTCAATTTATTTTTCCTCTAATTTACTGGAAGCCATCTCCTGTACCAGTCGAAACCCAAACTGCTTTTAGCGGAATAGCTGTAAGGCTGTTCCCACCAATTTTTCTTCTCCCTTTTTAGTTGTTTTTCTCTCTCTTTCCAACTTCCTTCTTTGCTTACATCCAGGCAGTGTAGTGACTAACCGGTGCCCGAACTTGACCCCAAATATTTAGTTTTTACTGTTTTTTTTTTTTTTTTTCACAGTGGGATAGTTTTAATAAACCTGCTTTTCTGAATGCAGCCATATTGGCGTAGCACATTATTTTTGATGTTCTATCTTATTTGCTTATGGCTTCTTGCTGTTTGCATAGTGGTAATTTGGATGGTAGACCATTAGAGCAAAGAGTTACTTGTGTAGGGGCAAGTCCTTCCAAACAAAACACTTTATGTAAAAGTTGGCAGGACAATACCATCATATAGTATTTTGCTGCTTGAGCTAGCATTGCAGTCTCTGCACTTTGTCTTTACTAGGTATTCCTACTATATGTGTTATGTACTATATTCCTTCCAAAGACATGCATCTGGAGCATTTCTCCCCGTGCCTCTGCTGAAAACAGGCTCTGTGGAACCTAGTCGGACTTTCCCGGTCAACAAATGATAAATAAAATAAAAAAAAAATGTGTATGCCAACTCTGATCCTGTAGGTCCATCTTTCTGAAAGAAAGTTTTCAAACTGTGAAATCTTATTGCCACCTTTCACAGTGGAAATCATCATCTACAGTGCCCAAGTGTATGTCTAGGGACCATAACCCACAGAGTTTGAAGACTGTTTGTTCATGGGGGAATATCTACTTAGTCTGATGATGTGCTGTCGGAGAGTATTCCCCTGCTCCAAGGTACAACAACCTCTGTGGTCTGTATTTAGTTAAATGAGGATCTGAAGTAGTTGACTTCATTCTTTCTGCACATATGGGTATACGGATCCGATTTGGATCCGAGCCGGCAAAACTTTTCAAGCATCAGCTCCAAGCTCCTCCCCTACCTATATTACATCACTTCCTCCTATCTAGCCCCAGATATCGTTTGCCGCTCTGAGTCAGCATTGTGGTCTCTGAGCTACTAGGTAGTTGGTAAGGTTTTTGGTCCTTTGTTGCTAATTGTGGAGTGTGAATACCTTCCCTTTTTCCTCCCTTACATCGCGTTTGGTCATCCTGTTAGTTTAGTGGAGATCCTCCGCCAAAGAGGAGGTTGGTCAGCCCCTAAACCCTCTGTGGATGAGTCCGTATTCCTGGAGGCCTTTGGCGTGGACCCATCTACTTCCTGGGTCTCCCCTCCAGCTGACCCTTTGGTGGACCTCATCACCACTAGAGCATGGAAGGATCCTGATACCGTAGAGCCTATACCCAAAAGGCCAGACAAAATTCTTTCCCCGCCGTCGGACTGGCAGGCATGGTCCAAGGGAGCCCCGGTAGACGCTTTGGTGGTTGCAGCTGCCACAAAGAAGGAACTGGCACAGGAGAGTTCCTCGGTCCATCCACCAGACAAGAAGTCCAGGTCGATGGATCATTTTGGGAAGCGCATGTACTCATCAGCGACATTTTCTATCCATGCACTGAATTACTTGGCACATGTCATCCGACTGCAGCGAGACCTTATATCAGAGCTAACTGAGTCGCCCACGGAGTCTCTGTCGCAGGAGGACAAGCAGTCCTTTACCGTGAAGATGACTACACTGAAATCAGTGACAAATACGTCAATGCGTCTCCTCTCTTATGCCACAGAGGGAGCCGCTAGAGCTGCTGGTACAGGCGTTGCCTGGATCAAGCTGTGTCAATTTGCAGACCCCTTTAAGGCGTCTTTCATCAATCATCCCTCTTTGGGAAGACTGTACGTGACACACTAACACAGAGTGAGGAGGACGGAAAGACTTTGTCAGCCATCAGAATCCACTTCTCTAACTCCCAGAGGTCCTATTTCAGGAACCAGAAGGGGCAAAAGAAGATGTGGTTCCGGAAATCACAGTCCTTTCGTGACACTCAGGAATATTCGTCCCCCAGAGGCAGAGGGGGACAGGACCGACGTCATCCTAGAGGCAGAGGGGGTCTCAGAAACTTCGGGTCTAGGGAACCTTTTTCCGACAGACCCGCTCAGCAACCCTGAGGGGTTGCCCAGCTGCTCTAGTCGGGGGAAGATTTTCCTTACATCCAGCGGCATGGGAGTCCATTACTGCAGACTGCTGGGTGTTAAACATCATATCCAGAGGATAGTCTATCCCCTTCATTTCACATCCCATAACTCCAGCTCGCCTTCCAGATGTTCCACCCGCTCACAGGGAGGCTGCAGCTTTAGAGGTTTCGAAGCTGCTACAAAAACGAGCCATAGAGCCGGTCCCACCAGATCAATCCGGATCATGCATCTACTCCAGGTTCTTTTTAGTGCCAAAGAAGACTGGGGACCTCAGGCCCATTCTGGACCTGTCTAACCTCAATCTGTCGGTAGAGAAACAAAAATTCCAGATGGTCACTCTACGGTCCATTCTACCGTTTCTGAGAGAATGCGACTGGATGTGCTCGTTAGACCTCCAGGACGCTTACTATCACATCAAGGTCCACAGGAGCTCCAGGAGGTTTCTCCACTTCCAGCTAGGGGCCAGTCACTTTCAATTCAGAGCCCTACCCTTTGGTCTCACCACAGCCCCCAGGGTATTCACCAAGGTTCTGGTGGTTGTAGCGGCTCACCTGAGACTTCAGGGCATTCAGGTATTCCCGTACCTAGACGACTGGCTCTTCGCTGCATCCACCAAATGTCTCTTGTGTCAGGCCCTACGCTACTTCCTCAGTCTGGCTCACAAGTTAGGCATCACGATCAACCTCAACAAGTCCCACCTGACTCCGGTTCAGATCATAGACTTCATCGGGGCATGGTTGGATTTGATTCAGTCAAAGATTTTTCTCACCCTAGAAAGGATAGGAAATCTCAGACTCCATGTATCAGCGATCTTGGAGCACTCTGTAGTCACAGCAGCAGATGTTCTCAGGGCCCTGGTTTCGATGGCAGCTGCAATCTCTATCCTCCCTCTTGCACGTCTTCATATGAGTCCTTCAGTGGACTCTGGCAGTTCAATGGTCCTGGCTAGACCTCCCGATGAGTTTCCACATCTGAATCAATAGGACGTGCAGAACGTCACTCCAGTGGTGGCTTCAATCAGTGGACATTTTTGCGGGGCGCAGCTTCCTAGCCCCTCCGGCTCAAGCCACGGTGACCACGGACGCTTCCCAGCTCTGGTGGGGGCACTTCCTGGGAAGAACGGTCCAAGGCACGTGGTCCCCTCCAGAGACCAAGCTACACATCAATGTCCTGGAAATGAGGTCAGTGCTGTTAGCGTTGAGAGCCTTCCATCCTGTCCTACCTCCAGGAACGGTAGCCATTTAATCAGACAACATGTCTGTAGTCTGGCATATAAACAAACAGGGAGGGACCCGATCCTACCCCCTTTGTCGCGAGGCCATGAGGGTTTGGAAGTGGGCCATATCCACCAGCCGTTTTCTCATAGCAATGCATATCCTGGGATGCTCCAACATTCTAGCGGACAGTCTCAGCAGAGCAATTCTTCTTCCTTACGAGTGGTCTCTGAAACAATCAGTGGCGGAGAAGATCTTCCATGTTTGGGGTCAACCTTGCTGCGATCTCTTCACATCTCCTTCCAACGCGAAGTGCAGCAACTTCTTCGCTCTGATCCCCCCTCCAGTGGATGTCCCCAGGGATGCTCTAGTCCATGCTTGGCCTCCCGGGCTACTGTATGCTTATCCCCCGTTACCTCTCATTCCGAAGTTCCTTCAGAGAGCTTGCCAGCTGCAGTGCAAAGTCATTCTCATAGCTCCCTTCTGGCCACGCCAAGTGTGGTTTTCCTTCCTATGGTCTCACCTGTTGGCTCCTCCATGGACTCTAGATCCATGTCCAGATCTAATTTCTCATCCGTCGGGCTTGCCCCTGCCCAACCTGGACAGTCTCAAGCTGATGGCTTGGCTACTGCAGTTCCCATGATCATCAGGACTCCCGGACTTTCATCCCCTGTTAAGAATATTCTGGTAGCTTCTCTTAAAGCTTCCACTAGGAAACTTTACAATAGCAAGTGGAGACGTTTTTGCGTTTGGGCCTATCAGCGCAATCAGAACCCGTTTACAGCCCCTGTTCCGGTCATATTGGATTTTTTGACAGATCTTTTTCGGTCAGGCGCAAGTTCTTCCACCATCAAGGTTCAACTGGCTGCCATCTCCAGTTTTCATGTTGGTGAAAATAAGGTTGCTCTGGCTTCTGCCAAACTGTGTAAAGCCTTCCTGAAGGGCACTTTTTTATTGCGACCACCAGTTAAAGAAACAGTGCCCCCTTGGGATTTGACTTTGGTCCTTCAGGCCTTGACTTCTCCCCCTTTCGAGCCAGCCGATTCTGTTCCGATGAAGTTTTTGTTGTGGAAGACAACATTCTTGGTCGCCATCACTTCAGCTAAAAGAGTTTCAGGCCTTATCCTCCTTGCCTCCCTATTTGGTTTTCCACAAGGATAGGGTTTTGCTGCATACGAACCCTTCTTTTCTTCCCAAAGTGTCTTCAGCAGCCAATATTAATCAATCTATAAATTTGCCAGTCTTCTTCCCAAATTTTCAGAATAGAGGTGAACGTAAGCTTCATTTATTGGATATCCATAGACAGCTTCGTTTTTACCTCCATAGGACTAAACCCTTCCAGAAGTCAGATCAATTGTTTGTCTCCTTTTCAAAACCATTTTGGGCAAAGCGGTTTCGAAAGTGTCCTTAGCAAGGTGGATCACTCTGTGTATTGCACAAGTTTATAAGGACAAAGGTTTGTCTTCTCCTGGTGTACTGAAGGCTCATTCCACTAGAGCAATGGCCACTTCTGCAGCTTTCTGGTCAAGAGTTCCATTAGACGATGTCTGTGCAACAGCGACTTGGGCCAATTCGCACACATTCATCTCTTATTATAAGTTGGATCTTATTTCTAGAGGGCGAGCATCCTTTGGCTCTACGGTGCTCAGAAATATCCTTCCATAAGGGACTCCCAGGAATACTAATAGCTGGGGACTCTGTCCCATATGTGCAGAAAGAATGAAGTCAACTACTTCAGATAAAGAAGTTATGTTCTTACCATAACGTTCCATCTGAGTAGTAGACTTCATTCTTCTGCACCTTCCCTCCCTCCGTCCCCCTCACTCTTCAGGGTTTCCTGTTTAGGTTTGTGGTTATGTTGCTTTTTAGTTTCAGCAAACTCGATCTGGGGCTAGATAGGAGGAAGTGATGTAATATAGGTAGGGGAGGAGCTTGGAGCTGATGCTTGAAAAGTTTTGCCGGCTCTGATCCGTATACCCATATGTGCAGAAGAATGAAGTCTACTACTCAGATGGAATGTTATGGTAAGAACATAACTTCTTTTTTTGGGTACACACACTGCATTCTTTCTCCTTCATCAAAAATGCTTTAAAATTGTAACAGAGTTTAATAATTTGACATTTAAATGCTGAAACTGATTTTTTTTTTCACATTTTTGAAACTCATTATCAGGATTTACAGATCTGGTAAGGAACATTCATCTACCTATAGCCACAAGTAAGTATCATCCACACAGGTCTTTTCTCTCTTTGACATACAGCCTTGAATGGCATTCTTCTCCAGTTCTTCTTTCAGCTATGGTTACCACTGTCAAGACTGTAATCATCCACACGTTTTGTCCGAATGTTTGAAATATGGTTGAAAATAACCAGGTCAGGTAGTGGATTTCTGGGCCTGAGTCTGAAGTCAATCTTTTGCATGGCCACCTACCCACAAGCCGTTGTTGTTAAGTTGCAGCATTAGACATTTGCATGTAGAAACATTTGGACCATTCTTTGAGTGTTTCATTATATTTTTGTCCCTCAGTCTTGTACTTTGATCTCTTTCTCACATTGTGCAGTATATCAATTTTTATGTGCTGCTCATGGGGTTTCTCACCTTATCTGTTAGTATAGTAGTGTTGTCTATGATCAAATTCCTCTTCCAGTGTATGTTCCAGTAGCTCCCCATTTTTTCCTTGTACCTCTTTGTAATCCATTGTGCTATTTGAGGGTCTTTTCTTTACCTGTGATGTGGTCTCTTCCTTTTTTACCCTTTAGTCATTTTTCCCGTAGAAGTCTGTCCTTTTAGTAGGTTTTGCTGCAGGAACTTTTTATGACTATGACCATACAAATAAGTAAGTATCGACTGTATTAATAGATCTCTGAGAGAGGCATCTGCAGTGGTTGACATTTCTCATGCATTTCCCACTACATATTTACCTCCCCTTGCAAAGTGGATAGTCAGGAGAGTACCTCTACAGGTGTCTGTCTTTCACGTCAATAACTACATTTACAGTGAGAAATATAGGAAAAGGGTTATGATAAAACCTTTTTAATTGCTGAGGGAAGTATTAGTTAACTGATGGCTCTGGTTGGCAGACCACTGAAACCTACTGAGAGAAGTTTGCCAAGCTGGACTTTGTGTCTGTTAAGAATCCTGTTAGCAATGAAGACTTGCTGCTAGTCTTTCTTGCTTCTCTTCTAATGTGACTACTTTCAAACGGCTGATGAGTACCACATCTTTAACTGTCTCAGTGGTGGCACAGCTACAGGATGAGGCACAGTGTCTCAAGAGACAAGAAATGCAGCTTTCCTTTCTGGGGGAGTAGGGACATCTTCTTTCAGCTCATTGTCTGGTGATGGCCTGATGACAAATAGTCATAAGTTAATAGGTAAATACTAGACTAGCTGCTCTTGTGGGCCATTTTAAGCATAACTGGTTTCCCTTTTGGTGCTTGAATTAACCTATTCCATTTGGTGTAAAATTGTCCGTACCCATCCCGTGGTCAATAAATGCAGATTTCCCCTAATAGGTATAACAGGGATCATACCGTATATAATTGGAGGGGACCAATGCATGGGAATAAAGCATTTATGAACTACCTCTGTCCATTACTATTACAGGGGGTAGTCCTAGGTTAAAAGTTCTGTTTCCCATCCATAAATCCAAGTTCACTTGATTATGGACAGGGATGAACTTTGTTTTATGTGGATGAGAAGTCTGTTCCAAAGCAGCAGTATAAACATGAACAGTACTTAGCAGCTACAGGGCTGTGGGAGGTATATGCATATTTGGGTGGCTCACAGTACAGTGTCAGTCATTGCTGATGATGAGGAAATTGGTATACCAGGATTTGAGTAGCTACTACACTAGAGATGCCCCCCTTTTTAGAACATGTTGTCAAACTCGTGGAGTAAACATCCTTACAGGTGTGACAGTAAAGGTACTTCTCTTAACATGCTGCAGTTTGATTTGTGACATAGACAGCCTGATGTACATCTAAGTAATAAAGGAGGACATCGTTTTCTTTCTCCCCACTCAGGTTTTAGTCTGGAGTTTATTGAAGGGTATAGAAATTTGCTGATTGCCAGGCTTAGGGTGACACCGCTAGTTGGTGCCTGACTGAGCAGCTTTTGGGTCAGATCCATATTTTATGTGTGTGTATTTGTTAATTGGGATAATCTAACTTGGAATAATCCAGTTTCTGAAAAAGCCTATGGAAAGGTGCCGACATAATATAATAATGAACATTCTGTTCATGCATATTACTTCCATTCATTGTCTGATAACCTGTTTAATCCATTCTAGGGTCACTGGAGAATGATAGCCTGAATTTGTTCTGTTCCACATTGAAGTTAAGTCATTGAAACTTTGCAAGACACACACAAAAACACACACACTCTCCTATGGGTAACTTGAGGATTGCCAGTTCATCTATGGCATGTCTTTGGTATATGGGTGGAAAACTGATTACCTGATAAACTCGCACAGGAAAACTGGGCTGACTGCACTCAGAAGGCGTCCAAACCAAGAACTAAATTGGAGAACCAAGTGCTGTGAGGTAGTAGTGCTTATCATTGTGTCAGTGTGCTACCCCATATGTAGTAACAGTCACATGGAATTCAAGATACAGTATGCCAACCCATGAGTAGGTAGCTGAGATGCATATAAAGCATTAAGACTGAGGCTAGAACTCTGTGTAAAGTTATGTTAAGGTGGTATAGCAATCAGCAGTGCTACAGAAGTGAACAAAGCAGAATCAGAAATCAGTAAAATTTAAAGCAGTAATATAAATGTTTAATTGGACATTTAAACTATGTTGCTGAGACATAGTTGTGTGTGAGTAGTAGGTGGTAGTGAAAGGGATGCAGTGGGTCGGGTAGAACTACTCTTAACAGTTAATTTTTTCTCTGTTATTAAGATGACTTCTGAGGGCTTCTTTAATTTGTTTGTGTGAAATTTCTTAGTAGGAGTGTACCATCATTCTGAAATTGACATTCAGAAAGCAGAGTAAACATGCTGACTGTGGAGTACAGGAAGATGAGCAAGTTGGCAGATTAGAGACTGCAAGAAGAATATGCCACTTCATTAAAGATTTGAGAGATGGGAGCTTCTCAGTGTGAAAGTGAAAATTATGGGCTTTTGTTAAATGTAAGATAGGCAAACTGACACATGGTTCACTGTGAGACTGTCAGTGGTATGTCTGTGAACTCTACATCCAGTGGCAAATGCGGACGTTCTGTTGTAGGTTTGTTGAAGTTCAGTACTATATTCCAAAATTAGGTTGTTTAGTAAAACAAAGGCACAAAATCTTTCAATTCTCAACAAAATTCAAGATGCTTACCCTGCAACAGCTTCTGGTTAGTCACCCTAGACTTAAAAGAAGCTTATCTGCACATCCCCATCAGGGAATCATGCAGGAAATATCTACGTTTCAGGGCAGGATCTATGCATTATCATTTCCTCTGCACTTGCCTTTGGCTTATCTACTGCGCCCAGGGTATTCACAAAATGCCTGGCTCCAGCCATTGCATACCACAGGCAGAGAAATATCCAAATTTACCCGTACTTGGACGACTGCCTGATTCAGGCGGACAGCCAGGAATTGCTGCTTCAGCACCTGGCATTTGTAAAAAGCCTTCTCACTTCATTGGGGTACACCATCAACGAAAATAAATCACAACTGGTGCTCAGTCAAAAGATTGTATTCCTGGAAGCAAGCTTGGACACATCTTCCCAGATGGCATTTCTCACTTCAGAAAAACGGGTCTATCTGACAGACTATTTCAAGCAAATGGCCACCAGAACCCAGCTAAATGCAAGAAAAATACTGCAAGCCCTAGGGCTCATGACCGTATGTATTCTAATTCCATATGCAAGACTGCATATGAGGAAACTTCAGTGGTACTTAAAAGGTCTTTGGTGCCAACATTTTCAGCATTCCTATCATACCTTGTCTGAGGGCAGAGTTCCTTTGGTGGGCAGAAGCATGCAACCACAACAAGGGACTGCATTTCACTCTACCCCACACCACCCAAACCCTGACCACATATGCATCAGACTATGCATGGGGGGCCCACATGGCTGGCAAATGCAGTCAGGGCCACTGGAGCCCAAGCCAAATTCTCCTGCACATCAACCAAAAGGAGATGCTAGCTGTACAGAATGCTCTGACAGCTTTCAGATACTTAATCCTTCCAGGACAACTGCTGATAAAAACAGGTAACACCACAGTTATGTGGTACATAAACAAGCAGGGGGAACCCATTCTTACCCACTCTGCAGGTTAGCCATGACTCTGTGGAGCACAGCTTTGGACAACCAAGTCCATCTACAAGTTCCAATTCCTGCCAGGCAAACAAAATTCACTGGCAGACGACTTAAGCAGAAATCTCCTAGACCCACACGAGTGGAAATTGGAGCCCAGCACCTTCAACCTTCTGAGCCAGAGGTGGGGGACCCCAGAGGTGGGTCTCTTTACCTCCCCCCCACAACCACCAATTAAGCAAATTCTGCACCAGGAACCCTCATGGCAGGGCCTGGAAGGTGAGTGCCCTATCCTTTCAATGGGAAAACCTCTCAATCTATGCCTTTCCCCCTCTGCCCCTTCTCTCAAGAGTACTACTCAAGATAAAAGAAGACAGGCCAAGGATAATTCTGATTGCCCCGGACTGGCCATGCCAGCACTGGTACCTACTCCTGCGCAGCTTGACAACAGTGCCACCCTGGCACCTACACCAGACCCCCCTACCCTGCTATCACAGCAGGAGGGACAGATTTTGCATCCACAATTGCAAACCCTAAATCTTGCAGCTGAGCTTATTCCTTGATAACCCCACCAGCGACCCTAATTAAACAGGTGTTTGACATCATTCTTGAAGCCAGAAGGCCTAGTACTAGGAAATCCTATGCGGAAAAGTGGAAAATATACTGTTCTTGGATTCAGTCTAAAGGAAAGGACACAACAGTGCCCTCCTTACCTCTAATCCTGGATTACCACTGAGGCCTATCCTTCTCCTCCATTAAGATTCATGCCTCTGCCATTTTGGTTCATTACAATACTGAGCCACCTCTATTTTCTCACCCTCTCATCAAACAGTTCTTGAGAGGGGCTAACAACTTAAGGCCCCCAAGGAGAGCACCGACCCCTGCTTGGGACCTTAACTTTGTACTGGAAAAGCTCATGCTTCCCCCTTTTGAACCTGCTGCTTCAACAGAGTTAAAATTCCTCTCTTGGAAAACAGCCTTGCTTCTAGCCATCACTTCAGCTAGAAGAGTGTCTGAGCTACAGGCACTGATGGCTGTGGAACCCTTCATTATCTTCCATGCTGACAGGGTTTCCCTCAGGACTAAGCTGTCCTTTATGCCCAAGGTGGTGTTCAGTGTGGCCCTAAACCAATCCATCCATTTGCCAACCTTCTTCCCTAACCCTCAGAATAAAGGGGAAATGATCCTGCACTCTTTGGACATGCACAGACAGCTCAGGTTCTACCTTGATAGGACTAAGCCTTTCAGAAAATCTGACCAGCTGCTAGTCAGCTTTGCAACAGGGGCAGAGGGCAAGGCCATTTCTAAACAAACCATTTCCAAGTGGATAGCACACTGCATCTGTTTCTGCTACAAGCATCATGGAAAACCAACCCCTCAGGGGGTCAGAACACATTCCACTAGGACTACTTCTACCTCTACAGCAGTTCTCAGGGGAGTCCCTACCAGGGACATTCTGGAAGCTGCAACCTGGAGTTCTGTACTCACCTTCACAAAGCATTACCACTTACCTATCTTTTCCAAATCTAGGGAAGGATTTTCTACAGCAGTCTTGCAGGGCCTACTAGCCAGCCCTAACTCTTTTTGACTGCTTCCACCCTTCCTCAGCTTTGGGAATCAACCCAAGTGTGGTGACTGTAACAGTGAAACACGAAGAACATAGTACAGTTGTGTATGCTTACCGTAAATGTAGATGTTTAAGTGTATTCACTGTTGCAGTCCTGGTTTCCTTCCCTCCAGTCCCCTGGTTTTCTCCATCTTTCTATCTGTCCTCTCTATGGCTATTCCTAATGATATTGGTATTTACTTTTTACTGGTTGTGGTTTCCACACCATATACTAGCTCCCTATTTGAGGGCTTCTGACAGTTGGGGCAAGAAAAACTGATGTAATGACGTTGGCTGCCTGTTTTTATACCCCTGACACCCTGACGTCATGGAAGAAGCCACAGCATCTGACGCAGAAATACTAAGACTCTGGTATTCGGGCCGACTGAGGGCTACCTGCAAGCAGATAACCCAAGTGTGATGACTGCAACGGTGAATACACTCAAACATCTACATTTATGGTAAGTGTACACAACTGTACTTTTCTGTTCCACTGGTCCTTTCTACCTGCGTGAGTTACTACATTCAGGGATGACCTGCTCCTCAGTAAAAGTACACCTCTTTGCTATTTCTGCTTGCCTTCCCTTGGCTCCACCTCTAGCTTCCAGGTTGGAAGTCAAGCTGTTTCTAAAAGGGATCCGTCACATAAGACCTACTCGCAAGGCTATTCCTTCTCCATGGGACCTTAACTTTGTGCTGGAAAAGCTTACATTGGCCCCTTTTTGAGCCAGCCTAGTCGTCCTCGTTTAAATTCTCTACATGGAAAACAATTTTGTTAGTGGCCCTTACATCTGCCAGGAGGGTCTCTGAGATCCAAGCCCTTATGGCTTCTCCTCCCTATCTTATTTTTCATAAAGATAAGGTTTGTCTTAGAACTAACCCTTCATTCATGCCTAAAGTAGTTAATGAAATTTCCTTAAACCAGACCATTAATCTACCTGTCTTTTACCCTCAGCCACGGAACTCCACAGAAAGGGTTTTGTATTCCCTAGATGTTCATAGGCAACTGAGGTTCTACTTAGATAAGACAAAACCTGTCAGACAGTCTGACCAGCTCTTTGTCTCCTTCCATCCTAGAGCTCTGGGAAAGGCAGTGTCTAAACACACAATTGCCTCTTGGATTACTAAGGCAATAGCCTTTTGCTATTCCTTTCGTGGAAAGCAACCGAGTTCACCTGTCAAGACCCATTCCACCAGAGCAGCTTCCTCCTCAGCAGCTTTCTTCAAGGGTGTTGATTATGCTGCTGTTCTAGAGGCTGCAACTCCGTCTTCTGTACACACCTTTACCAAGCATTACAAATTGGATCTGATCTCCAGGGCTAGAGCAGGGTTTGCTAGGTCTATCCTGCCAGGTCTCATTGACTCTGCTCCCGTACCTACTTCCCATGCAACTTCCTAGAGAACTCTGGTATTCTCCCTAAGGTTATGAATACTGCAATATGAGAATAGGAGGACATAGAATAGTTGTGTAAGAACGTGCCATAACCATAGATGTCCTCCTCTTCCATATTGCAGTATTCAGTCCCACCCACCTTCCCCCTGTTTTTTTTTTTTTGGACATATTTAATTAAGCTTGGGTTCTTTCCTCCTGCTCCTGGGGTTTCTCTCTCTCTCTCTATGCGGCAGCCAGTTTCTGAGTTGAGTACATGCAGACGTCTCAGATATAGCCAACATCAGTTTAAAGCCCCTGCATGCAACGTCACACATACCCTTGCTTCTAAAACTTTGGTATACTGGCCGGATGTCTGGTGCTGCAGGCAGCAACCCCCTAAGGTTATGAATACTGCAACATAGAAGAGAAGGACATATGTGGTTATGGTAAGTTCTTCCACAACTATTCTTTATTGATGAATCTTCTTTGAAGATGCTTCATAGTTACTTTGGTGTCAGAGCTGGCAAAGAATAATATGAAGTCATCAGCATACTATACAAGGTTGGCAGGACTGGAGTGCGAGAACATATCATACATAATCATCAGTCCCCGTTTTCCTCTTATTAAATGGAGTAAAGGTGTTGTATCAACTGCTGCCACTTCTCTCTGGTCAAAGACAGTCATGCCAGCTTGCTTCATGTCTTTTCACATGCATCCCATCCAGTTCTTGGCTAGTCATCCTTATCTTTTTTTGCCTTCTTTTTCCTTCCAAAGCTGCTTTATCTTCTCATCATCTGCTTTCCTACACATGTGACTGAAGCAGAGTAATCTCTTATCTTTGACCTTCTCTGTAATTGAAGCTACTTTGGCTTCTGCTCTGATATCCTTGTTTCATTGTCTGTCCCACTGTGTGCATCCTGCTAAAGGTCTCCAGCACTTCATCTCCTCAAGCTATTTTTTTCTGTGTCATGCAGACTCACTGTTTGCACCATTGTTTTGTACACCTTACTTTTTGGAGTGGGTATTCTTATGTCACACACTACCCCTGACACCTAGCGTCAGTTGTCTGCAGCTCCTTGGATTTAAGCTTTGGCCTCCTCATACAGACTTCCCTTCACCACCACACCTTTTCATATACTTAAAACTGTAAACTTGTTCCACTGCTTTCCATTCTATCTCAATTTTAAGCTTCTTCTGATTTCCCTGTTTGTTGCCTTGACCACTGTCTTGTCTGTACTCTGTTTCAACTTGTTTGCCTTCAGCTTTGCATTCCAGTCTCCTGTCATTTATTGAAGTTTCTGTTCAAAATCTGCTTTTAGTGCCACATCCTCTACCCACAACTGATTTGTTGTTCTGTCACATCTGGTCTGTTTGTAGTCTGTCACCAGTATGAACAGGACTCGTCTCAGAACTGAGCCCTGATGTGCGCACACTCCCACTGGGAGCCCCTCTGTGAGTCCAAACACTATTTGTACTGTTGTCATTTTGTCCGTGTACATGGCCTATACTAATTCTACCAGTGTTTGAGACTTCATGACATATATATCATACATGAAGATAACAGAAAGGACTGAGCTAAGGACAGATCCTTGGGGCATGAGGCACTCCACTAGTAAAAGGAAGGAAAAGGAGAGATCCCATCAGTATAATGTGAATAAAATCTGCACATAGAACTAGAGAGCTCGAAGAAAAGACTCTTTAGAAGACTACATTTAGTCAGCTGACATGTGGCACTGTAGCACAGAGGATTAAGGCTATGAGCTTCTAAGAATCCTGTAGTCCTGGGTTTGATCCCTTCAGTCTTTATTTGCCTGCTTAGTGACTTTTGAATAGGGTTGCCACCTTTTCAAATGGCCAAAGTGGGACATTTTTGGTACAAACATCAGAATTTACAGGCCGACACATACCCACTGTCAGTACAAAGGATAGAACTTAAATATTTTGCCTAAATAAAAGCTTATTATTGTAGCATTTTAGTTTCTTATAACATTTAGGTATTCTAGATACAGAATAACTGTTTTATGCAACTATTACATAAAATATAGGAAATAATTTTGTCCTAAAATCTCAGGACATTTGCCATTTTTTAAATTTTTTGTCAGGACAGAACTGCCCAAAGAGGGACTGTCCCTCGCAAAGCGGGACAGGTGGTAACCCTACTTTTGAATGGATCTACTACTAAAATTCGAACTTTCAAAACGTCGACTTTCTTATAGTTTAGACCATAAGATCGACATTTTGAAAGTTTGAAATTTAAATTAAAAAAAATAAATAAAAACAAAAAAAATCTCTTTTTATGTTTTTGCAGGAGGGCAAGTCCCCCTGCACTCCCCACACCCCCTGCTAATTAAGTATACCAATTCTGAGATTACACTACAATGAGGTAAATGATAAGTATACCGTTCTGTGCTGTACAGCGATCTCCTTTTAAACGGTTTGAACTTTCAAAACGTCGATCTTGTGGTCTTGACCATAAGAAAGTCGACATTTTGAAAGTTCAAAATTTAGAAGTAGACCCCTCATGAACATGTCACTTAACTAGATAGTGCTCTTGAACCACCACTGAAAGTGGGTCTCCACCCAAATGGACAACGTACTTATCAAAATGTTTATTTAAAAAAAATAAATTAGAAACCTATGACTGGCTATAGTTTTTGATAGTTCTAAAAATTGGGCTTCACTGGAATTGTATAGCATTTCTGTTTGCAGATTGGAGGACAGTGGTTTAATTGCCATGCTTAGTTCTTAAATCATACTAGGAAGTTGATGGGATGCTTTCTTGAAACAAGTGTTGTACAAATTGCATACTGATGCATTTTTTTCTTTAGTTTTCATTAAAAGATCAGGGAGGCAGAAGGACAAGTCTACTGCATGTACATGAAGAACCCCCCTTGAGAAAGGATGACAAGTATTTCCTTTCTCCAAAGTGGAGGTATGAAAGAAAACCTAAGAGAAGAGTTGACTAGAAAAGAGACATGGTGGACCATGGCATCTGCTGCCTTCTTAAGGTAGTGCATGAAGATACTGTCGCCAGGAAAGAGGGGATGATCTTAGCTTGACTAATTTACAGATACTTATGAGACCAAGATAAAAGTTGAGTTAATTCATAGAATTTAGTACAAGATACTGTAAATGTGTGAATTTTAAGATTGACTTGCTCAGCAGCAAGTGGGCTGGGAAATTGCATCTACTATTTCTCTGTGTTCTTGTTAATACAGGCTCTGAAAACCATTGCTTGGTTCAGGTTACAGTTTAATTGCAGAGGATAAGTGAAACACTTTTTTTTTTGCCAAAATAAGGAATGACATTAAAAAATGGTAGCTTTAGAAGTCCATTAATAAGTTCTGTCAAAGTTCAGTGGCACAGGCTTAGCATTTCTTTTAAAGCAGGCAAGAAGATAATCGGTTCTTAAAAATATCAATTCTTCCTTTCACAAGGCTTTACCCAGTAGTCTGTACCACACATGATGGGTAATTTCTCTTGGTTTCTTCTTATTGTATGGTAAGTACTTCTGTTTTCTGCCCATATTTCAGGACACAGTCCAAACTCCTTTCTTCAAGGGGCAGAGGCCCTAACATATATATTTACAGGCAACTGCTTGCTGCCTATTAATTTCTGTGGTTATGCTTTGCCTGCCTGCTTCAGACTCTGATACACACCCTCCTTTGCAGTCAGCAGCGTGCATCCCTGCCTCAGTAGCTGTCTGTACAGTCACTATGCTGCAAGTGGTAGTGAATAATTGTATGACGATTCAGGAGAATTGGATGCTTTGACATTGTAATTACAGAACTAATCCTACAGCAGACTAAATCCATCTGGGCTGACAAAAACAGTAGAATTCTGGAAGCTTGTGGACAGATGGTTCTGAAACAAGAATTATAAGGGAAGATAATATGGAAATACAAGCTGTACTAAATAGAAATGCTGACTTCAAAAAGAAATCTGTCAGTTTGAAATATTTTTAAATTACTTCAGCATCGCAGAAGGCCTTAACCTTGAGATGTAGACAAATGAAAATTTAACATATGGTTTTAAAAGTAAAATGAAATAATGATGGAGCTTTTGGCACCACTACTGGTAGTATATTGGAAGACTTTTTAGGTATATTGTCAACAACTATAAGACTCCAGGGTGAACCACACAACTTCAAGCAAGAGACCTATCTTTCTTCATGGAATTTTTTGCCACACTTAGCCAGTGATCAGAGTGAAAAGCAGTTGGTACTTACATCATCTAAATAATTGATTCATTACTTCAGGTGAAAACAGGAGAAATCTGTATGTCCTGATAAACTTTCTGTAGAGGTATATGAGATCAGAAGCATCATCACAAGAGCTAACCAAAGCCATGGCTTACAAGTAAGGTCTATGATCTTCTGAATGCATGAAGTTCAGCATTCAGGTAAATGACAAGGAAGCCTTAACCGAGGGCACTGACTTCGATGATGGGAAAGGATCCCCCCGATCCCAACCTGAGGACGTCTCCTTCGGGGGGCATTATAGAAATCCTGAAGCAAAAAGGTGGGTAGTCTGCCCAACCTCCTCCTCCTGAGGAGTCTTTGCTCTTGGAGACATGTGGGATGGGCCCATCTATGACCTGGGTGATCCCCCTCTCGACAGACGACCTCTTTGATTTGGTTTCCCACTGGGCATGGAAGGGTCTTGACACCATTGAGCCCATCCTCAAGCACCCTGATAGGTTTCTGGTACCTCCAGCAGATAGAAAGCATTGAACCAAGGGTCCCATAGTTGATGTCATTGTAGTCGCGGCAGCCACTAAGATAACTGGCAGAAAAACATGCCAATGTCCATCCACCTAACAAGAAATCTAGAGCATTGGACAGGATTGGAAACCGCGTTTGTGCTGAGGTTGTTAAACTACCTGGCCAATTTTACCCAGCTACAGAGAGATCTGATCAAGGGGCTTTCACCCTCTCTCTCTCTCTCTCTCTCTCTGAGTCCATGCTTGTGGAGGAATTTAAGAAAGTTTCTCCCACATTGATCACTGTGTCTTCCGTTGCTATCTCATTGGTGAGGTTAATCTCCCCTAGAATGGAAGGTACCTCATGAGTGGCTGGTTCAGGACTTTCCCTAAGGTGACATAGCTGAATGAGGCTATGTGATTTCACAGAGCCCTTTAAAGCATCCTTTGTGAATGCCCCCTACGATGGCTCTTCTCTGTTTGGGCCATCAGTTTGAGATACTCTCGCCTGCATAGGAAAGGATGGGGAAGACCTTTCTGCTGTAGGAATTAAATTTTCTACTTCCCAGAGGTCCTTTTCCAGGAACCAACTTGGAAGCAAGAAAATGTGATTTCATATATTTACTCACAAAAGGGCCTAGAATTACCTCTATTTCCTAGGGCACATTCCACCAGAGCTATGGCTACTTCTGCCTAGAGCCTCCATTGATGATATTGGTCCAGCAGTGAAATGGTGCAACAGTTACACCTTTGTTTTGCACTACAAGTTGTATTTCATTTCTAGGAGCAGGGCTTCCGTTGGCTCGATGGTGCTCTGGCATATCCTTCAATGAGAGCCACCCAGGAGTTAGGTATCTGGGGACTCTGACCCTATCGTGAGGAGGAATGAATAAGAGGACATCAGATTAAAAGGTTAGCCTAGTACCAACCTATGAACCTACAGCCATTAGTAGGCATATTTCACTGACTACAGCCATTACAAAGTATATTTCGCAAAGTAAAGTATTTCGGACAGTTTATTGTGCATTTGGATGTTGTTACAAGCTCACAGAACAGTTTGTTCATACATAATTACAAAGGCCATATTTGCAGTGTGTTTGTGTATACTTTCTGGGCATGGCAGATGGATTTCAAAAGCCCAGTGCGCTTGTGTTTGACAGTAATATTGCTGAGAACTGGAGAGTGTTTGAGCAAGAGTACAACATTTTCTTTCATACAGGCTGCATTTTCAGATAAAGATGACCGTACAAAGGCATTTATTCTACTTAATTTAGCTGGACCAGAAGCTATAGAAAGGGAGCGCTCATTTGTGTATGCACCTGCTGTTTATGCTGGAGAAGGGGAAAATCATCATATTGTTGTACAGGCTGAGTCAAGGGAGGACCCAGAGTGCATAAAACATAAATTTAGAGAAATGTGTAACCCCCAGACAAATGTTACAATTGAGAGGCACTTATTTTACACAAGGGATCAAAAGCCTGGTGAAACTTTTGCAGCATATATAACTGACCTGAGAAATAAAGCTAACATGTTCAGATTTGTTGACTTAAGGGATGAGTTGATAAAGGACAGACTTGTGTGTGGTATAAAAGATGCTGTGAAAAAGATTTTGCTTTGTGACAGTGATTTAACTTTGAATAAGGCCATTGAGATTTGTCAGATATACGAGCTTACAGAAAAGCATACAGATATGCTTACAAATGAGATCAGCTCTAGGAGGCACGATAAAGATCATGTTGCTAGTATGCAGCATGTGGTTAAAAGAAACAGGCTTAACCACATGGCAGCTCCTGCAGCACCTACTAATAAACCCCATAACTTTATAGCACATTCTAGAATTCGCACAGTCTCAGTGAAGCATAGGAGTGAGTCAGCACACTCAAAGCTTGGGAACCCACTCACTTTCATTGCCAACTGTTGTAGTTGTGGTGGTAATCATGAATCTAAAAGGGAAAAGTGTTTAGCTTTTGGTCAACAAACAATGCCACATGTAATAAATGGAATCCCTTCAACAGATTTTGTAAATCAAAAGGCCCACACTCTCTTATTAAAAGGGAACATTTTAAGAAACAAGTTAATCAGTTAGACTGCAGCAAACCTACTCTTTATGTTGATGGTGTGTCAGTGCTTCATGAAATGGTCACTGCAGTAGATTTGAGGGCAAAGGATGAAGTATTTTGTACTGTTAAGATAAATGGCAAACCCACAGAGCTCAAAGTTGATACAGGTTCTAAGTACAATGTTATGTATGTAGAAATGTTTGCTAGAGTGTATAAAGGTGAAAGGCTTGATTTGGCAAGGCATGCAAAACTTGTTGCTTATGGAAGGTGAAGAAGTTCAAACTGAAGGCTCGGTAGTGTTTTCATGTTACTCTACAGGAAGAAGCTATGACTTATTTTATGTGGTCGAGGCACGTTCAGTCATTATTAGGGCCCAAAGACTCTGAAAATGGGATTGATTTAATTTAATAAGGAAGTCCAGCATGTTACCTTAAAAGACCACTACTCTAATTCTGCCTGGCACATTTTTTCTACCTATGCTGATCTGTTGCAAGACAAACTTTCAGTTGTGTACTCCATGAAGTTAGACCCAGAGGTCAGTCCAGTTATCAGGCTAGCACGTAAAGTTCCAATAGCCATGCAGGACAGAGTCAAAGCCGAGTTAGATAAAATGGTCTGACAAGGTGTAATTCATCCAGTAGAAACTCCAACTGAATGGGTATCTTCCATGGTGGTAGCTCACAAGAAAAGATCCAGATGACAGCTCACAAGAAAAGATCAGATGACATCAGAATATGTATTGACCCAGGAGATATGAACAAAGCTCTAAAAAGACCTCATCATCCAATGCGCACAGTTGAAGTCACAGCCTTGGTGCCAAATGCCACTATTTTTGCTGTCTTAGATGCAGAGAGTTCATTCTGGCAAATTCAGCTTGGCAAAAAATCCTCAGTGCTCACTACATTCAGTACTCTGTTTGGCAGGTACAGATTTTTGAGACTGCCATTTGGAATAAATTCTGCAAGTGAAGTCTTTCAGCGTTCAATGGAGCAAATTTTTTATGGGTATCCTTGTGCAATCATAGTAGACATACTGGTAGGGGGTCATGATGAAGCCGAGCATGACAGCAACCTCAGAAAAGTTCTAGAACGGGCATGTCAAGTGAATCTTAATCTCAATGCACAGAAATGCAAATTCAGGCTGCAAGAAGTTCCTTATGTTGGTCATTTGTTTACTAGTACAGACCTACGACCAGACCCTTCAAAACAAACAGCCATTCTTGAGGTGCCAGCTCCAGACAATGTTCAAGCCCTGCAATGTTTTCTTGGCACTAGACAAGTTTATTCCAGACTTGAGCCAACTTTCATCACCAGTCAGAGAGCTGACACAAAGCTATATCCTGGTCTTGGGTCAGAGCAACAAAAAAGAGCATTTGATATCCTGACGTTGAGAATTTCTAGTCCAGTGATGCTCAGATAATTTGATGTTCACAAACCAGTAACACTTTCCTGTGACACTTCAAAATTTGGACTTGGTGCAGTTATTTTACAAGCGGATCAACCTATTGGCTCTCTATTGAGAACTCTTACCCAAACTGAACAACAGTATGCCCAGACTGAGAAATATCTTTTGGTAATTTCGAAGTTCCATGATTATGTTTATGGGAGACCTATCCAGATTGAAACAGATCACCAACCATTCATCACAGTCCTGAGTAAGCCAATGCATTTAGCTCCAGCCTGACTGCAAAGTATGATGCTGAGATTGCAAAAGTACAATTTCAATCTTGTGTGCAAGAAAGGCAAGCTGCCATTATCTTGCTAATACATTATCCAAATCACCCAGAAATAAAACTGAATAGAATGACAGTCAAGGTTCTCAATTGCTTGATGATTTTGAAGTTATGGAAGTGAGAAATTTTTCTTCCACAAGTCTTGATGAGCTGAGAGAACACACAGCCACAGATCCAGTTTTGCAAAGGCTCAACCACTTTATCATTCATGGATGGCCATCAAAGCAGTCTAGTTTACCTCAAGAACTGCAACCTTATTTTCCATACAGAGGTGAGATATTGTCCGAGAAAGGTATCATTATGAAAGGTCCGAAAGTAATTGTTCCAAAATCCTTGCAACCTGAGTACATTACTGTTTTGCATCATGGTCACCCAGGAACTGAATCTACCAAAAGAAGGGTGAGAGAGATGGTATTTTGGCCTTCTATGTCACAAGACATTGAAAAGAGCCCTTTCTTCTTCTTCACTATGTAATAGTACAAAGCCTCATCAACAGAAAGAACCACTTTAGCTTAACCAGATTCTGGAACTACCTTGGTCAGCCATAGCCACTGATATGTTCGAGTGGAATGGTCAGCATTATTTGGTGTTAGTAGACTCTTACTCCAGTTGGTTCGAGATTGACTTACTTACTAACCTAGCATCCAGTAACATCATTACTAAGATGAAACATCATTTTTCTGTTCATGGAAGTCTGCACAAAGTTATTTCAGACAATGGCACACAGTTTACAAGCCAACAGTTCAAGATTTGCAGAAGAATGGGACTTTACTCATGTCACAAGTAGTACAGAGTACACCACAGTCAAGTGGTTTGGCAGAATGCATAGTTCAAAGTGCAAAACAGATACTTGAGAAGTCAAAATGAGATAATACTGATGTTTTCCTGAATCTCTCTCAGAAATGTTCCTCGAGAGACATCTTGGTTCACCTGCTCAGATACTTCTGTCAAGGCAAAACAGAACCACATTACCAGTCAGTAGTCAGTTGTTGATTCCAAATGTCAAGAACAGTAGATCAGTGAAAGCCAGTCTGTTAAGGAAATGCCTATCCTAGAAGTCTTACTACAATAAGACCAGTAAACCACTAAATCCATTACGAGAGGGAGACGTGGTAAGGATGGAAACGTCTAAAGTTTATGATCGGATTGGTGTCATGAAGAATATTGGTCCAGAGCCAAGATCGTACATTATAGAGTCAGAAGGAGCAATTTTTAGGTGGAATCGGAAACATTTGAGATCGGTGTCCGAGCCTGTACCATAGCAAATAGCCTGTGAGAAAGACTTTCTATTTCAGAGTTAGTTGTCTGGTGTTCTAATTCCAGAGGAAGTTCCTGTTCCTATGACAAATCCAGATGTTCCTGATACGAGTTGTGCACTGCAGACTGTGTCTGTTGCTAAATTTTGTCCCAACTGTTATGTTATGAGATATGGTCGAATCTCTAAACCCTGTAGCAGATATCAAGCAACTTGGACATGAACATTGTATTTTGTTTCTAATGTACATAGTAATGCATGCCTAGCTCTAACATCATTTTGCATGGAAGACTATCTTTTTTAAGAGGGAGGATGTAGATCAATATGTGTGTATGTATACCTTTAAGAAGCTATCCAAGGGCTTGCACTAGAGTATAAATACTGAGCATGTGCGAGCCTGACTGCCATTTTGTAGTTAGCTGTTGAGATGTGAGCATGTATGTATGTATGATAGCTTAACTAGTTCGTTCATATTTAAAGATGCTGCTACCCATCCTGATCTGTTTATATATATTAAAGAATCTGAACAAAACCCCATGCCTTCTTATTATTTGTAATAGAGACAAACGAGTGACAGGTTGTCTAACGCTATTACCTTTTGTTATACTCACCATAACAAAACTTTTCCAGGCAGGGTCAAAGCCAGCTAGGGCCTTGGATTAATCTATTGCTTTTTCTAAAGGGTTGGATTCTAGAAGTATTCTAGAAGCTGCTGATTGGTCCTCTGTGCAAACTTTTACAAAACACTATAAGCTTGATTCTGTGTCTCTGTCTTTGAGGCATTTTAGGCTTACAGCTTTACTTCCTGTGAGCTAACCCAAGCTCATTGCTAGTGGTAATGATAGAGCTGGCTCACACTGGCTGTCTTGCTCTTGCCAGCCTTTTAGCCTCTTCCATCCTATATTTGCTGCTGCTTAATTTTCTTCTATAGTGGTGAGGTAGGGCAACATGGGTGCGCAAGTCTTGCAAGCACTGGCTGATGTTCATCATTCACATTGCTTAAGTGGCATATGGGTTCTGAGCCTGCGCCAACCCACACTGGCAGCTTTCCAGATTTGAAATCCCCTTCTCTGACCCTGTGTGATAGGGGATAAGTACCTCCCCTCCTGGGAAGACTAACTCCTGTCACAGAAAGTCAGTTATTCAGTCTTTTACTGCCATCTGTAAGACTATAACAGTTGAGTCTCCTCAGCAGCATGTATTGGTGGAGTACAGCTACCAGATTTTGATAAGATCCCACTAGGAACTTCCCTTCCTTTTTATTATTATTTTATACTTCTGTTTATTCAAAAAGGGAAAAGTGTGTGTGTGTTTGTTTTAACTTCTTTTATTTTAATATTCTTGGCAATGTACTACTGCTGTTAATTCCTTTCAGAATTTCTACTTACCATTGTGTTGTGTGTGTACTTAATACTGCTTTTATGTAGTTATGGGGCTTTTCTAAAGTGTTTTATGATTTGTATGGAAAACTGAAGTTCTGTGGCAACAGTTGAATACTAGGGACTGCCGTGTGCATGTAGGCTAAGAGGCCTGTTGCTTCTGTTGTTTATCTGCTTCATTTTGAAGCTGTGACAGGAAAATATTGCATTTTTTTCACTTTTCTGTATCTTTATGGTATGTGCTTCTGATTTAATACTACTGTAGATGTTTTTATCTTTAAATAGCGATTTTACTGCAAATTAGTTTATTTCATTTTTCGTGTAGGTTTTTTTTTGTTTCTCACAAGCAAATTTCTTTGTAAATATTTAGTTATGTTACTTTAAAAGTTATGTTTGAGATAAGGGCATATATTTGATTTTTTTCTTACTATTTGGAAAAGTAAATTTTACATGTTATTGTCACTGCGCTGTTTAGTCTTTCGGCTTTTTCCCGGTTAGGGGTCGCCACAGCGGAACTCCGGTCCGCTAATGATTGGTAGTGGATTTTTACGTACCAGGTTACCAGCCCTGACGCACAACCTTCAGCGAAGGCACGCCCCATTCACGTATGCCTCCACACAGAAGACGCTCTAGTTGAGAATCGAACGGGACAACGTTTTTCTATGAGGCGACAACGCTACTGCAGCACCACACTGCGCTGTTTAGTACACATAAATTGTAAAACAAGGCTTATCAGTATTTAAATTGTTTAGTTAGTATCCCAGTCCTGGTAAAATTCTTCCTTGTTCTTAGATGCTTGTACGGTGAAAGAAATATGGGTCATCATTCTGTGTTAAAATCTTCTTCTTTATTAATTCAGGTAGGTGATTGCAATTCTGTTACATTGAGGAATCAGGGTTGCAAATTTACCTAGCTAATGTCTATTACAATAAGGGTGTTTGCAAAGTATCCCTAATAATCTAGAACAGTGAGTAAACATGTCAAATGGCAAAACAAATATAAGAAAATTTGCAGGAAAATCTGGCTCGGCTAGAGTTTTCGCTGTGTGATTCCATAAAAGTCCTTGTATTAGAGGCTCATGGGAAATATGCAAATGAGCCATTTATGACTATCCTGTGCTTAAGATTTCACACACAATAAACCAAATCAGTATACGCTTTCAGTATCAAGCAGGAATGCTCCAATAGTATAGCTTAAAAAATATGTAACGTATATAAAATATATATAAAGTAGATGTAAGACCAGCTAATGTTGAGACCAAAAACTTTAGAAGAGACATAAAAAGCCATCATGTGTCTTGACACTGCATTTTCATCAATGGGGCTTCATCGGACCTACCTTTGAAAAATGGAACAAGTCATAGCCAGTGGGGGGGATCATCATGGAAGCAATTTCAGTATAACTGGACATTCAAATTAAACCTTTAGCTGAAGGCAACCCATTGTTCGTCCTTGACGCAAGCGACCTACTAAGGAAAATTAAGGATCTAAGAGTCGACTAGGAGTCAATTTTGGTGACTATTGATGTCGAGGCACTTTATACAGTACTGCCCCATGATTACTGTGTAGATGCTATTATGGAGGCACTCTTGTTGTCAAGACCCGATAGCAAACACTAGAGTGAACTAGTAAGCAGACTCCTCAGATGACTGCTGTGCAACTGCTTCTTGCAGTTCAACGACCACTACTATTGGCAGAAGAAAGGGATAGCTATGGGGGCAGCAATGACACCCAGCCTAGTTAATACTGTGCTGGGAAAATAGGAGGAGGAGTATATATACAACTCCCACTACTACAAAGACATGACGTTATTACAGATTCACTGATGACATCTTCATAGTCTGGGCAGGATCAGGAAAACCAACTAGCTCACTTTTTTATCTACATCGGTTCCACCACGGAATTTTTGAAGTTCACTGCTGACTTTACAAAAGAAAGGGCCACTTTATTGGACCTGACCATTGCAAAAGGGCCACCAACCTACTGTCCAACAACTTATACCAAAAGCCCACAAAAATAAACCTGCTATTTCACAGCAACAGCATGCACTCCCTACTCACTAAGAAAAATGTCCTGAAGTCTCAAGAGCTCAGAATAGCAAGGGTTTTTAAAGAACTTGGGGACTTCGTGAAAAACATGATTAAGCTCAAAAAAGACTTCGAGAGAAGCAACTTCATCAAAGAAATCTTTGACCCCATCATCGAGAATAAATGCAGAAACCCTGTTTACCTGGGCACAGGCAGCTCAAGAAGGAAAATACAAGGAAACTACAACCACGATGAAACGGCAATAGTCCTTACTTTTCCTACAAATATCCAGACAATTAGAAACATCATTAAGAATAACTGGACCATAATCAACAGCAACCCTACTATTGGCACTATACTACTGTGACGACCATGCCCTGGCCCAGCAATCAAGGAGCCTCAATCCTCACCACTAACACCAGGACGGTTGTCTCATAGAAGAGAAAAGGATAACTAATACACACAGCAAAGTACAATTTCCCTTAAGTGCACACAGAGATCACAGTCAGTCTGGGGCTGGTTGCTCCTTTGCTCACCAGGTCCCCAATAAGACTCCCCACTGGCACAGCTATAGGGTCCAGGTCTCCGCCTAGCTGGGCAAGCTAGAACCTTCAGTACCCTCTCTGTCCAACCAGTGCTTCGTGTGCCTGCCAAGTAGCTGACACAACACACACACTTTGAGATAAGTATTTATACAACTTCACAGACACTCCTAGGAAAGGCTGACAGATTCTCCAGCTGTGCCCCTTTACCCAGACGATATGACAGTAATGACTGCCACCACCTAGCTAATAATATCGGCTACTAAAAGGCCCTTAAAAGGGTGTCCAGTTATTACTGTGCAATATTATAATCCAATGGTAGTATGACTACCAGTCAAGGCTTACTTTAGAGTGGCCTATTACAATAACCTCTATAAATATGCATTGTACTCTAGAGCTTATTTCTACACAAACCAGCCACAGGTAGAAGGTTTTAAAAATATTTAATAATAAATAATTAAAACACAAGACAAAACTACTACACCACAGATATATCTAAGAGTTCAAAGATCACACAGAAACTTAAAATAATACAGTAGGACAGGTCTGATTTCAAAGAAAAATACCTAATTAATCTTCACTAGCTTTAAGTATTCCTACAAGAAATCACAGTGCTAAAACTTACATGTGAGCATAAGGCAGAGTGCTGATAAGTTGGATATCAAGATCAAAATGCTCACTTGTCTCTTGTGATAAATAGTATTTAAACATTACTAACAAGCATGTTTCTAAGGCCCTCCCAAATTACATAATTTTTGACACTTAGGTTTCCCCAGTATTCATATTGCATCATCTTAACACCTGGTCTGAGTTCTCAGGCCACAAACTGCATTATTTAGCAATCTAACACCTGCTCAGAAACTTACAACAATACAAAGCATTTCACATGTATATTCTAAAAGAAACCAGAGCAATAAAGCACATTCCACATCTAAATTCTGGTCATAAACTTTAGCCTTAAAACAGTGGGCATGAAACCTTCATCCAGACACACTGGAGCAGAATTCTAATATGAAAGGGTCACAACATGCTTCACTGGGACAGTAGAGTGCAATGTTGTCACATATTTTGCAGTTCCACATTTCACAGTATTCTTTTCAACTCAAGAAAATTTGCCTGTATTGTACATATATTTACAAGTGCCAGAATTATATATCAAATTCTATTTGACTATGCTGGCAGCCTTCGCCCATCTCTCCCCAATCATCACAACTACCATCAACCCCTAAATTCAGTATCTGTAGGAACAAGAACCTGAGAATATACATCGAATCCGCCGGTAAACTCAACGATCCACTCCCCAGGAATAAACCAAGCACCTACCTGTGCCACAACCCAAAATGTGGACACTGCAAACTCCTAAGCAACATGGACATATTTACTTGTCCATACACAGGTAAGACTTTTCTCAGCAAATTCTGGAGTTGTTGTCAAAGTGAATGTGTTTATAGGGCAAGCTGTAATTCATTTTACATTGGTAAGACACTTAAACTTAAGACCAGGATGGCACAACATCTGCATGAGCTAAAATTCAACATTAACAATGCCCTTGCTAAACACAACTTAGAAAAAGGACACAAGTTCTGTTTTCATATCCTGGATATGATTGCTATTCAAGTTCATGCTTCTCAAAGATGTCATTGGTGGGGCCCTAAAGTTTCCTTTTTTCAAATATGCTTAGTAGATAATCAGCCTCCTGGACTTAACACCCATATCTCCATAAAAAGTGTTTTGAACCTAAGAAGAATTAACCATCAAGCCTACTACTGACTCCTGAAAGAAAAGCTCAAGAATTTAGCTTGTTTTCATAATAATGTTTTGTTATGCTCAGATTAATAATCTTTATAATGTCTTCTTGATACTAGCAACATACATTCATTATATTTATGACCCAATTTGGTTAGGCCTCAATTTGATGTTGGTATACTGGACTTGTTCCATTTTTCAAAGTTAGGTCCGATGAAGTCCCATTGGCGAAAGCGCAGTGTTCAAGACACATGATAGCTTTTTATGTCTCTTTTCTAAAGTTTTTCGTCTCAACGTTAGCTGGTCTAACATCTACTTTATATATATTTTATATACTTTATATATTTTTTAAGCTATACTGTTGGAGCATTCCTGCTTGATACCAAAAGTGTATATTGATTGGGTTTATTGTATGTGAAATCTTAAGCACAGGATGGCTTTAAATGGTTTATTTGCATATTTCCCATGAGCCTCCAATACAAGGACTTTTAAGGAATCACACAGTGAAAACTCTAGCCTAGCCAGATTTTCCACTAAATTTTCACAGATTTGGTTGGACATTTGACATGTTTACTCACTGTTCTAGATTGTTATAAGGGGTACTTTCCAAACACCCTTATTGTAATAGACATCAGCTAGGTAAACTTGCAACCTTGATTCCTGAATGTAACAGAAATGCGCTCACCTACCTGAATTAATTGAGAGGAAAAGTTGATAACTCTCATATTTTTTTCACCTTAGAAGCATTTAAGAACGAGGATATATTTTACCAGGACTGGATTAACTAATGATTTTTTCTTTGGTTACTAGCTGCTCGGTACCTCTTTCAACTTGCTGGCTTGGATGCTATAGGCTTCCTATCGTTCCAAGCTTCAGATTTACTGAGATTTTGTTGATCCACCTATGTGGATATCTTAGCAAGCAAGAGATTAGGGTATACGCAAGGCCACTGTTTGAGTGGTCCACCTAGTGAATTTTGGTTTAAGTTTTATTTAAACTGTTTCTGATATAGTTTATGCAGTTTGTTAAGCTCAATATGCTGTGTGGGATCATAGTTTATATTTTCTACTATTGCTGCCTTAGTCCCAACTTAATAGTTTCAGTGTAATATTCCAGCTGGGGTCCCCACCCCCTCCCTGACTTGATATATCCTGCTACATCTGTCTTCCCATTTCAAATCCAGTTGCACCTAAAAAAAAAAAATAAAAAAAAAGCATACAAAAAACATGCCTCAGCCTATGATTTGTGATTCTGTTACCTTAAGTGAGCCCACAGACCATTTACCTTATTTCCCATCACCCTTTGATATGAGCCATCAGCCCACTGTGCAGTGCAGGTCAGGCACATCCGTCCCAGTCTGTTCCAATACCTGGTTCTTGTACAAGAGAACCAAATCATTTAGGTGCAGGAGTGGTCCGGGGTAAGAGACCCCTTGCCAGACATAATACTCTGTCCCAACTTATTTTTGTACTAAAGTGTAGCTCATAATAAGAGGAAATACATTTTACTACAAGATAGATATCATGTTATTACCATGTATAGAGCTGATGCGGTTTGCATACGTAAGAGAGTTTTACAGACGCTAATCTCAGACACTGTTCTCCTTTTGAGTGACTGTGAGGCTACCTTCTCTAGATAACAGTCTAGTACTGCAGATTTTGATGGGCTTCCTGTTGCAGACAGCAGTGGACATGAGTCCATACAATGTCATTCATTGGAAGGTTAGCAGCTTCAAAAACCCAAGCAAGTGTTCACCTCCACAGATGCTAGCTAGGTTTAGTGATGTATTTGACTGGAAGCAATTTGGGGATATGCCAGAGATTGGCAGAGTTTGTGATTTTATAGAGGATGAGATTCCATATGTTTTAGCCATTTATCCTTTGTTACCAGCCTTATAAGATATCAGTAAAACTCCTTTGATATTGCATCTCTTTGCTCCTTTGTCAGCTTTTGCAGCTGTAGTTTCTCCATCTGCCAACTCTAACAAGAAAGCCGTGGCTGCTTCTAACCCTACACCACCAGATGAAATAGGCAAGTGGTTAGAATCTCAAAGAAAAATTTGGCTAAGTCTACTAGTTTAATATTTAGGATTTTAAGTTATCAGGGCTTCCTGTGGAAATTTTTTGTAATGCGCTTACAGTTTAGATGACTGCTGTATTTTTGCCTGCTGAAGAGAAGTGATATTTGAATGAGATTGTTTCTTAGTTTTTGAAACATGCTTTGAGTAGTACCTTGGAAGGTACACACACACTATTTCTAGAAATGCAGCAACTTCTGCTGTATTGAGATGGTATGCTTGGTTACATAACCAGTATTTTTTGCTGAGGATTTAAAAAAAATTAGATTTTGAATGCTCCTGTAAGTTCTGATTTTTTGTTTGCTCCTGCTGCTACCAGACTCTCAAACAATGAGATGATCGAGGTAAATTGATGCATGGGGTATCTAGAATGTTTCATATTCCCAGATTCTCCCCCTAACAATGCACCCATCTTCAAGGGGCAGAACAAACAAAAAATCCCAGACTTACAAGAGTCAGGGTACCAAAATGAAATGGCAGGAGACTAATGCTTCTAAACCAAATAAAAATGATTATTTTCCCAAAAAAGATAATTCCCCAGCTAAAGAATGACTATGCCAAGACTCGGCATCCCATCCCTTCCTCCTGTTCCTCCTCAACTTTGCCCTTTCCCCCAGGCTTTATCTCAGCCCAGCAGCCTGGCCACAAATAGTCTCAGATAAGCTGGTATTGAGAGTAATTCAGTGAGGATACTCTTAGCAATGGACAGAAAATCCTCCTCTCTTCAGGGAAATCCCCCTGCACCCGCCACTGACAGAACCCACACTGTAAATGTTGCAGACTCCAAATCTGACTTCAAACCAGTGACAAGTGGAGTACCACAGGGTTCAATCCCGGGACGTCTCCTGTTTGGTATCTACTTCTCTGATGTACAGGCTAACACAGAAGGCCTTTGGCTAACGAAGTTCACAGATGACTGCAAACTTAGGAGCCATAGTCTAGTCCCCAAATGGTGTGGACATCCTACAGAAGGGCCTCACTGAGACAGATGCCTGGTGTCAGAGGCATGGCCTCAAGCTCAATGCCAAAAAGTGCATTGTCATCCCCTTTGGTAAAAATTCTACCCATGAACTACCACATAAACGGCAGTCTACTTAACGCCAAATGTGTGATGAGACCTCAGGACCCAGGTGAACAGTAGTCTCTCCTTTGATAATCACATCGCTACAGTAGTCAGGAAATCCTTCTATGTGGCACACCTTATCACAAAAGGGTTCTCGTCCAGGGGAAAAAAGCTCATTGTTCCCCTCTACTCGGCACCCAGACCCATTATAGAGTACAACGCCCCTTTTGGAATGTACCACACAAGACATCTGCAGCAGCTGGAAAGGCCAGAGAAGTACCTCAAACAAATGCCTTACACTGACCATCTAAAAAAACTCCAGCTTTACTGTGTAGCATATCGCCTACTCCGAGGAGATCTCTGCCTAACATATAAAGCTATGTTAAACCCAGACCTGTTGGTCATGCGACACCTTAAGAAATCGCAATCCCTCCGAGCTACACGCTCTAGGGACATAAACCTTGTCACCACAATAAACAGGACATGCTGGAGGGATAGATTCCTGTCCCAGAGACTTCCTATACTCTGGAACAAGCTACCCATCTATGTCAAGCAAAGTTCCTCATTAGTACTCTTCAAGAAAAATCTTGATGAGTGGATGAGAAATAGGAAATACACCCCGGGGATCACTTCTGTAGCTCTGCTCAACAGCAGCACAGGAAATTCTTTCTTGGGTCGCGTAAGCCAGGGAACCTTGTTGGCTAGGCTTACTTAGCCTAGTACCTACAGCTTATCATTTTTTTAATGTAACATAGGCAATTTATTCCTCAAAAGCAACAGGCACTTTATTTGTAGATGAAACAATGAAAATGAAGTTGTTTGCTAGCAGAAATCTCTTCATTAGTTACAGATCTCTTTAATTTGGAATTATTTAGATGACTTCTACTTCTGCAGAGATTATGCATATTTACTGCTACTGGTGGACTGTAGAAGTTTGAGTAGACTTTTATGATGGAAATGTTCTGAACTGGGCAGTTTTGTCATTGTTGGTTCATGCATTTTATTTCATTGCTTACCAGAAAAATGTTCAAAACAATAAATTTAAAATGCCCTTTAACAAGTGTGCTGTATTATACAAGGAATATAATTTAATACAATCAGGGAGGTGTATCAACACACGTATGTTTTGTGTGCAAGGGGACTATGATTTGAAAACAGCCCAAGGGTAATCTTTATCAATATGATATCAGCTTGATACGGAATGGGTCACTGGTTGATTTGGAAGAGTTTTTGAGATACCTTAACACCACCACTACATTCCTGCAATTCACTTGGGTGATTAACCTGGATCATATGAATTACCTTGATGTCCACTTAAACAAAGACACACATAATGAAAAGTTTGCTACTAGGATCCATAGGAAAGAGACCTACTCAAACTCGTTCCTGCATTACACTAGCTCCCACCAAGGGAGCCCGGGTGCAAACCCAGAGCCCCACCCACATAGCTCACCCCTGCCAACACAGCCCAAGTCCACCCACCCCAAGTCCACAGCCATTCCAGTGTCCCATTACTTGGCTATTTCTCCCCATTTACTGTAGACACTGTTCAAATCTGTGTGCATACTGTGTTATGCTTTATTTCTACAATGATTACAGGCAGTTGGATTTAATTTACAACTTTTATTTCAAACATTATAGCCCAAACACGAGACATTTACTAAACCTAAACAAAGCAATAGTCTTACAATGAAAACAGACTTGGCATTAAAGCTTCTCTACTTTTGAAACTCACATTCAATGAAGCGGCATTGAAACCCACATTCAAAGAAAATGCATCTGGCCAGTGGCAGGTTATTTACCTTTGAACTGTTTAAGCAATAGGCTCCTTGCACACCGTTAGGGCCATGCAAAAGTTATTTGATTTACCTGATTGTATTAATTATAATATATAATTGAATTATATCCCTTGTATTATACAGCAACACTTTGAGTGTCGCTGAAAGTAATCTGAATAATTCCACATTAAAGATATCTGAAACTAATGAAGATGTTGTTGCTAGAAAACTGTATATTTCAGTGTTTCATCTACAAATTCAGTGCCTGCTGCCGTCAAAGAATAAATTGCCTATGTTAAATTAAAAATGGTAAGCTGGTATATTGCAATAGAAAATGGATGACAAGCTGAAAAACAGGTTCATAGTTATTAGGCATCTCATCCAAAGGAGGACATCCTGAGGACTGCAGCATACAAATGTATATGCTGTAGGAATAGAACCTCAAGCCTTTACATTAAGATGCAAGTATTCTACTTGTGGTGCTACTAACATAGCTTTAAAACTTTATACCACTATAGAGATACCATTTGCTAAACAAAATGGTTGCACATTGTAAATAGACTTGGCATGAGCAGCAGTGAACCCTTAAAACTCACAGTTCCTTGAAAATGCACTTGAAAATTCCACCTGCTAACTCTAACTTGGGCATTTCACTTTCTCTCTCTCTTAAAGATACCACACCCCTCAAGGCCTCA
Organism: Protopterus annectens; assembly: GCF_019279795.1. Taxonomy (NCBI): domain Eukaryota; kingdom Metazoa; phylum Chordata; order Ceratodontiformes; family Protopteridae; genus Protopterus; species Protopterus annectens. The sequence goes on along the minus strand of NC_056746.1, from coordinate 1,162,236,822 downwards.
CCCTTAGTGCAAGAAATATTGACAAAGCCTAAAATAAATAGGGACAGATTATAAATATGGCTCTCAGAAACTTAGAAAATTGCAAGAGTAACAGGATTTGTGTTAGTATGCATTTTTCTAAATGACATGACATCTAAAACTGAAATGTCTCATTATTTAGCAACTTCAATCCTTTTTAAGAGGAATATGGGGCAAAAATCTGGACAGCTGAGGGGTATGCTACCTCCCTCTTATACACACACATCAAATAATTCTGGTCAGACTTGAATTAGTTCTGGGAAGGTTGCACTGAACAGGCGTGCTTGATCTGAAGTGGGTGAAATCCTGGTAGCTAGTGATTGCAGCTCAGCAATGTGGAGCATTAAAGCATTTTTAGCAGAGCATTGTTTCATCACTACCTATTGTGTTTGCACATAAGCTGTAGTTATTTCAAACATTTGCCTTTTTTTGATTACTACAGAGTACATTTACCCACCAGAGCTATTGTGTTTTGACTGCAGTGTGGAGCTAGTTGTTGACTTGGCTTTTAAGTAAGGTAGCAATGCTTATTTACCATATACCATTAAAGCCACCCAACTACAAGTGTACTAACACACAGACACTGCTATAAGACACTGGTCTCCAATAAAATGTAATGAACTTCTGAAAACACTGTAATCCTGTCCTTTTATTACAAATACTGTCATATGCATTTCAATACCCAAGGCTTATACATTATCTAGCTATGTAAATATTCTCTGCATGGCAACAACGAAAAGGCTTTCAATGCTGGCAATTCTTTAACAATATGCTTACTAAAGCTTACTTGCATCTTACAATGTCCGACAAGCTTACTAAAGCTTACTTGCATCTTACAATCTCCGACAAGCTTACCTGATGTTCATTAAACCATGGCTACTTAAACAGAGCAACAGGACACTGTGATAGCATGCAGTTCCTGAATAATAAGAAGCATAAATCAACAGTATAAAAATCTGATAGAAAACCAGAACATTTTGCAAAATCAAGGACAGATGAAAAGCTGTGATCTACCTTGGATGAGGGAATACTCTGCACACTTACTGCATAACTGCTTCTTGCCTTCCTTGGACACATCCCGAGCCACTACAATGGGGGCTGGGGTGCAATAAGTATGTCATAATTGGAAATGTCTCTGGCTGACAGTGATGACTGACACTCCTACCTCTCAACTTCAGAGCAAGAAATCTGGACAAAGCCATACATAGAACTAGAAGTGGGACACAGGCCCAAAAATAAGGCCAATTTTTAAATATTGCTCTTATTAACTTAATAGAACAGGTAGATCTTGCATTAGTACAAATTTTCTGAAGGGTATAAAATCTGAAACTCAAATGTCTGCCATTATTTTCTAACTTCAGTCTTTAATGACTTGCCACTAATTTGCCAGAAACCACAATTTTATGAAAAACAGACCAAATGTGATGCAAAATACCTGTCAAAAAGGGACACCTTTTAATATTAACAGTTAACTTGAAGCAGCTAACAAAATAAGAGCATCCACATGCATTTCTGAAATAAAGGTAATCTATAACTGATCATTACAGTTATAATTGTAAACCCTCCACATTTTCTTCCAAAATTGCCATTTTGGAGGGGGGATTATTAGGGGAGAGCAACATTTTGAGCCAGAATTGGGAACAATTGATGTTTGGATATTCCTAATCTACAAAGTGATTTCTCAACCTCTTAATGCAGGAAATCTGAACAAGGCCAAATATATTGAACATAAAAACACTACTAAAAATTGCTCTTGTATAAACTTAGACAGTCTTGCATTAGCATGCATTTTTCTGAAGGTTATGACATCTGAAACTCAGTGTCTGTCATTTAATGGCTTCATTCCTAAATGATTTGCTAGAAAAAACACAAATTTTATGAGGAACAAACCAAAAGTAAGCAGCAAATATCTATTAATTCTGCAAAGATATGGACAACTGAGAGGTATAGTTCAAGCTGTCTGAGTTTGATACCCTCCTCACAAAATCATGGTCAAATGGAGCCTCCCCTGCAGCCATTCCAATGTCCCATTCCTTGGTTATTTTGCCCCATTTACCATAAACACTAATGTGCATACTGCATGATTTAGGATTTCATTTGAAAGTTTTATTTTGCATTTTACAGCACAAACCCTAATACATATCTGTTAAAGCAATGCAGTCTCAATGAAAATAGACTAACATTAAAACTTCTCTGCCCTTGAAACTCACATGCATTGAAACAGCATTGAAACCCACTTTCAGAGAAAATACATTTTGCCAATTGCAAATATTAACTCTGGGCTGTCTTCAAAATCAAAGGCCCCTAACATAACATACACATGCTCTTTGATACACCTTCCTGACTGTATTACATTATATTCCTTGTACAATACAGTACAGTTGTTAAAGGATTTTAAATTTATTGTTTTGAAAATTTTTCCAGTAAACAAAGAAACAAAAAGCATCCACCAATGACAAAATTGCCCAATTCAGAACATTTCCATCATAAAAGTCTACTCAAGTCCACCAGTATCAGTAAAAATATACACAATCTCTGTAGTAAAATCCACATTGAAGAAATTTGTAACTAATAGAGGTTGAAACACTTTATATGTCATTGTTTAATCTACAAATAAAGTGCCTGTTACCCTTGAAGAATAAATTGCCTTTGTTGCATGCAGTAAAAAAATGAAAAGCTAGTAATACCGCAATAGAGAATGGATAGCAAACTGTTAACAGGTTCATAGTTACTAGGTATCTTTGCCAAAAGGACTGCAGCATCCACCCCCTTTACAACACAATACAGCATCAACAATGCATTTACCTACTGTGGGAGTAGAACCCACAGCCTTCAGCATCTAAAGCAAGTACACTATCTTAGATTCATAGATTCATAGATTATTACTAGGCTAACTGCCCTCATGGACCATTTTAAGCCTAGCTAATTACCCTCTGTGAGAATCAAACCCTGCACCTTGTGTTTCTAAGGTAAGCACCTTAATCATTACGCCACACTCCCACCCCAAAAATACACCTAAATACATTATTACTAGGCTAATTGCCCGTGCAAGCCATTTTAAGCCTAGCCAATTATCCCTTGTGAGACTCAAACCCTGCACCTTGTGTTTGTAAGGCAAACACCTTAACCATTAGGCCATCCTCCCACCCTAAGAAAATAGGACTGCAGCATCCACCCCCCTTACAACACAATACAGCATCAGCAATGCATTTACCTACTGCGGGAGTAGAACCCACAGCCTTCAGCATCTAAAGCGAGTACACTATCTGTTGTGCTATTAATGTAAGCAGAATAGGTTCATAGATTAGTACTAGGCTAACTGCCCTTGCGAGCCATTTTAAGCCTAGCCAATTATCCCTTGTGAGATTCAAACCCTGCACCTTGTGTTTGTAAGGCAAACACCTTAACCATTAGGCCATCATCCCAACAATCTGTTGTGTTATTAACAATGCAAGCAGACTAAACATAAGCAGCACTAAACTTTTGCTCCCCTGCAGCTCTCAGCTCCTTGTAAAATCTACTAGACACTCATCTGTATCTCTGAACTTTGCAGCACAAGAAATCTGGAAAAGCCAAAATTTATTAAACCAGGGACACATTTTAAACATTGCTTGTATAATGTTTGGAAGTTGCTAGAATAAAATGCTGCGTTACCACCATACATTTCATTGCCACGTCTTGAACCCAGGGGACCCCGTGCAAAACAGTCAAAGCAACATACCACTACGCCAAATCAGCTGTTTTGTGAAAGAGGAAGACTGAAACTTTACCATTTAGTGAATTCAGTTCTCACCATAGCACAGCTGTCAACCTCTTAGCACAAAAGACCTGAACAAAGCCAATAATGGGTGACTACAACCACCAAACATTCAGTGAATTCAGTTCTCACCATAGCTCTCAACCTCTTAGCAAATAACAACCGGACAAAGACAGTAATGAGAGAATATAGCCCCCAAACATTTTCAGTGAAATCAGTTCTTACCATAGCTCTCAACATTAGCAAAAAACCTGGATGAAGCCAATAAATACCTGAACAAAGCCAATACTGGGTTAATACAGCCCCCAAACATATTCAGTGAATTCAATTCTTACCATAACTCTCAACCCTAGCACAAAACCTGGATGAAGCCAATAATGGGGGGAATACAGTCCCAAACACAGGGATACATTTCAAATATCCATCTTGTACACTTAGAAAATTGCTAGAATAAAAGCTTGCTTTTGTTACCATACACTTTCTGACTTTCTGAAGAATATGAAGTCCGATATTGAAATGTGTCCATTTTTTTTAACATTTATTAACCAGGAAAGTCTGACTTTGAAAAAAAAAAAAGCTAATTTTTTAGCAGAGGCCCAGGGAGAAACACTACAGACAGCCAAGAATAAAACCAGATAACATTTAGCTGTCAGGCAACAAGGACACAAATGCAGAAACCACAGATTTTATAAGGAACAGAAAAAATATGAGGGAAAATCCTACAACATTTTTACAAATGGTGGTGGGTAGGGAATTCAGGCTCTTGCCACTTGGGCCCAAGGTACAGGGTTCAAGCCTAATTCTCTACCCACCACCATATTTCACACACACACACACACACACATCTCTACAATAACAAATAAAGACTAAATACTTGTATTACCCAGCAAAATATGTTAATATTCCTGTCGGATATTGTTCACTTAGAAACCAGATCTTCAGTCAGGACATTAAGGCTTGAAATGCCATCTTGGCAAACACCTTTAAACAGTGCTAAATGTTTTATGGGGCTGTGGCTTTGTTTGCATTGATACGGTAAAGCTTAGCTAATTGTGTGTTGTTGTGTTTTAGGCATTAGGTAACTCGACAACACTGAGCCTGAACACGCGTGCGGGGTTGTAACTCAGCTAATCGATTAATTGATCCAGCTGTAGTACATGACTGTAATGTAATGTCATGCTCCTGTGCCCAGTGCCTTCTACTCATTCTGAAAAACAAATATTAAAACTGGTGCTACGTATGACCTCCTATCGAAAGCGAAAATTATCTTAATTTTTAAGCACCAGGAAGCAAACATTTTGTCAAGAGTGAGTACACAACAAAGCGTCAGATGACGCCTGGAAGTCAGGAGTAAAGCCAGCAGTGCCTGTTATTATTCCTGTTCTGCAACTAAGTGTACCAAATCCAGTACCCAGGTTAACACGTTTGTAATCGTGCTCTTCTCTTGTATTGCTTTCAACTGTCCCTGATTTCCAGCTGTATGTTGATTCCTAACCCCTTTATTGACCTACAAAATAGTACATTATTAGATTCCAAATGACTAGTATTAACGTACTGTTGTTGATATTCAACCCACAATATTTTGCCCGGAGGGAGTTAGATAAATTGCAGGGTTATACATTTACTTTACTTTGTCATTCTGTAGATCTAATATTAAATCCTGGTGTGCAAATCATGCACTTTGTATATAGTACTATTGCATTTTGTATTGTGCCAGTGACCCATGCTAATTCACTGATTTTGGAAATGCACACAGATAAGCGGAGAGAGATCGTATAGGATGGATCCATTTGCTTTTAATCAAAATTCCTTTTCCGCTGAATGCCGTCGGAGAAATTCCCCATCGCACACACACCTTCCGATGGAGAAAGTCCGAAATGAAACCCCTTTTCTCGCAGCAGATACCCGTCGGGAGGCAATTTTATCACACCTTTTCACCATTTGGAGAAAGTCCGAAATGTTTGTAACACCCCACACACACACACACACACACACATACACACACACACACACGGAAAGTTAGATAAAGTTTGACCTACCTGAAGTATTCCATTTCGGGTCCCATCTTCCGTTCCCGCTCGAATAATCCGTCTAAGTTCCCACTCTCAAACCTCTAAATCATCATGAAGGTGGCGATGATGTCAACACACCCCCGCCACCCGACTGTGCTGTTACTATCTTCTTAAAGAAGAATGTCCCACCCAAGTATCAAAAGAGTTCAGTAGTTAAAGGGCAATAAGTTTGAGCATCCTGTATGATCTCCAGAGAAGATTTTCTTTTGGAATGCGACAACCTAAAAACTATGTTCTTGAGGAGGGAGTACCCAGCAGACTTGCTTAATGAGCTTATGCAGGAAGTGATAGGTAAAAGAAGAGTAGGGAATTTTAAGCCCATAGTTGGGGAACATATACTAGACAACAGCCTCTCTGAAGTTGAAGAGGCGAGACCTGAGTTGGAAAAAAAGTACTTTTTGTAGATCTATGGTGCTTACAGTCAACTCCGACTCATACCACTTGATGTCCATTTTTTATAAGAACTGGAACATTTTAATGGATGACTTGGACATCAGGGCACAAATAGGAGAAAGACCTATAGTCACATACAGAAGGGGCTCAAACTTAAAAGACCTTAGGAAAGGTTCTAACTGCACTAGAACAGGATGTGTAGGGATGTACAAATGTGAGTCTTGTAACTGGTGCCACAAGGTGAAATCGGGTAGCAAATTTACAGCGAATGGTATAGACCATTATGTAAAAGGAAAATATAACTGTCACTCTAAGGCAGTGGTCTACATGGCCACATGTGACCAATGCCTAGCATTTTATGTAGGCAAAACAGAAAGGAAATTTAACGCCAGAATTTATGAACACAACTATGCCATAAGAAAGAATAATATTAACAGTGCATTAGCGAGGCATATTCAAGACAACACTGGCCACAATTTCACATTTATGGCAGTAGACCATGTAGACATCAGTGACAAAAAAGCCTTGGGGACTTCAGTTAGAGGAGTTAAGGTGGCAAATCTTACTACAGGCAGATAGATGGCCAGGGATAAATGACAGGACATCCATCTCTTCTGTATTGAAATTAAAACCCCCAGAAAGGAACAAAATGCCTTAAAACATTTGTTAAGCACAAGCACTTTTGTATGTATTTTGCTTTGGGTAACATTTTAGCATTATGTGAACATGTAATACGACATTTTAAAAATTACTTTGGTTTTAATTTTATTCTATTTATAACCATTCATGACACAAGTATGAGACTAGTAATTTATCTTTTAATCACAAGTTTTAGTTTAGGGTTGCCACCTTTTCAAATGCCCAGAGTGGGACATTTTTAGTACAAACGTCAGATTTTGAAGGCCAAAACATACCCACAGCCAGTACAAAGGACAGAACTTAATTTTTTTGCCTAAATAAAAGCTTATTATTGTATCATTTCAGTTGCTTATTCTGTTTCTTATAACATTTAGGTGTTTCAGATATAGAATAACTGTTTTATGCAACTATTACATAAAATATAGGAAATAATTTTGCCCTAAAATCTCAGGACATTTGCCATTTTTACAATTTTTTTGCAAGACACAACTGCCCAAAGAGGGACTGTCCCTCGCAAAGTGGGACAGGTGGTAACCCTATTTTAGTTGCATTTAAGATGTAACAGTTTTAACTGTAACACAGTCATCAAGGGGTTAATTGATGTTCTATCTCAGTGTTGCTTAGCTAGCCGCCTCTTACCCAATCACAGAGTGTTTTTTATATGTATATAAATGGTTGTCTTTCATTTTAATGGTGTGTGATGAAGTTAACACTTGTTTAACGAAAGCACTCATGTTTTACTTGTTTTTCTTGTGGATTTTTATCATTAAATACACCTTTGGTTTATCATCACCTGAGTGATTTGTGCCTGTGAAACTCTGCCTGCCAGCATTTTTATTTATTTCATCTATGAAAGAATATTCTGATGAAAGTCAAGCTCCGTAAAGATTAATAGACATTCTCCCCAGGTGAGTGAACATCATCTACAGATGTTCTTGTAAGAGATCATTAAAATTGAACATTTTTGAATGTATATATATATATATATATATATATATATATATATATATATATATATATATATATATATATATATATATATATATATAACACATCATTGTCAGAGTCCAGTTATTCAAAAGACCCGGTTAAACATCCAGGCCAAAACGGAAGGAAACTGGCTAACCAAGTTTGCCGTTGACTGCAAATTAGATGCTATCGTTGAATCCCCTAGCAATGTCAGCTTACTTCACAAGGGCAATGACTGGTGCCAAAGCCATGGTCTTAAACTAAATGCTAAAAAAATCCATAATCATTCCCTTCAGTAAAAACAATGTCTCTGCTGAATATTAGTAGTACCCTAAGTACCAATTCAGCAGTGAGAGACCTGGGAACACAAGTTGACTGTGACCTCAGGTTTGACCAACGTATGCCTACTGTGGTGAGGAAGGCATTCTATGTCGCTCACCTGATTAGCAAAGGCATCACCTCAAGAGCAAAAGAGGTTATAACTCTCCTGTACTTGTTCCTCATCAAGCCTATTATTGAATATAATGGTCCCTTTGGTATGTACCATACCAGACACCTGTAGCAACTTGAGAGACCTCAGACATCTCTAACTAAGAAAATTCAGGGTCTCCAGCACATGTCTTATACTGACAGACTGAAGTCACTGTCACTGTAGTCAGTAGTGTATAGACTACTTAGAGGTGACATATGTCTTGTTTACAGGGCTGTTTCTCACCCAAATCTCCGTAAGTCAAATGGGACTAGAGTCACCCACCTCTCTTGAATAAGCTTCAAGTCCATGTCAAGCAGAGCACCTCCATAACCCTATTTAATTAAGCGCAATCTGGATGATTGGATGGGAAACCATAAATTTCTGCTGGGGATTGCCCCGGCTTCTCTCCTGCACAAGGATAGTCACTGCTAGAAAAACCTTGGGTATAGACAACATCTCATCTAGTATTATATTGGATTTAATGGCTAGGGTTGTAAGGACCCTTGGGTCAATAGCCTAGTAGCAGCCTGTGAACCTATGACCTGTAAAAAGGTTTCAAAATTTAGAAGTAAGATTAACCAGAGGTATGAATTCAGAAGTACCTTGGCAGTTGTAATGTAAATGTTATATGATGATAGGTTTTGTCACTTAGTAATGTTTTTTAAAATAAATTATATAATGTGTGTGTCTTTTAAGAAAGTAATTACCAATGGTTCCCTTTTCTACTTTTGTGATGTATTGAGTGGCACTAAACATTTTATCTCCCAATGAAGTCAGAAGTGAAAGGGCTAGCATGAAAGGTAACAGTTTCGTCTGTTTTTTTTCCACTTATAGGTAGAAGTATGTATATAATTTTACCATTTCATGAAATGTAGTATATGTAAAGTAAATGAAACAAAAACAAAGGCTATGGTAATGAATAATGGGGTACTTGGGAATTTGGTTGGAATTGGATATTGAGCAAGCAAATAAGGAAATGTGGGACAAAGTCATAGAAGATGTCATTTATGGACCTGAACAATAAGATACGAGTGATTAAGATGTTTTTGCTCCCACTGGTTCTGTATATAGTTCAAGCATGTGTGTATCAACCAACAGATCAGATATAGAAGAATATAAGAAAATTATGGAGTTTTAAAGACCTACTGTAAGGTCACACAGCTTAAGTTAATGTGTTTTATTTAGTACTCTGAATATATACCCAAATGGAAGATGGAAGTTCACACTAGGCATGGTGCCCAGCGTGGAAACTACAGGATCACACATGGGCATTTTTGAAGATTTAGGAAAGGACTATAGGGAGCATTATGTACAGAGTTGTATGCATAAACCTATGAAGTATGTCTTCACTTTAATGGAAGCTGGACCTTGGAAAAATGTTTAACATCAGTAGGCTGTAATATATATAGTAGTAAGAAAGGCACAGAAGAAAATGTAATAAGTATTTGGAAAAGAAAGAAACTGGTATCAGTATTTTGGGACAAGATTGTAAAATGTGATGAGGTAATAAAATTAGATAAAGCTAGATAAACCTTTGGTATTTTGAACTCTGATCAGGTTGCATATACTGTAATGTTAGAGTTGAAGAAAGATATGCAGAAGCTAGATAGTATTTTTTAAACCACAAATACTAAATTTTATAGTTGAAGCCAGAATACATTGGTGGACCAGAAAAGAGTAATATGTAGACCATATAAGACACCACTAGATTTGAGGAGATAGCACAATGTAAAATTAAATATAACATGAAGTGAACATTTAAGTAGAGATCAAAGATGGTCATTGAAGAGAAATATGTTGGCATAAAAATTCTTTTACAAATAGTTCTATACCCCAACAAAAAAATTGTTCCCGTAGACAAGATATGCATGTTTGAGATGTGATGCTGCGTAAAAAGGCTTTTGGTTACAAATATTGCGGGTAACGTATGAAGTTGCTTAAGTACAAAAATGAATTGAATAATATGCTAATTCTGATGGTTGGAAAATAATTTAGCCTCAGTGTAGAGATATTCATGGTGAGGTGGTATACAATAATATGTACAAAAGAGGTGAAAGCATTGCTATCTTTAGTGTTCATAGTGGCTAAGTACGCTGTAAGTAGAAAAAAATGTCAAATCAAAGGCATGTATTAAAAATACAGAACTGAATTATTAGAGCAGAAAAAAAATCCCTAGTAAATAAAAATAAGCTGTATGGGATTTTAATAGAAATTGGTTTTGAAGAAGGCATTGACACAGAAAAAAATCACCTGATGTAGATTTATTTATTAAAATTGACTGTAATGCAAGTTATGAAGCCATTGATCCAGTTGTTAACATTTGTAATAGATTGATAATAAAATGAGATGGACATGAGTTAATGTCTGATATCAAACTATATTGTAAATAGTTTGTGCATTCAAACGACCTTTTTTTTCTTTTCTAGGCCTTTCACGCCTTCTGTACTTCCTTTTTATGACCATTTTTGGTATTCTGTCTAGCTTTACACCAATCTCCTTTTTTCTAGATGTCAGTGCTTTTCTGTGTTTCTCTTTTATTCTTCACAGGTACTGTATTGGAAAAGCTTGGAGGCTTTAAGAAATGTATGGCTTGTAGCCACAGAATGCCAAATTCTGACTCCAACTCAAAATGTGCGTCTCACTTAGAAGAAGATTGGTCTGTTTGCATTGCATTTGGGTATCTGTTAAGCAAATGTTTTTTTTTTTTTTGATGATCACTCCAACTGCACAAAAACTTTTAGCACAACAACTTAGGCAACAGAAAGTAGAAAGGAGTGTTGCCAAAGTTAGGATGCCTATAACAAGAAGAATAATAACCAGCGATCCTATAGAGGTATTAGAGATGTTTAGGAAATTTTATAAAAAAATGTGTAAAGCAGAGAAATATGGAAATCAAGAAAAGTCACAAATGTAAATATTTATGGAATACTCAAGTATCTCAAGGTTAGAGGTAGATGAGGTTGAACAATTAGCAGTTAGTATAGAGGACATTAGATAAAATGGTGATTTATAATCAGTCTACAGCTAGGAGAGAAGAAAGTGACAAGGATCTGGAAGGTTTTGTTTAACAGTATTTTAAAAGGTGGGAAACACCAACATCCTAGAAGAAAGCTGTGGTGGCTGCAATACCCTAAGATGGTAAAGACCAATGAGGCTCAGCTTAATATTGGCCCATTTTAATTTTAAACCATGATTAGAAAGTACTTGTTTATGATAGCTAAAAGAATGCCAAATGTGTTGCCAAAATTGATAGATATGGTGGATCAGTATGGTTTTATGGAGGAAAGGTAAACATTTGACACCATTAATAGAACAATGCTGATCCAGAGGGAAGCAGAATGAAATAAAATACTACTGCTGTTGGTGGGTTTTGATGCAATTCAGCATTGTAAGCTGGGATTTTATGAGTAGGCCAATGGAATCATTTGCTTTCCATGATACAATAATAAGGGTAATTAGGAGGATATATGAGGGACTGGGGCAAAAATTAAAGTGGGAGGGTTCCACTGATATGTGCAGGGTTGTCCTCTTTCTCCTGTGTTATTTGGGTTATATTTACAGCCATTGGCAAAGAAAATAAGGGACTCTGAAATTCAAGGATGTAATTACCATGGTAATAAAGAAAAGTTGGCTTTTTTTTTTTTTTTTTTTATTAAACAAACAGTTTTATTTTCTACTTGACAAAACCGGAAAAGGACATCTCTGAGGTGTGGAACATTCTGAGGCAGAATTCTAAACTGTGTACCCACGCGTGAATTGGTTCAGCAATTCCCATATTTATGGGGGACACAATAAAATGAAGTATTTAGGAGTATGAGTTATAAAGGACTCTGTTATTGCAGCTAAGGGCATGTGGGAAGAGACTAAACAAAAGGTAATGCAAAACCAACAAAAAGGAAGCTCTAGTTTATGGATAACAAGATATAAGCAGTGGAAGTGTTTTTAATCCATTTAGTTTTATATAAATTTCAGGCATGTTTCTGTCAACAAGAGATGTTTCCCTATGGAGTACTGTATCAGAAATATTGGTTGAGCAAATGAGTATAACTAAAATTATTTTTTTGCAGTAGGATTCACTATCTGAATTACCTAGACTTGGTAAGGCCTTGTTAGGTGTAATTTTGGTGGCTGCCAAAATAGAAAATGGAAGTCAAAGTCTAAACAAACTGTATTTGAGTAGCGAATATTGCAACAGAGTTAATAGAACTGGAAGCGGGACCTTTAGAAAAGGGTATGAGAAAATTACATAGAATAAAATGGAAGTTTAGAAACACTACATGCAGAGTAAAGTTTTGGAGGAGGAGTGAGGTTTATATGAAGGCAGAGATTGAACAATTTATGTAATGTTGGTCTGTTAATTGCACAAAAGAATAAATGTGGTACTGCTGCATGATGTTTAACTGTGAACATGTTTACATGGTTTGTTTTCTTTTATATAGATGTACATTTGTTTATGTTGTAAGTGATAATTTAGTAAAGATGTAAAAAAAAATCCTAAATTTTTATCACAGTTTTTCTGGTATAATAATTTTTCTTTCCTCTAACAACTTTCCTGCTTTTGCTGTATATTCCTCTGTGTGTAAATTTTAGGTCTGTTGCATAAAAGGAGTACAATATCTTTCTTATTCTCAACAATGTACATTATTGTGCCTCATAGATACTTACTAGTAGGCTATTGATCTGTAAACCCAGAGATAGGCCGAATGAGGGTACGTTGTGACATTTACATGTTTTCCGTATCCATGAGAGACAGGGGTTCTAAACCAGGGATGAATTTGTGGTTACCCATCCATTTGTCCAAATTATGTTTGTATAGAGAAAGACAAGTACTTTGCTTTGTGGATTGCCAGAGGGTTCCATAGCAATGGCATTGTCTTTATTGCAGACTTATCCCTCTAACATGTTCTGTTTGTTTTCTATAAGAGATTAAAGTCCCTTGACTGGGTGTTGGATACCACTGGATCTGTAAATATGTAAAAAGTCAGACAGAATTTTGTCTGTTGAAGCTTTATATGCAAGTGTCCTAGTAGCCTGTATGATACTGAGAAAAGAGAATAGGCTTTGAGATGGTTTGCATAGTTTTAACAGTCCAGGTCCTCGATTTATTTTTTTTAATGAGAAAACATTGTGGTTGTTCGAGTTGTGACAAATGCATGGACAGGTACATACCAAAAAGAGCATTATACTTTATTGACCTAGTAAGTGACAAGTACAGTGGATCATTTACATCCCTGAATCTGGACACAATGTATTTAGATTTAAACTCTGCAATGAAAAAGGGCTTCCTTACAACAGTAGATACATGTTGGACTAAGGACAATTCATTGGTGACATAGGTTCCCAGATCCCTGAATATGGTATCAGTTTTCAGGGCTGTGTTGTCAGTGTGATAGTTAAAGGAGGACTCAGGCTGGCACAAGGATGTGATTATGCAGTTCTTTACATTTAGTTTTAGTCTATTATTTTAAAGCCAGCTATTTGTTTGGAACAGTCCCTCTTGAAGGATCTTGTTCTTTGGATAGTTTATGATCTGCAGACTTAGTCAGCCACTAACCCCCTAAGCATTAGTCTTGACAAATAAGAAGTAAATGTCATAGGGGAGTGGCCCATCAACTGAACCCTGGGGTACACACCTAGAGTGACATGTCTTTTGGAGGAGGCATAACCACCCATACTAATTTCCTGGTTTCTGTTTGTGATCCAGTTTGCTGTCCAGCGAGCTGTATAGGGATTGATATTTAGCTGTGAGAGTCTATCTACAATATCCGTGTGTGGGATGGTGTTTAAAGCTTTTGCGAGGTCAAGAGATGTGGTGTGCACTGTTCTCATCCGTTATGCCTCTTGCGTGGCCTGTCATTTTTGTGTTTGTGTGTGTGTGTGTGTGTGTGTGAACTGCTGCTTCATTCTACAACAGGGGGACAGTCACAGCATAGACTAACCCTGTGAAGGAATGTTTCCATGTTCTGAGGATTATTCAACATTTTCCCAGTCCTAGAACAGTGCCTGTGCCAGAAGTGGACATTTTTTAGCCTGGGATCAGTGATCCCATTTTTTTCCCCCTTTCTTAGTCTGTTTTTCCTCAATGATGTATAAAATTCAGTCTGTATATCAGTATTGTCCTCGTGAGTTTTTGTATAAAAAAAAAAAACGGGTCCACCATGTGAAGGAATTCAGAAAAATGTTGAGGATCAATTCTCCTCCACTAATATTATTCTCCTTTCTTTGATGATTCCATCTCTCATTTAGACCCTTGTATGTCTCCATTAGGACCTCTCCATCTCTCCCTTACGATCGACACTGTGGAGGCCTGGGTGATTCTTAAATGCACTGCTGTATCCAAACAGCATGAGACCTTGAGGAAACGCCTTTATGCCAACATCTTTGGAGCCAGATTCATAATCTCCCACTCCAAAGAATCCTAACAGATTCTTTGGGGGTCCAAGAGGCTTCTCAGGCTCAAGTTAACTACTGGTCCCAATATTCTTCCAAATAGTAAGGAAAGTAGAATGCTTCATAGGTTTGGTAAAGAAGTCTACACGTCTTTTACCCATGCCTTTAGAACTGTCAGATGCCAATCTCGCATGACAAACTACTGAGGAAAAATTCTGAAACAAGTTGAACAGTTGGGATCTGAGATCATGATGGAGACCTTGAATGTTAATATTTCCAGGATGACTCGTATAGCACATACTGTGGACAGACATGCTACAGAATATGAGTATGTTGCTGTCAGTGCAGCATTAAGGGAAGCAGCAACACGATCGATCATTATGAGACATTCCTGGTTGAGACTTCAGCCTCTGCAGGAGAATGTTAAGGAGCAGCTCTCTAGTATACAACTAAAAATGAACATACTTTCTGGCCCTTCCACACAGGAAATTTTCAAAAAGCTGAAAGAAAAGGTACGATCATGGAGACTGCAAAAAAATAAAATACAATCCACCCATTCCCAGATAAGGAGAAATTAGCCATAAAAACAATGTCCCATCCACCCCTGTCAGACCAGGGGTCAGCAGACCAGGCAAAAGTGTAACAGTGAGAAGTAAAAGTAGCAAAACAAGAAAAAGGCCATGTCATTGAGTCCTCCTGGCAGTAGCTCCACAAGTTCCTCTGAGCAGTCATGGTTCTGTGACAGTACTGAGCAAACATGACTCCCATCTTTTTCCCTTCCCAACTGTAGGTAAACCCTTCTCCCTACCTTGTGGGAAATTGACTGACTTTCTTCAGAGGAACTTGAAGAAAGATCATCTCAGTTAAATGGGCTTGGCAAGATATATTCAGAATACATAACAGAATTAAAGTGCTTTCCCCGTGTCACAGGGATGCCTCCATTCTCGGAGAATCAGAGTTAGTCTTATTCCTCCTCTACCATCTCCTGCCTCAGAGAGAAATAAGCATGGCTCCCTTGAAAGAGAAGGTTTATTCCAGACATTTCATAGTCCTCAGAATTAACCAGCCAGTGGATCCTATTCTGGACATTTTAAAATTAAACATATTTTAAAGATACCAAGGTTCAAAATGCTTAACTTGCAGCCCATCCTCCCATTATTGATACGTGGAGCATTCATGGTCACTGCATCTCCAAGACACCTATTTTCATATTAGTACACGTAGGAAATACACCATATTCTTTTGTTTCAGGGAAGGAGAATTCCACTTCCTGTTTACATCCCTGCTGTTTGGTCTCTGCATTGCGCTTAAGTTCTTCAAAAACTGCTCTGCTCTGTTAGTGGCATTTCTAAGGACCAAGTGCATCCATATGTACCCATACCTTAAATGATTGCCTACTGCAGGCCCAGTCTAAGGATGAACTGCTGGAAAAGCTCCAACTTACCCTCACCTTGACTCCACAGATCCGGTTTGACATTAAGCAGATCCAAAGTTGTTCTGCTTGCCAGAGACAGTTTTAACCAGAGCTTTCCTGTGACCTGAAAAAGTGACATTCATTAATGATATTTTCCTGCAACAGTCTCAAAGGATGACCATGATTGCAAAAGAGGTTCCCAGAGCCCTGGAATTTACTGGCTCCATCATCCTCATAGTATCCTTGGCAAGGCTTCATATGTGAAAAATTTCAGTGATACATGAAAAACCAATGGGACCATTATTGACTCCATATAGAAAAGGAACTGTCAGTCCTGCTTTGCTTTCGGAGAGAATTTGCCTGGAGGACTGCTAACATCAGGACAGTTGTGGGGATGCCAGTCTGCACTGGTGGCATAGAGGTTTAAAGTCCTGAATATAGCCCATGTGACCAGAATTTGAATGGTGGCTTAGGGCAGCTCAAGCAGAAAGGATTAGCATACCCATTCCCTGGGTTGTTGCAGGGGTAGGTGGGTCACTATTGGAAAAACACTTTTTGGCAGCAGTATGATCCTACCCCCAGGAAGCCTCAGTCTCCTCACTGACCCGGAACCTGGGTCGGAGTTGGTCTGGTTAGTCTGGTTATCAGACCTGATGGATGAGTAGAGGGAGCAGTTGATTGTCAACTGTGGAGAGCCAAAATTTAAAGAAACAGCTGTAGCGATACCATTACAATCCCTTCTCACCCAGTCAGAACCCGACTACAGATGCATTTGAAAAGGTTTGGCGGCAAAAACCTGCAACCTTAAGGTGTACAGTTAGTGCACCCCCCACAGAGAGAGCTTGTCAGAGTGATTCTCACTGTCAAAGCCTACAAACATGTTTGGAAACTAGGAGTCCTGCTGCTGGTTTTGGTCACCACCTCAGTCCTATGATGCATAAACTAGCAGGGGGCACATTCATTCCCCCTCTCCAGGCTATCCATATAAGCCTGGCATTAATTTCTCAATCTCAAATGAGTCAGATGACATCATGCATACCATCAGACCTCAAGAACAGGGAGGACACCCAAAGCAGATTAGTTACCAGCAGCACTCGAGTGGTATCTGAACCATACCATCTTCAGAAGACTAATGGAAGTCTAGATAGTGAATTGTTTCCACAGGCAACTACCAACTCCCAAATTTTTGCACAAGGCTTCTTTGCAGGAAGGCATTACTAACAGATGCCTTCTCATTCCCATTGAATGATTTGTTCATCTGCATACTCTCAGCTCTTTACTACAAGGAGAATTGCAGACGGTAAGAGTGGAGAGAAACAGGATGATACTGCTGGCTCATTTCTGGTATAGACAGCACTGGTTTTCTCTCTTGGTGCAAGTGAGGAATGAACCTCCACTCATCCCACCTCTAATAATAAATCTTCTTACCTACCAGTCAGGATCAGTGGTGCACTGCAACCTTCAGGACCTCAGACTTATGGTTTAAGTGAACTGCTAAGTCATTAGTCTCACCCACCTGTTTTCAAAGGCCATACTAAACTTCTTGAAAGAAGACATGAAGTCTAGTACAAGGAAGTTGTATGTAGCAACATAAAGGAGAGCCTCCATTTGGAGCAACAAGATCTGTTAAAATTCCAGCTCCTCAGGGGGGATACTTTTATCTATGAAATCTCTTAGCAGCAGGACAGCTGTTCCTCTGTTTCAGTAATCTCAGCATACCTTCCTGTTCATAGGTTCATAGGTTCATACTAGGCTATCTGCCCGAGGGCATTTACAAACCTAGCCCATAGTTTTGTGGCTTACGCCACCCCTTTAGTATGGGGAACTATTATTTTTTTTTTTTGCCTCTGTCGAGCAGTGACACTGAGGTAATCCCTGGGGTATATCTGCGATCTCCCATCCATTGGTCAAGATTTCTCTTGAACAAGGCCAGCGAGGTGCTCTGCCTCACATATTATTCATTTATTATATATATATATTATTATTATTATATATATATTATTTTGTTATTGATTTTGGGATTTCTGTTGATTACTCTTAGCAAACCACATGTTGGTGAAACATTTCCTAAAGGCTGTTCTGCATCTCCATATACCAAAGATGGCTGACCCACCTTCTGAACACTTTAATTTTGCCCTAGAGAAGCTGGATTTGGATCCTTTTGAGCCAGTCGCTTCTGCACTGTTCAAATACTTGTCTTGGGCGACAGCCCCTCCTAGTGGCAATTACTTCAGCCATTAGGACTTTAGAGTTGCAGTCAGTGATGCACAGAATGTTACACAGAGACGACAGGATGACGCTGAAAAACAGCCATTCTTTTAAAGATTTCCCTCAACCAAGACCATGCTTGCTCACTGGAAAGGTCTCTGCTTCATAGTTTCAGGATCTCATCATTGTTTGTTTGTTGAATCTACATATCTTTTCTGTGCCTTTGTGCTTTTTCTCTAAGTACACCAGTGTCCACCCACCTTCCAAAAACATGCTGCTTGGTTGTATTTACCCTTGCCATTGTAGCCTGGATCATGGCTGAAAAGGATCCGTCTTCCCCAAGCCAGAAAATGAAGGCAAGAGGATTTTACACCTTTAGATGTCCTCGGGCAACTCAAGTGTAATATAAACTTAAGCAGGTAGAGCAGATGTTCATCGTGTTACCCTGCTGCAGTCATCACACTTGGGTTATCCTGCCGTCAGGCGGTCCCGCAGTCGGCCTGAGTTCCAAAGTCTTGGTCCGGCATCGGTTGCTGTCACTTCTTCCCTGATGTCAGTGTGCCAGGGGTATATAAGAGGCATCCGACGCCATTTTCCCCAGTCTTTCTTGCCGCGCGGTGCCCGAAGCAGAAGCAGTTCGCAAGTGCCGGTCGGCTGACACATGAGATTTTCGAATAGAATTTCAGTCCGAAGTCTTCAATAAAGTTAAGTACCCCGTTGGGGAACCTTTTCTTGCCTCAGTCCGATGTCAGAAAAAGTTAACAATTGCATTTCTTGTGAGAAGCAAATACCTCATAAGGACTTCCATTCTTATTGTATTCCTTGCCTAGGCCCAGACCACGACGTCACAGGCTGTCGGTTTTGTGCTAGGTTTAATAAACGAACTATCAAATGCCATTTTGACTTCGCACGACATTACTTTGGTAGGAAATTTAATTATATCATGCCGTCAGAGCAGCCGCCGACCGGCATGCATAAAAAATGCAAGGATAAGGACAGGCAGCCTAGGACCAAGCCAGACTCAGTGGCCTCTGCTGGGCCTGTCGCCGTTTCTCCGGTTTTCAGTGAGGTGCCTACGCAGCCCCCGACGACCGCAGAATTGGAACCCCAGACAGCTGCGGATTCTCAAGCAGAGTGTACTAGGCCGTCGCAGCCATCTTCATTAGGCCCTTCCGACACCGGAGCAGAAGGAGATCCTGGTGCAGTAGAAACACCTTCGGTTGCAGAAGGTGTCTTCAGACCGACTACACTCACCATTAAATCTTATGCTAAGTTTAAAACTTTAAAACCAAAAAAGACTGTACATCAGTCTCCAGTTCAAGGCCCCATGCCTAAGAAACAGATGCTTAAGATGGCTGAAGATTTGATTACCCTAATCAGGGGTTCCCTTCCCCCTCCAGATAAAAGACCCAGACAAGAGGAGGATTATGCTTCCTCTGACCAGGTTTCAATTTCCTCAGATTCTTCTGAGGAACAGGATTACGCTTTTCCCCCTTATGAAAACTCTGATGCTTAAGACTCTATTCCCTCAGCATCTCCCCCTGAAGACTACTCCTTTGGGGAAACTTTACATACCATGAGGGAACATTTCCACTGGGAAGGCCAGGACTACTCTGATTCTAAGAAAAGGCTCAGAGAGTTCCTTTTACTACCCCAGCACAGACCACTAGTTTTAACCCTCCAGTTTTAGACATTGTGGATGATGTTTACTTGGAGTCAAGTCTAAATCCAGAATCTCTACCTCCTGCTCCAGCCAAACCAGACAGATACTACAGAGTACATGACTCACACAATTCCTTTATAAAAGCCCTGAGGCTGACCCAGAAACAATTTCCCAGGGTCCCAAAGGGGCTAAAGTTTCTATGGCTAAAAATCCTGTGCCCTCTGAAAGGGATTCCAGAGCCCTAGATAGATGGGGAAAGAAGATATACACCTCAGCTACTCTGGCTATGAGAGCATTAAATTACCAGTTTCACATGCTGAAATATCAGCAATTCCTAATGTCTCAATTAAAACAAAAAATGAGCACACATTGTGAACAGTCTGAATTCAAGGAAATGTTCTTTGTCTCTGGGGAACAGGGCAGAATAGTCATCAAGTACACTTTTTATAAATGGTGATTGGTGTGCATTTTGTTGTGTAATGAAAGGCATGGAAAAACTTTGCAGGACTACGTTAAGGCCCATTGTAGTAGAGCAGCTGCAACTTTAGCTCAAGAATTTCTCTGTTAAGAGCATTTGTAAGATCACTACTCAGTCCTTGAGTCACACCTTTTCCAAACATTTTAAGCTTCATATGCAGTCCTGGAGTAGGGCATTGTTTGGCACAGCCATGCCACAGGGCCTTCTCTGAGAAGCTAACCCCAGTGATTAGAGGGACAGAACTGGGGAGGAGTTGCCATTTTTTAGCACTGGTTTCCATATCCTTGTACATGAGCAGTACAGTAGCAGGAGCCCTATGAAGAACATAATACAGTTGTGTGGGTGTACTCATCATAGCAGTAGATGTTCAAGTAGGATCACTTGTTGCTCTAGTTCCACCTTCCTTCCCCATGTTTTTTTTCTCATCTTTCTTTTGGTGCTGAGTTGTTTGGAGCAAGGATGTCATCACCCACTAGCCTACAGCTATTTTCTCCAGTTTGTCTGTACTAGAGGAAAATACCTAAGGGGAATGTTCTCCAATGTTCATTGTGTTTCACTGTTGCAGTCATTACTCTTGTGTTACCAAAAACAACAAAAGAAAAAGGGAAGGCCACAGCCTAAGAAACAACGCCAGTTCACAAATAAATTTAATCCAGCTTAGCGCCTCAAAGCATATAAACTTCAATGAGCACAAATTACACACACCCAGCTCAATATATATCACAATTAATTAAAACAAATTAATAAATTAATCAAAAAACAAAAACAAAAAATAAAATTTAAAGAGAACTTTAGTTATAAATAAACTAATAATACTAATTTAAAAATTTAGTATATATTCTTTATTCTTTTTCTTATTTTTTTTTACCAGGTGATGATAATTATATATATTCAAATATTATTTATTAAGAGAAAGGTGATGATATTTTAAAAAAAAATATTCTGTTATTAAAAACTATTTATTACAAATACTGGAAACCTTGTCACTAATGAATTTAAATGTAAGGTTTTGGAAAAGTCTATTATAAGCATATAATTATGATATTTTTTCTTTGAATTAGAGGTCTCTTTAAATATTTAAACAGATGGTATGTAATTGTTTTGATGTGCCAGATTAATAATGGAGTGTTATTTAACTAATTTATCCTGGCAGGCTACCCTCAGTCGGCTAGAATTCCAAAGTCTAGGTCCAGCGTCGGTTGCTGTCGCCTCTTCCCTGATGTCAGTGCGCCAAGGGTATAAAAGATGCAGCAGATGCCATTTTCTTCAGTCTTTCTTGCCACGCGGTGCCCGAAGCAAAAGCAGTTCTCAAGTGCCAGTCAGCCGACTCCTGAGATTTTCAAATCCGAATTTCAGAACCGAAGTCTTCATTAAAGCCAAATACCCTGTTGGAGAAACTTTTTTCTTGCTCCAGACCGATGTCAGAAAAAGTTAACAATTGTATTTCTCGAGGGAAGCAAATATACCTCATAAGGATTTTCAGTCTTACTGTATTCCTTGCCTAGGCCCTGATCACAACGTTGATAGCTGTCGGTTTTGTGCTAGATTTAACCAACGCACTATCAAGCGTCGGTTCGATTTTGCATTTCATTACTTTGGCCGAAGATTTAATTATATAATGCCGTCAGAACAGCCGACAGCCGGAGTTTACAAAAAACGCAAGGACAAGGATTGGCATCTGAGGTCCAAAACCGACGACAAAGCCTCTACTAGGCCAGTCGCCGGTTCTCAGTGAGGCGCTTTCGCAGCCCCTGGCACCCGCTACCTTAGAGCCACAGGCCACTACCGACTCCCATGTGGAGCCAACTGGGCCTCTGGAAACTCAAGGTATTGGACACTCGGAAATCACTCCCTCAGATGGGTCCGGAGCCGCTGAGCAGGCATCGGCTTCTGAGGGTGTCTTCAGACCTACACAACTATATATTAAGCCATCTTCAGCTTCAAAGACAGACTAAAGCAGCTCTAAGGAGAAAGAAACAAGTACAGCATTCTCCTACTCAGACTTCCTTACCTAAAAAACAGATGCTCAAAATGGCCGAAGATCTAATTACTTTGATCAGGGGCTCCCATCCCCCTCCTGATAAGAGGCTTAGGCAAGAGACAGAGTATGAGTCTTCTGATCAGGTATCTATTTCCTCTGATTCCTCTTCTGAACAGGATTACTCCATGCTTCCCTATGAGGATTCTGATGCTGAAGAATCCATTCCTTCAGCCTCTCCTCCTGAGGACTATTCTTTTGGGGAAACACTGCATACTATGAGGGAGCATTTCCACTGGGAGAGCCAAGATTATTCTGAATCTAAGAAAAGGCTCAGATACTTTCTGCTTCTTCCTCAGCACAGACCCCTTGCTAATTCCACCTGTTCTAGACATTGTAGATGATGTATTTTCAGATCCGGTCTGTCCCCGGACTCTTTACCCCCTGCACCGGCTAAGCCAGACAGATACTACAGGGTCCCGGATTCTCATAAATTCCTATATAAAAACCCCGCTGCTGACCAGAAACTAAATCTCACGGTCCCAAGGGGGTTAAAGCTACCACTGCAAAAAACCCTGTCCCCTCTGATAGGGATTCTAGGGCTCTAGACAAATGGGGGAAAAAAGTTTACACTTCTGCCACTCTGGCTGTAAGGGCTTTAAATTGTCAATTTCATATGCTTAAATATCAGCAATATTTAATGTCACTACTTAAACAGAAAATGTTGACAAATACTGAATGTTCAGAGAACAAGGAACTGCAGGATTTATTGCATGCAACTGAACAAGTGGGAAAGCATACTTTGCAATGTGGTTATGATTCACTGGAGGCCTCTTGCAGGGCCGCTGTTACAGGTTCTGTTATTAGAAGGCATGCTTGGTTAAAGGAACAGAATCTGCCTGATCATGTTAAAGCAAAATTATTAGATG
This sequence comes from Protopterus annectens, assembly GCF_019279795.1. Lineage (NCBI taxonomy): Eukaryota > Metazoa > Chordata > Ceratodontiformes > Protopteridae > Protopterus > Protopterus annectens. The sequence continues at coordinate 1,162,213,442 of NC_056746.1, read as the reverse complement.
CACCATTACAGCATGATACTTTGTTTGGTACTAAAGCAGAAGAGGTGTTGAAAAAAATGGAGGATAAAGCAAAATCCATGCAGACATTCAAGGATTTCTTACAGGTACAGCCACCCAGGTTTAACAGGAACTGGCCTTCTAAAAATTGGTCCTTTCCAGTCTCAGACAGACCACAAAGAGGCAGATACAGGTGCCTCAGAGGCAGATCTCAGCCCCAGGGCACATACAGGCTTAAACAATGGGGTGCTCCTACCTCCAAACGCGGAAAAGACAAATCACAACCTTACAGGAAACAGTCCCAATGACTTTCCTCTACCAGTTCCAAGCAGTTTTCTTTTGACATCCCCCTTAGGGGGAAAACTAGCACTTTTTCATCAAATTGGCAAATGGTTGCCTAAGACAAATGGGTCCTGAACATAGTGTCCCAAGGCTACAGGTTCCATTTTCACACTCTACCAAGGTCAAAGGGCATGCCAGACCTGCCACACAACCAATGGGCAGAGGCACAAAAACAAGTTACAGCCCTTATGGACATGAGGGCCATTCAGCAAGTACCACAACAAGAGCAGGGGCAAGGATTTTACTCCAGACTTTTCCTAGCACCTAGGAAGGACAAAACCTGGAGACCAATTCTGGACCTATCTATACTAAATACATTTCTGGAAGTTCCAAAATTCAAGATGTTGACTACAGCAGCTACTGCCCATGCTGGGCAAGAGGGCTTGGCTCATAACTTTGGACCTAAAAGAGGCATACCTGCATGTCCCAATCAGACAATCTTGCAGAAGGTACCTCAGATTCATAGCTGGCTCAATGCATTACCAATTCCCTGCACTGCCCTTTGGCTTATCTACTGCACCCAGGGTCTTCACAAAATGCCTGGCACCAGTAATTGCATTTTGCAGACAAAAAGGAATTCAAATATATCCCTACTTGGACTGCCTAATTCAAGCAGAGAACAAAGACACTCTTCTAAAGCATCTGGCATTTGTAAAAAGATTACTAATTGGCCTAGGATACACAGTAAACGAAAATAAATCAAAACTAGTGCCTTCTCAAGAGATAATATTCCTGGGTGGAAGCTTAAATGCAACTGCCCAGATGGCTTATCTCAGGCCAGACCAGCAAAAACAACTGACTACTTACTTGAAGAAATTGTTAACAAAACGCCACTTATCTGCAAGGAAAATCCTGCAGGCCTTGGGTTTCATGGCATCCTGCATTCTACTAATTCCATATGCCAGACTGCATATGAGGAAACTACAATGGTATCTGAAAAGTGTTTGGACTCAGCATTGCCACAGCCTGGAGACAGTAATTGCACTCATTCCCTGCCTACAACAGGAGTTTCGATGGTGAGCATAAGCCTGTCACCACAACAAAGGTCTGCCATTCAGTTTACCCACAGCCAGACAGACACTGACAATGGATGCATCAGATTATGCCTGGGGGCCCATATGGCAGGAAAATGTATTCAGGGCACATGGCCTGCAAACCAGAAGCATCTTCACATCAATCAAAAAGAGATGCTAGTTGTTCAAAATGCCCTGACAGCTTTCAAGGACCTGCTTCATCCAGGACAGTTACTGATAAAGACAGACAACACTACAGTCATGTGGTACATAAACAAGCAGGGAGGTACACATTCCTACCCCCTCTGCAGACAAGCAATGACCTTAGGGGACACAGCATTGGCTTTTCAAGTTCACCTGCAAGCACAATTCCTGCCAGGAAAAACAAATATTCTGGCAGACAAACTAAGCAGAAACCTCATGGATCCCCACGAATGGAAACTGGATCCACAAGTCTTCAGCATGATAATAAGGAAATGGGGATGCCCAGACATAGATCTATTTGCTTTGCCTCCCCTCACAACTGTCAATTGCAGAGATTTTGCACAAGGATTTATCACAGGCAAGCATGGAAAGTGGACGCCCTATCATTCAGCTGGAAAAATCTAATAGTATATGCTTTTCCCCCACTGCCTCTCCTTCCCAGAGTACTCCTAAAAGTCAGACAAGAGAAGCCAAAAATGATTCTGATTGCGCCAGACTGGCCACGCCAGCACTGGTACCCAATCCTAAAGAGCTTGTCTCAAGGTCCAGCATGGATATTGCCTCAAACTTCTCACTTGCTGACCCAACAAAACAATCAGATCCTGCACAGCCAACTCAGGACCTTAAATCTGGCAGCATGGCAGATAATGTAGCCATTCAGAACACTCCTCTTTCAAAAGCTGTTATGGATGTTATCTTGGAGGCCAGGAGGCCCAGTACCAGAAAATCTTATGCAGAAAAATGGAAGAGATTCTGTGCTTGGAACCAGGAACAAGGCATTGACACGTCTGTACCAAATATTCTTCAGATTTTACAATACCTAACTGAGATGCTGAACAAAGGCCTTTCTTTCTCATCAATTAGGATTCATGCCTCTGCCTTTTCAGCACATTACAATACAGAACCACCTAGCTTTTCTCATCCTTTAATAAGGCAGTACCTCAGAGGGGCCAAAAACATTAGGCCTCCAAGGAGAGCACCAATTCTGGCCTGGGACCTCAATTATGTCTTGGAAAAAGTCACACTGCCTCCTTTCGAGCCAGCATCAACAGCAGATATAAAATTCTTATCCTGGAAAACAGCTCTGCTCCTAGCCATAACCTCTGCAAGGCGAGTCTCGGAGTTACAAGCACTCATGTCTGTGGAACTTTTCAACATTTTTCATCCAGACAGGGTTTCTCTGAGGACAAACCCTACATTTATGCCTAAGGTGATGTCCAGTGTGGCCCTCAACCAAACCATTCACTTACCTACCTTTTACCCAAATCCACAGAACAAGGGTGAGAAAATTCTGCATTCTTTGGACATACACAGGCAGTTGCGCTTCTACTTGGACAGAACTAAAGCTTTCAGAAAGACTGAGCAACTTTTAGTGTCATATGCTGCAGGATCACAAAGAAAGGCTATCTCAAAACAGACTATTTCTAAATGGATAGCCATTGCATCTGTTTCTGCTATTTTCAACATGGCAAATCAGTGCCTAAGGGCATTAAGCCTCATTCCACCAGAGCAGCAGCCACTTCAGCAGCCTTCCTCAGAGGAGTACCAACCAAACAAATCTTAGAGGCTGCAACTTGGAGTTCAGTGCACACCTTTAGAAAGCACTACCACTTGCCTCTCTACTCTAAGTCCAGAGCAGGCTTTGCCACTGCAGTTCTGCAGGGCCTCATAGCCTCTCCTAATCCTGTTTAGCCCAGCCACCCGTCCTCAGCTTTGGGATTCTACCCAAGAGTAATGACTGCAACAGTGAAACACGAATAACATAGTACAGTTGTGTACCTACCATAAATGTAGATGTTTGAGTGTATTCACTGTTGCAGTCCAGGTTACCCACCCACCATCCCCCTTCTCTTTGCTGGGACTTATCTGCATTTTTCTATCCTATACAACCTTTTTGGTGTATTTGCTTGTAGATGAAGGAAATGTTATTTTGTGCATGCATTTCTTATTGGTATATTTTTCAGCCTACCTGTTTGGGGCACCTGACATCTGGGGCAAGAAAAACTGAAAAAAAATGGCGTCGGCTGCATCTTTTATACCCCTGGCGCACTGACATCAGGGAAGAGGCGACAGCAACTGACGCTGGACCTAGACTTTGGAATTCTGGCCGACTGAGGGTAGCCTGCCAGCAGGATAACCCAAGAGTAATGACTGCAACAGTGAATACACTCAAACATCTACATTTATGATAGGTACACAACTGTACTTTTATGCACAGCCCGAATTTTGCACAGGTTGCAGTGGAGGCTCTGGAAGAGGTAATTACTGTATTCTATTTTGTCTTATTAATTAGGGTAATAAAACAAATCAGTTTTTGTTTTCTTTTGGCAGACATATCCTGTATATCCTTCTTATCTTTACTGGCAGAAAAGAACTGAAGATGGTGTCGAATGGCTGCCACTTTTGTATGGGATGCAGGCATCCATATCTGTGACAGGGAAGACTTAGTCTATAGTTTAGCATCCACAGAGCTCTGGACATCAGTCTGGCCAGGTGGACATCCACCTACTTCTGGTTCCCATCTGTCATGAGCACTACTGGAACAGTGAATACTGCTTAAACATCTACTTTTATAGGGAGGGATCTCACACAGCTGTACTTGTCCAGAAGTTCTGATGTGTTTCAACAGGGTATCAGAATTTCAGGGCCTTGCATACAAAGAGCCTTCCATGGTTTTCCACAAGGGTGTGTGTGTGTGTGGGGGGGGGGTAAGCCTTAGTACCAAACCATCTTTTATACTAGAAGAGGTTTCTGAGTTGGTGGTTAACCAAGCATTTCACCTACCCCCATTTTTTCAAAAATCAGAGAGCAAGAAGAAATGATATTACAGTTGTTAGCTGTCCTTAGGTAGCTCAAATTGTACATTATCAGAAGAAAAACATAAGGCATTTTGATCAGTTTTTTATCTCTCTATTTTTGAGCATATCTGGAAAGCAAGACTGCATGCTAACTCTTTTATAATAGCTGGCTAACTGTATTGCCCTCTTGTTATCATTTAATTTCAAGTTTATTTTTCTTTGTTAACCATAAAATACTGATCTGTGTGGACCATTTTCAGGTTCAGCTTGGGGTTGCAAATGGAACAAGTAACCACAATATGTGTTTTTACCAATATCAAAAAGATACGTAAATAATTTGTACATTACGCACATAGAACAGTACAGTAAATGCTGAGATTTAGACATTGCTAATACATGATGCAAAATAGCAAACATATTTGTAATGTGTGTAATAACTGTAAGTTATACAGTTACTGAATTGTAACAGTGCATAGTAAGGTCAGTTGCAGAAAGAAGAAGTTGACCATTCTTGCGAGAAGCCATGGGGGCCTCCTGTAGACCCCAAGTCTAGTACAGTAGTGGCTACCACTGCAGTGTTCTGCAAAAAGTATCTCTTGATTGCATTTGTGAGACATTGACTTGGACTTCTGTACATACAGTGAATGTAAAACGTTTACACACCCCTGTTAAAATGCCAGGTTTTTGTGATGCAAAAAATCAGACCACAATAAATCATTTCAAAACTTTTCCCACATCTAATGTGACCTATAACCTGTTCAATTGAAAAACAAAAAAATTCTTTTAGAGGAAAATATATAAAAATTAAAAAACATACAATAAGCTGGTTGCATAAGTGTGCACACACTTAAACTAATACTTTGTTGAAGCACCTTTTAATTACAGCATTTGCCCAGTCTTCCTTGCAAAAGTGCTCCAAATCTGTCAGATTGTGACGGCATCTCATATGCACAGCCCTCTTCAGGTCACCCCACAGATTTTCTATTGGATTTAGGTCTGGGCTCTGGCTGGACCATTCAAAAACTTTTTTCTATTGGTGAAGCCATTATTTTGTTAATTTGGACATATGCTTGCGGTCATTGTTGTGTTGAAAGGTGAAATGCCTCTTCATCTTCAGCTTTTTAGCAGACGCCTGAAGGTTTTTGGCCAAAAGTGACTGGTATTTGGAACTGATCATAATTCCCCTCCACCTTGACTAAAGCCCCAATTCCAGCTGAAGAAAAGCAACCCCAAAGCATGATACTTCCATTGCCATGCTTCACCATGGGGATAGTCACCAGAAAGTTCAACATTGGCTCAAAAGTCCATAACACATTTTCCCACATGCTTTTGGGAGACTGGCTGTATTGTTTTGACAATTTTAGCTGGGCCTGGATGTTTTTCTGTGCAAGAAAAGGCATCCATCTTGCAACCCTACCCCATAGCCTAGACATGTGGAGAATACAGGAGATTGTTGTCACGTGTAGTACACAACCAGTACTTGCCGGAAATTCCTGCAGCTCCTTCAGTGTTGCTGTATGTCTCTTGGCAGCCTCCTGACCAGATGATCTTCGTGTTTCACTGTTGCAGTCATTACATTAGGGTAATCCTACTGGCAGGTTGCCCTCAGCCGGCCTGAATTCCAAAGTCTTGGGTCCTGCGTTGCTGCCTCTTCCCTGACATCAGGTCATCAGGGGTACAAAAGAAGCAGCCAATGCCATTTTCCTTAGTCTTTCTGCCTGAAGCAGAAGTAGTTCGCAAGTGCCGGTCGGCCGACTCCTGAGATTTTCGTGTTCGAGTTTCAGTTTCGAAGTCTTCAATAAAGCTAAGTACCCCGTTGGGGAAACTTTTTTCTTGCTCCAGACCGATGTCAGAAAAAGTTAATAATTGTATTTCTTGTGGGAAGCAAATACCTCTTGAGGATTTTCATTCTTACTGTATTCCTTGCCTAGGCCCTGATCACAATGTTTCTGGTTGTCGGTTTTGTGCTAGATTTAACCAATGCACTATTAAGCGTCTGTATGATTTTGCTTTAAACTATTTTGGACGCTGGTTTAATTATCCAGAAGTGTCGTCGGATAGCCATCCGGCTACCGGAGTTCACAAAAAATGCAAAGAATAGGAAAAAGACAACCGAGACCCGAAACCAACGACAAAGCTTCTCCTAAGCCATTCGCCGGTCCTCAGTGAGGTGCTTTCACAGCCCCTGATGCCCGCTACTTTAGAGTCGCAGGCCGCTACCGACTCCCACGTGGAGTCGGCCATACCACTGGAAACTCAAAGTATTGGAGCCTCGGATATTCTCCCTTCAGATGGGTCCAGAGCCGCTGAGCAGGCACCGACTTCTGAGGGTGCATTCAGACCTAAACATCTTTACATCAAACCAACTTCAGCTTCAAAAGCAAAGACTAAAGCTCCATCCAAAGCAAGGAAACAAACTCACGAGCTACGTGGTCCGGCCTCTATGCCCAAAAAACAGATGCTCAAAATGGCCGAAGACTTCATTACCTTGAGCAGGGGTTCCCATCCCCCTCCTGATAAGAGGCCTAGGCAAGAGACTGACTATGAATCTTCAGATCAGGTTTCCATTTCTTCTGATTCCTCTTCTGATCAGGAATATTCTCTTCCCCCCTATGTGGATTCTGATGCTGGAGAATCTATACCTTCAGCTTCTCCTCCAGAGGACTGTTCTTTTGGGGAAACCTTACATACCATGAGGGAGCATTTCCACTGGGAGAACCAAGATTTTTCAGAATCTAAAAAGAGTTTCAGGGATTTCCTTTTACTACCTCAACACAGCCTCTAGCTATCCCACCTGTGTTAGACATTGTAGATTGTGTTTTTGGAGTCTAGTCTTACCCCAGACTCCTTACCTCCAGCTCCTGTTAAGTCTGACAGATATTACAGGGTTCCTGACTCTCATAAATTCCTTTTTAAAAACCCTGCTGCAGACCCAAAAACTATTTCTCAGGGTCCCAAAGGAGTTAAGGCTTCTGCTGCAAAAAACCCAACCCCCACTGACAGAGATTCTAGGGCAATGGATAGATGGGGAAAAAAGGTTTACACATCTGCTATCTTGGCTATAAGGGCCTTAAATTGTCAGATGTCCTTCAAGGATGCATCTGCAGTCATCACATATGGGTTGTCCTGCCTCAGGCAGCCCTTCGATCGGCCGGATTCCAAAGTCTGGGTCCGCGCCGCTGATGTCGCCTTCCCGACGCCACAGCGCCTGGGGTATAAAAGCATCAGCCGACGCCATCTTCCTCAGTCTTTCTTGCCGCGTGGTGCCCGAAGCAGAAGCAGTTCGCAAGTGCCGGTCGGCCAGCTCCAGTAAAATCGCTATCCGAAGACTTCAAAAGCTAAGTACCCGCTGGGGACTCTTTCTTGCCTCAGCCGATGTCAGAAAAAGTTAATAATTGTTTAACTTGTGGGAAACAAATACCTCATAAGGATTTCCACTCTTACGGTCTCCCCTGCTTAGGCCCAGACCACGACGTCTTGGCCTGTTCAGCCTGCGCTTCCTTCAACCGACGCACTCTTAGACGTCGGTCGGAGTTCGCAGAAGAGTTTTTTGGGGATAGTTTTTCATACAAAATGCCGTTGGAAACCCAGACATCTCATTTAATTAAGAAACGGAAAGACAAGGACCGACACACGCGGACCGCGGTTTCGGCTGAAACTGCGGCTAGGCCTACCGCGAGTGTCTCGGCTGAAACCGAGTCCTTGGAACTTCCGAACCCTGAATTAATACAACCGACAGCCTCAGTCCTGGAGGCCCCTACCAAGTCGGTTACAGAATTGCCTTCCAAAACTGGTGTATTGGAATCTTCCGACACCATACCTGTAGACAAAGCTACACCAGCACGTGGTGCAGCCAGGCCTCCTGCATCCATGTCTATTAAGGCCTTCACCAGGGCTAAAGCTGCAAAGCACACTAAAGCCATGCCTCCCAGGGTTATTCCTCAGGGACCCTCTTCTAGTTCACAGATTCTAACCTTAGCAGAGGATCTTATCTCTTTAATTAGGGGCTCTCAGCCCCATCCGGACAGGGCTCCCAACCCTCTAGACAAAAGGCCCAGGGTGGATCCCCCTGATCCCCTTTCCTCAGAGGAGGCCTCTGCTGGCTCGGATCACTCAGACTACCAGGAGGAGGCTTATTCGGCCTACGAGGATTCGGATGCAGAGGAATCTTTTCCCTCAGCCTCCCCTCCTGAAGAGCTTTCCTTTGGGGAGACCCTTCACACTATGAGAGAGCATTTCAAATGGCAGGGCCAGGAATATTCTGACTCCAGGAAAAGACTAAGAACTTTTCTTCATTTACCTCAGCATAGACCTTTGGCTATTCCTCCTGTTTTAAATGTCATTGATGATGTGTATTCTGACTCTAGTATGACCCCTGACACTCTGCCTCCGGCCCCTGTTAAGCCCGATAGGTATTACAGGGTCCCGGACTCACATAATTTTCTTTACAAAGCCCACTCTGCTGACCCTGAAACTATTTCACAGGGCCCTAAAGGGGTTGCAGCTGTTACTACTAAGAACCCACTCCCCTCTGCAAAGGAGTCCAGGGCATTAGAGAGATGGGGTAAAAAAGTGTATACTTCTGCCACTCTTGCTATGAGGGCATTAAATTGTCAATTTCATATGATACAGTATCAAGAGTATTTGTTAGAAGAAATGCATAAGAAACTGTCTTCTACTGAATCCCTTCAGTATCTGGTTCATAACTCCCAGCAGGTTAGCAACCATTTCTTACAGTGTGGCTATGATGCATTGGAAGCTTCATGTAGGTCAGCAATGACAGGTGTTGTCATACGTAGGCATGCTTGGCTGAAGGAACAATCTCTGCCAGACCATGTTAAAGCTAAGCTTTTGGATGCTCCACTGGAAAAGCAAAAGTTATTTGGTTCCACTGCTCAAGAAGTCCTAAAGAAATTTGAAGAAAAGGCAAAATCTGTACAAACAGTTAAGGATTTTCTTCAAGTCCAACCGCCTAGATTCAGCAGAAATTGGCCTTCCAGAATTGGTCCTTTCTGGACACAGAAAGATTTCAAAGGAGCAGGAACAGGCGTGCCAGAGGTAGAGGGCAAGCTAGGGGCTCCTACAGAGGCCGTCAATGGCAACCTCCAATCCAGACAGGCAGTTCAGGGCCTGCAACTGCTGCACAAGGACAATCTCAATGACTTTGCTTTGACTCCGCCAACCAGGGCTCAATTAGAAGCACCTTTGGGCGGAAAGCTTTTATTCTCAAAAATTGGCACAGCATTACAAGAGACAAATGGACACTCCAAATAATAGACAACGGATATAGGTTCCATTTCCACACATTGCCAAAAAGAAAAGGCATGCCAGGTCTGCCACCAAATCAAAGGGCAGTGGCTTTGAAGCAAATCTCAAACTTACTACAAATGAAAGCCATAGAAAAAGTTCCTATTTCAGAACAAGGCCAAGGATTTTACTCCAGGCTATTCCTTGTTCCAAGAAAAGAGCATCAATGGAGACCAATTCTCGACTTGTCCGCACTGAATACTTATCTCATTGTGCCAAAATTCAAAATGCTGACTCTACAGCAACTCCTTCCCATGCTGGGCAAGGGGTCTTGGCTGGTGACTCTAGACCTCAAGGAGGCATACCTGCATGTCCCTATCAGACAAAGTTGCAGAAGACACCTCTGATTTCTTGCAGGGTCAGAGCATTATCAATTCTCAGCATTGCCCCTTGGTTTATCTACTGCGCCCAGAGTATTCACGAAATGCCTGGCATCAGTAATAGCACACTGCAGACTCCAGGGGATTCAAATTTACCCATATCTGGACGACTGCCTTATACAAGAGGACAACCAACAAACTTTGATAAAGGATTTAAATTATGCCATCAATCTTCTACAGGCCTTGGGATATACAGTCAACATGCACAAATCAAGACTTGTTCCATCCCAAAGAATAACCTTTCTGGGTGCGGATCTAGATACAACCACCCAAATGGCTTATCTCACGGAAGAAAAACAAAGTCAGCTACTGGATTACTTCAAGAATCTGACAAGACAAACTCAGCTGACTGCAAGGAAAATCCTGCAGGCCCTGGGTTACATGGCATCCTGTATTCTTTTGGTTCCACAAGCAAGGCTACATATGAGAAAACTGCAGTGGTACCTAAGGAGTTTATGGACTCAGCACAGTCACAGTTTGGAAACTTTAATCCCACTCATTCCATGCCTTCACAAGGAATTTCTGTGGTGGGCTCAGGCCAGCCAGTCCAACAGAGGGTTGCCCTTCACAAAGCCAAAAACCTCCAAAACTATTACAATGGACGCCTCAGACCTAGGTTGGGGAGCACACATGGAGGCAGAGGTATCCAAGGACAATGGTCACGAAAGGAGCTACGCATGCACATAAATCAAAAAGAAATGCTAGCAGTGATACATGCAATCAAGGCCTTCAAACTCTTTCTCCATCAAGGCCACCTACTAATAAGGACAGACAACACCACAGTTATGTGGTACATAAACAAGCAAGGAGGTACCCATACCTACCCTCTTTGCAGACTGGCAATGAATCTATGGGATCTATCCTTGAAACTCAATATACAGCTACAAGCTCAGTTTGTGCCAGGGAAAGACAATACACTGGCGGACAGCTTAAGCAGAAATATCATGGATGCGCATGAATGGATGCTGCACCCAGACATCTTCCAACAGATAACACAATCTTGGGGGAGCCCGGACATAGATCTATTTGCTTCCCCCCACAATCATCAACTGAAGAAATTCTGCTCAAGGACATACCACCCACAAGCATGGAAAGTGGACGCCCTCTCTTTCAGCTGGAGAAATCTGACAGTGTATGCATTTCCGCCTATCCCATTAATGACCAAGGTGTTACTGAAGATCAGGGCAGAGCAGCCAAAAGTGATTCTGATAGCTCCAGACTGGCCAAGACAGCACTGGTACCCACTGCTAAGGAGCATGTCATGTACGAAACCATGGCCTCTACCTCTATGGCCACTTCTACTGACACAGCACAGATACAAAACTGTACATTCCAACCTGAAAACATTGCAACTAACAGCGTGGAGAATACCTTGACTCCTCCTCAGGATAAACTATCCCAGAGAGTGAAGGATATTATTATGGAAGCTCACCGCCCTTCCACAAGAAAGGCATATTCAGCAAAATGGAAAAGATTTCTCATCTGGAACACCACAAAGGGCCTAGATGCAGTGATGAACATGGCACATATCCTGGAATATTTGACAGAAATGTTTCACAACGGTCTGTCTTACTCTTCTGTTAAGATTCATGCTTCAGCAATTTCAGCAGAGTACAATACTGACCCACCTGTCTTTTCTCATCCTCTCCTAAGACAGTTTCTAAGAGGAATCAAAAACATCAAACCTCCTCAAAAACCACCTCTACCTGCTTGGGACCTTAACTATGTGTTGGAAAAACTAACACTGCCTCCATTTGAACCAGCAGCAAATGCAGATCTACAGTACCTTTCATGGAAGACTGCCTTCCTTCTGGCAATAACCTCAGCAAGAAGGTTTCGGAATTGCAGGCCCTGATGGCAGTTCAGCCATTTATTATTTTTCACCAGGACAGAGTTTCATTAAGAACTAATCCTACTTTTATGCCAAAGGTGGTATCCAGGGTTTCATTGAATCAAGCCATTCACTTGCCTACCTTCTTCCCAATTCCACAAAACAAAGGGGAGAAACTGCTGCAAACCCTGGACATTCACAGACAGTTGCGCTACTACTTGGACAGAACTAAAGGTTTCAGAAAAACTGACCAGCTGCTGGTAGCATATTTTATTTATTTTATTTTATTTTATTTTACATTTGTTGACCGGGCTAGTCCAGCTGGATATATGTCCATTTTCAGTGGAGGCCCGGGGAGAAAAGCTCCAAAGGTTATAACAAGTAAGGGGAATACAGAAAAATACATAGAAGATACACATATCAAAACAAAACAAATAATTGCAATACAATTTATAATATCATCCCATAGTCTAAAATAATACATAGTCATAATTTTTTTTTTTTTTCCCCATAGTATATATGAGATAAGTTGTATTTACAAGGATATTATGTCCATGGGGATCAGTCAGGATGTGTTATAGTGAGAGGGAAATATTGAGGTAGAGGAAAGGTGGAAGAAAGGTTAATCAGGATTGGTACAGGAGCAAAGCCAGTGTTTATTAAGATGGATTTTCAGTTGTTTTAAAGAGTGGAAGAGTGGACAAAGATGAGATATTAAGTGGAAGTTTGTTCCACATTTTGCCAACTGAGTTGGAAAAAGACAATCTCCTGCAGCATTATTGGGTTTGGTACTATTAACTAGTAGTTTGTTTGAAGATCGTAGTTGTTTCAGATTGTTGTAGGGAGTAAGGAGGTTAGAGAGTATTGGTGTTTTGGATGGTTGATATAGAATGTTGTGAGCTATTGAGAGCTGTTGATAAGTAAGTTTGTTAGGAAGTTCAAGCCAGTTTAGTTGTTTTAAGTTCAGACAGTGGTGAGTTCTAAACTGCATCCTGTGGCAAATCGAGCAATATTATGGTAAGATGAAGCAAGTTTCTTAAGGTTACATTTAGAGAGATTTGTGTAAATAGGGAAGCATATAGAAGGGTAGAGAGGAGGTGAGATTGAGCTAAGGTGGTCCGGGCTTCAGGTGTAAGGAAGGATTTGATTCTGTAAAGGGATCCAATCTTTTGTTAACTACTTTTATTGTGTTATTGATGTGACAGTCAAAATTAAGATTATTGTCAATAGTAATACCTAGTAGTTTTGTAGAAGAATCAGGAGTAATCTGAGTGTTGTCAGTGGAAGTAATAGAGGTTTAGGGAAGTAGTTTTATGGGTAGGTGCAAACAGTAGTAATTTGGTTTTTGGGTTAAGGAGTAGACAGCGGTCAGAGAACCACTTTTCAACAGTGGTAAAGGTTTCTTGGGTGAGAGGTTGAAGTTCTGTTTGAGAAGCAGCAGTACAGATTATAGTGGAATCGCCTGCATATTGTATGCAAGTGGTGTTAGGTATAGCTGACTGGAGGTCATTGATAAAGATAGAAAATAGAAGTGGGCCTAAGATAGACCCTTGAGGTACTCCTATAGAAATAGGAAGGAGGGTAGATAGTGAACTTTTCCAGAGTACTGCTTGCTGACGATTTTCAAGATAAGAAGTAAACCAAGTTAAGGAGGAGGATCTAGTGCTTGAGATTTTAGTATGTACAGAAGAAGTTTATGATTAACCATATCAAAGGCTTTTGATAGGTCAATGAAGAGAGAAGATGAGAGTTATTGATGTTGCGGTTATAGTTGATGGAGTTGGTAAAGGAGAGTAATGCAGTGGTGCTGTGGGAAGGTCTGAATCCATGTTGACTATTGGCAAGTAGGTTATTATGGAGAAGGTGATTTAGTAGTTGTTTATGGATACATTTTTCCATGATTTTAGCTATAGGTGATAATAGTGCTATGGGTCGAAAGTTAGAGAAGTCATTAGATTTGCCCCCTTTGTGAAGGGGAATGATATGGGATATTTTCCAGATAGAAGGGACAATACCCTCCTTTATAGATCTATTTATTAGGATAGAAATGGGATAGGCAGTGGCTTTAGCTCCTATTTGCAGGTACTCTGCAGGAAGCTTGTCAGCAGATGGGGTGGTAGGTTTAAGTTTTTGGAGTAGAGATGCTGCTGGTACTCAAGGAAAAGCAATTTCCAAACAGACTATTTCAAAATGGATAGGAAATTGCATTCGCTTTTGTTACTCATTTCATGGAAAGTCTGTACCAGCTAACATTAGACCTCATTCTACGAGAGCCACAGCCACCTCCACAGCCTTCTTAAGAGGGGTGGCTACAAAGGACATTTTAGAAGCTGCCACATGGAGCTACGTGCATACATTTGCCAAGCATTACAACTTACCTTTATATTCCAGATCCAGAGCAGGCTTTGCTACGGCTGTCCTGCAGGGTATCTTAGCTACACCATCCTTTTCCTAGTTCCTCCACCCCCGGATTGGCTATGGTATTCTACCCATATGTGATGACTGCAGATGCATCCTTGAAGGACATAGTACAGTTTTGTACCTACCATAAATGTAGATGTCCGATAGGTATGCATCTGCAGTCAGGTTTACCCTCCCTCCTTCCCCTCTGTGGTATTCCTAGGGTGTTTACCCCTCTATTAGCTAGCTGAGGGGATCTATTATGGTGTATTTGTTTTTACATATAGATATATATATATATTTTTGCAAATGTTTGGATTTTTATTCCATTTCTCCAAATTTAGCCTCCCTAGAGGGCACCTGGCATCTGGGGCAAGAAAAACTGAGGAAGATGGCATCGGCTGACACTTTTATACCCCAGACGCTGTGACGTCGGGGAAGGGGCGACATCAGCCGACGCCGGACCCAGACTTTGGAATCCGGCCGACCGAAGGGCTGCCTGAGGCAGGACAAACCATATGTGATGACTGTAGATGCATACCTATCGGACATCTACATTTATGGTAGGTACAAAACTGTACTTTTCATATGCTCAAATATCAGCAACATGTCATGGCATTGCTTAAACAGAAAATGTTGTTAAACTCTGAATGTGCAGAAAACAAGGAAATGCAGGATTTATTGCATGCAACTGAACAAGTTGGAAAGCATAGTTTGCAATGTGGTTTTGATTCTTTAGAGGCCTCCTGCAGAGCCGCAGTTACAGGTTCTGTAATTAGGAGGCATGCTTGGTTAAAGGAACAAAATCTGCCGGATCATGTTAAAGTTAAATTATTAGATGCACCTTTACAGCATGATACTTTGTTTGGTGATAAGGCAGAAGAGGTGTTAAAGAAAATGGAGGACAAAGCTAAATCTATGCAAACGGTCAAAGATTTTTTTACAAGTACAGCCACCTAGGTTTAGTAGACACTGGCCAACAAAGAATTGGTCCTTTCCTGTGTCAGACAGACCTCAAAGGGGCAGATCCAGATGCCCTAGAGGCAGACCCCAGGCGCAGGGTTCATACCGCTCAAAGCAATGGGGGCTTTCTACCTCCAAAGTTGGAGAAGACAAATCACAAACATACAGGAAACAGTCCCAAAGACTTCCCCCTGCCTGCACCAAGCACTTATCTCCTGGCAGCACCCTTAGGGGGAAAATTAGCACTTTTTTCTCAAAATTGGCACATTATAACCCAGGACAAGTTGGTCCTAAATATCATGTCACAAGACTACAAGTTCCATTTCCATACCCTGCCAAAGGCAAACGCCTGGCCAGATCTGCCAAAAAATCAATGGGCAGATGCACAAAAACAAGTCTCACCCCTCATGTACATGGGGGCCATTCAGCAAGTACCAGAGCAAGAGCAGGGACAAGAATTTTACTCAAGACTGTTCTTGGTACCCAGAAAGGACAAGGCCTGGAGGCCAATACTGGACCTATCTATTTTGAACACATTCCTGGATATACCAAAATTCAAGATGTTTACTTTGCAGCAGCTTCTGCCCATGCTGGGCAAGAACGCTTGGCTTGTGACTTTAGACCTAAAAGAGGCATACCTGCATGTCCCAATCAGACAAATATGCAGAAGATACCTCAGATTCAAGGCTGGCTCAATGCATTACCAATTCTCTGCACTGCCCTTTGGCTTATCTGCTGTGCCCAGGGTCTTTACAAAGTGCCTGGCACCAGTAATTGCATTCTGCAGACAAAGAGGAATACAAATATATCCTTACTTGGACGACTGTCTAATTCAAGCAGAGAACAAGAACATTCTTCTACAGCATCTGGTGTTTGTGAAAAGACTTCTAACATGCCTAGGGTACACAGTCAACAAAAAGAAATCAAAACTAGTACCCTCTCAAGAGATAATATTCCTGGGTGCAAGCTTAAATACAACTGCCCAGATGGCTTATCTCACTCCAGACAAACAAAGGCAACTAACTACCTATGTCAAAATGTTGGCAACAAAGGCCCAGTTATCTGCAAGAAAAATTCTGCAGGCCCCCTGCTTCATGGCATCCTGTATCCTACTAATTCCATATGTAAGACTGCATATGAGGAAACTTCAATGGTACCTAAAAAGCGTTTGGACTCAACATTGCCACAGCCTGGAAACTATGATTACTCTCATTCCCTGCCTGCAACAGGAGTTTTGATGGTGAGCAAAGGCTTGTCACCAAAACAAGGGACAGCCATTCACATTACCCCCAGCCAGGCAGACACTAACAACGGATGCATCAGATTATGCCTGGGGGGCCCACATGGCAGGAAGATGCATTCAGGGCACATGGACCTCAAACCAAATGCATCTACATATCAATCAAAAAGAGATGCTAGCAGTTCAAAATGCCCTGACAGCCTTCAAGGACCTACTTCATCCAGGACAACTGCTGATAAAGACAGACAACACAATGGTAATGTGGTATATAAACAAGCAGGGAGGCACACATTCTTACCCCCTTTGCAGACTAGCCATGACTTTGTGGGACACAGCATTGACTTACCAAGTACATCTGCAGGCACAATTCCTGCCAGGAAGGAAAATACTCTGGCAGACGAACTAAGCAGAAACCTCATGGATCCCCATGAGTGGCACCTGGATCCACAAGTCTTCAGCATGATAATAAGGAAATGGGGATGCCCGGACATAGATCTATTTGCCTCCCCTCACAACTACCAACTAAAAAGATTCTGCACAAGGATTTATCACAGGCAAGCATGGAAAGTGGACGCCCTATCTTTCAGCTGGAAAAACCTATCAGTATATGCATTTCACCCTCTGCCTCTCCTCCCCAAGGTACTCCTAAAGGTCAGACAGGAGAAGCCAAAGATGATACTGATTGCCCCAGACTGGCCCCGCCAGTACTGGTATCCAATATTAAGGAGCTTGTCTCAATGCCCAGCTTGGACCTTACCTCAAATACCTCATCTACTGTCCCAGCAAAACAGTCAGATCCAGCACAGCCAACTCAGAACTTTAAACCTGACAGCATGGCGAATAATGTAGTCATACAAAACACACCTCTCAGTAAAGCTGTGATGGATGTCATTTTGGAAGCCAGAAGGCCTAGTACTAGAAAATCTTATGCTGGAAAATGGAAGAGATTCTGTGCTTGGAACCAGGCACAAGGAACTGATACAACTGTGCCAAATATTCCTCAGATTTTGCAATACTTAACTGAGATGCTGGACAAAGGCCTATCTTTTTCATCTATTAAAATTCAGGCCTCTGCCATTTCGTCTCATTACAATGTAGAACCACCAATCTTTTCTCATCCCTTATTAAAGCAGTACCTCAGAGGAGCCAAAAATTTAAGACCTCCAAGGAGATCACCAATTCCTGCTTGGGACCTCAACAATGTCTTGGAAAAACTCACCCTGCCTCCTTTTGAGCCAGCTGCTACTGCTGATATAAAGTTTTTATCTTGGAAAACAGCTCTGCTCCTAGCAATAGCTTCTGCAAGACGAGTTTCAGAGCTACAGGCACTCATGACTGTGGAACCTTTTATCATTTTTTATCCAGACAGGGTCTCTCTGAGGACAAACCCGTCATTTATGCCTAAGGTGGTGTCCATTGCGGCTCTCAACAAAACTATTCACCTGCCAACCTTTTATCCAAATCCACAGAACAAGGGGGAGAGAATTCTGCATTCTTTGGACGTACACAGACAGCTTAGATTCTACTTGGACAGAACCAAAGTTTTCAGAAAGACAGCAATTACTAGTGACATATGCTGCAGGATCACAAGGAAAGGCTATCTCAAAGCAGACTATTTCAAAGTGGATAGGCCACTGCATTTGTTTCTGCTATGTACATCATGGCAAGCCAGTACCTAAGGGCATTAGACCACACTCAACCAGAGCTGCAACCACTTCAGCAGCCTTTCTCAGGGGAGTACCTACCAAGGACATTTTAGAGGCTGCTACTTTGAGTTCAGTGCACACCTTTACAAAGCACTATCATCTGCTGTTCTACTTTAAATCCAGGGCAGGCTTTGCCACTGCAGTTCTGCAGGGCCTCATAGCCACTCCTAATGCTGTTTAGCTCCAGCCTCCCAACCTTAGCTTTGGGACTCTACCCAAATGTAATGACTGCAACAGTGAAACACGAAGAACATAGTACAGTTGTGTACACTTACCATAAATGTAGATGTTCGAGTGTATTCACTGTTGCTGTCCAGGTTACCCACCCGCCATCCCTCTTTTCTTCTGATGGAATCTATCTTTCCTTCTCTGATTTATACAACCTATGTGGTGTATTTGCTTGTAGATGAAGGTAAATTTTATATTGGTGCATGTAATTATACATATCTAAATTTTGGCAACCCTTTTGGGGGGAGGGGCCTGACATCTGGGGCAAGAAAAACTAAAGAAAATGGAAAAACTAAAGAAAATGGCATCGGCTGCTTCTTTTATATCTCTGACGACCTGACGTCAGGGAAGGGGTGACAGCAGCCGATGCAGGACCCAAGACTTTGGAATTCAGGCCAGCTGAGGGCAACCTGCCAGCAGGATTACCCTAATGTAATGACTGCAACAGTGAATACACTCGAACATCTGCATTTATGGTAAGTGTACACAACTGTACTTTTTCGTCTTGTCTTTTCATCAATTTTGGAGGGACATCCAGTTCTTTGCAACGTCACTGTTGTCCCATATTTTCTCCATTTTTCGATGAGAGTCTTCACTGTGTTCCATGGTATATCCAATGCTGTGGAAATGTTTTTGTACCCTTCTCCTGACTGATACCTTTCAACAATGAGATCCCTTTGATGTTTTGTAAGCTCTCTGTGAACCATGGCTTTTGCTGAAGCAGGCAACTGGGTAAATATCAGGAAAATCCTACTAGAACAGCTGAACTTTATTTGGAGTTAATCAGTCTCTCTTTAATTGATGGCAGGTGTGTACCCAAGAAGACTGAATGCTGTAATTAAATGAAAAGGTGCTTCAACAAAGTATTAGTTTAAGGGTGTGCACACTTATGCAACCAGCTTATTGTACGTTTTTTTATTTTTTGTATTTTTCCTCTAACAGATTTGTTTTCCAATTGAATTGTATAGGTTATAGGTCACATTACAGGTGGGAAAAGTTTTGAAATTATTTGTGGTCTCATTTTTTTATATCACAGAAACCTGGCATTTTAACAGGGGTGTGTAAATTATATCCACTGTACCTTCTTGAAGTTCTACAAGCTGGATATTCTGTCATAAAGTAGGGTGGGTTTTGCATGCTTGAGTTAGCACTACTAGATAGGGGCCAAGGGTACTAGCTGCTAGTACAAGGGTCTAGGGAACTACTAAAGGGGCGGTGAATACCGCACAATGTGGCTGGGCTAATATATGTCTTCAGGCAGATAGCTCAGTACCAACCTATGAACCTATAACCTATGTGATGTGTTCCACTTTGTGGTGGATAGCTACAGTACCTATTTTGTATTCTTTCCACAGTTAGCTGGTTATGTAGCAGTGGTGATCCCTAGGAATAAGCATAATACAGTTGTGTGATAAGCGTAGTTGTTGTTGTTTGTCTTGCGGCTTTTCCCGGTTAGGGGGTCACCACAGCAGAACTCCGGTCCACTAATGATTGGCAGTAGATTTTTACGGTGCTGAGTTGCCAGCTCGACGCCCAATGTTCAGTGAAGGCACGCCCATTAACGCATGTCTTTCGGAACACCACTCTACCGCGGGGAGGGCATGCAGACTCCACACAGAAGGCACTCCCGGCACTCCAGCTGAGAATCGAAAGGGAGAACCTCTTGCTGTGAGGCAACAACGCTACCGCTGCACCACCGCGGATATGTGATAAGCGTAGTATAATAGTAAATATTTCAGTAGAGGGAGATCTCTGCTGCAGTACTTTTTATGCCGTACAGTCCGCTTTGAGGTTCTTAGGACCTGAAGACCTTACATCCAGCATAATATACAGATAGTTCCAGTCCCTGTGTCTAACCTAGTTATGTAGCCAAGGACAGTTTGAGAGTACTGCAGAAATGATAAAGATGAGGAATTGGAAGTGTAGGGTGAAGGTCTCATGGTTTTTACAGATGGAGCGGAGGCCAGAGGCACCTGTAGCCAGGGCACACTTGTGGATGCTTTTGCACAAAACTGGCATGAGTAAATCCTGTTTATAAACTTTGTATCATGTCTGGGGCAGAGGAGCTTGACTCATGGAAGACATTCCAGAAAAATTGGACTGCACTGCTGATTTCTTAGTTCAAACACTTATTAATGTCATGAGTCACTTGCATGTACTGTCAGAAGTAGATTATTTAAGAAATTAGTTATACCATTTGTTTACTGAATATGTCAAAACAGTCAATCAATTAATTGTTTTCAGTGGTCTGGCAGCCGAGTGCTCCTCCAGGTGTCTTCTGCAGTTAACTCCTACTGCTCCTCTAGGCGTCAAATATTGATTGTTCATATTTGCAGTAATAATTCCAAAACCATGATACTTACAAGGTACCAGGATATTTTGTCTTGAAGCATATGTGATGGCAAACCCAACTGTATTGATATTTGACTTCTCTCAATGAGTATTTTCTAGAACTGTAAGGGGATAACTTCATTTTTTAAAGGCTTAAGCCACGCCCACTGGGAGTTAAAGGCACACACTCAAAAGAGCTGTACCGGAGGGAATGAGTTGAGCTTTATATATAAGGCATCATTCAGAATGTTAAAGCAAATATTCTAGAGGCCACTCTGTAGAACCTAGTTTTGTGTGAAAGGAAAGCTCCTTATTTTAAGCAAGTTGTATGCCATTGTTAAGTTAAATTGCATAAGTGTCTTGTGATTGAAAAGTACAGATATGCATGCATTTTTTATTTATTTTTTTTTTAAGATCTTCAACATCAGAAAAGGAAGTTGCAGTTATTTTTATCCATCCTCTGAAGACTGGGCTTTTTAGAGTAAAACTACACGGAGTAACAGGAAAGTTCAGTATGGTCATCCCTCTCGTCGATGGAATGGTTGTGAGCAGGAGGGCTCTTGGTATGTTAATTTACTGGGATAAAGTTGAATGCATGCTAATGAGCAGATGTCAGCAAACTCTTGCAAGTCTTATGGAAACAGAACAAGAGTGAAGGATTGCTTTAAACTTGTTTTAAACAGTATATTATTTTGGTTAAATGCCATTGTTTGACAATGAATTGTTATATAGTTCAGAAAATTATGTGAGCTTTAATCCAAGTGTAGTGAGATCTCATTTACATAATGTGTCATGTGAAACATGCAGAGTCACAGACTGTTGGGTTTCAGATAAAATGTGACATTAGTCCTCTGTAGTAGGTTAACTGTTGTGATTTCTTGATGTTCATCATACTGAACACTGTGCAGTACCCTTAGCTGTATGTTTATATCTTTCCAATGATATAACAGCTGACCAGCTTCCATAGCTTCAGGGCAACTTCCACACACCCGTCAGTTGGCTTGTTTTTGAGCTGATAAAAAAAAGACAGATTTTGGGCACCAAGTCCTTCAGAGCTTTCCTGACGTTGAAGACATTGCTCTTCTGTGGCCTTTACAGGATCTGCTATTTGCTTTTGCTGCTCCTTTGCTGGGAAGATAAGTTCCCATTGGTAATAACCTTTCACATTAAATTTTTTTTTGTTGTACTTTCCTGTTTAGGATTTTTTTAAGCTAAGAGGGCATGTTTTAATGGATTATCGTGAGATTTAACTGTACGTTTAAATGGGTGCGCATTTTTTCCTGAGTGTTTAAAAGATGTTAAAAGTAATTGAAAACCATTTTTTTTCTGAGGAGAAATTGTGTTTGTTGTACTTTTTTGAGCTGACTTGGTGTTTTAAAGTGCTTTTCTGTGAAAAATTGACTATTAAAGACTTTAATTTTTACCAGCTCTTGCTGCTTGTTTTCTTCGGGAAAGAGGCACCATTGTCATTCTCCATGGAACAAACTACTGGTCCCATGGGTGGTCCCCATACTTCTCAACCATACCGAATGACTCTACATTTAAAGGTTTTGAGGTCCAAATAAAGGTGTGCCATGAGTTTCCAAGTTGCCCCCTTAATTCCCCGGCTTTGTTTTTAAAATGTTTTCAGCCTTTTTTTTTTTTTTTGCCGACGTCATTATGGCAGAGGCATGCGCGGTGACATCAGGTTTGTGACCAGCCTGTCAGAATTCGGCTGAGGGCTAAGTCTGTGTTTTGTTTGTTTATTTGATTTGCACATGTGTGTATCAACTCAAGTAATGTCTCACTGCAGCTGCCAGCAGCTGCTCTTCGCAACCGCAATCCAAATACAGAAATCAGAGAGAGAGAGAACGGGCCATCAACAAAGACAGTGTTTTTTATTTTAAACTAATCTAAGCAGGAAGCGGCAGCTTATGTATTTATTTGTTTAGTTTAAAACGTAGAGACAGCCAGGAAGCAAGCAACACTGTCCCTAAGCAGCAGAGCAGTAGCAGTAGTAGTCTCGTCAGACTCACTCGTCTCAGACCCGGACTCCCGGAGCTGTGTGGCGGTCATGAAAAAATACATTCCTTTTATTACTTCTTCCTCCGGCTTCAAAACTTCTCCTATACTGTCATGTAAGTTCTTTTAATTTATTAACCCCCTATTGACACCATTGAGTCCAGACTGTGTTGTTGAGGTTTTGGCACTGGCTTTGTGGATTGTGCTTTCATCATTCCAGAGTGACAGGCACAGCACAAAAAAGAAGACAGAAATAAAGCCAACATCAAGCCCTGTGAGTCATGACATGCATGGATTATTGAGAATAGAATGTGTGTGCAAATATGCTTAATCATTAACCTGAGGAGTAAGCAGAGGCTAATCTGTGTCTAGAAGAAATGCCCTTCATACAAGATACATGCAAAATGAAACTCCAGTTCACAGGGTATGTGCTGTGGTTGAGGTGTCTGTGATATTACTGTTGGGTGTTGCACCTGAATCAGATAGAATAACAATATACAGGAAGTTTTGTGACCATTGTTAAAAGGGTAATGTGTTATAAAAATTTGTACAAGAATAAATTACTCAAAGTAATTGGCAAGTTAGTGTCTAAACTAAAGAGGACATTCATGAATATTTATATATTTTTAATGAGGGAAGAAGTTACACATATCAAAGTTATGTAGTATTAAAACTTTGATATGCATCCAAATAATGTAGAACCTAACAACTGTGGCAGTGACGACAGTCACATAGCCACATCTTGGGAGGATATCAGGTTAATGAAAAAAACTGAAGGCCAAATTCTGTCCAGGTCCTGCTAGCAAGAGATGGAGACAGATAAAAATCTTCTGTTCACAGTTTCCTTCATGCCAAAAAACAGTCCCAAATTCTGACTTTAGAAACCCATTCATAACCATGCTTATCATACATATATGTTTTAAAAAGATTGCATTGGATACTGATGGTCATTAATTAAGTTTATTAGCAAGTATCCATATGTTTTGGTCATAATGTATTATATAACTAAACACCTGAGGCAGTCCCCCAATTTTTGGAAGTAACACAGGGTCACCATATAAGGTGAGCATCCATAGTGTTTTTAATGTTTTCTAGAACAGGAAAAATGAAAATAATGTTCATTTACATCATTATGTAAATAGTTATAGTTTTCATAGTTGTGGAAATACCTTTGAATTAAGGAACATGGACAGAATTTTCTGTCTTCATTTGAAATTTCACAACTGTATAAACAATAATTCTGCTGACAGTATGTGTTTGGCTAGAACAGTTAGTTGTATGGAGCAGTACAATTACACTATTATGTGAGAGTTGTGTATTAACCTCTGCATCTGTCATTACAATCTGTTTGCTGATGTGCAACAGATATTGTGCTTTATTATGAGATTATGGGCTTGTAGAAGAGTGAAAAAGTTTTTGATTTGTTAATAAATCTTCTGTTCCCCACCCCGAATGTGTCTAACCTCAGAGATAGTGTATAGACAAATCAGGTGAATGTGGTCAGATCACCACATTGGAGTATATAACAGTTTTGTAGTAGTTTATTTTCTTTTTTCATATGTTAATGGTAATGGCTTGTCTAGTTTCAGGAGGGAGTATGTTCAAAAATGTGATTGTCACCTTCAGTGGGCATAGGACTTTGTCTAATGATCTATATGTGGATGGAAATAGATGTTTTTCTAGTAATATATCAGTCTTTTTATCTGTTTGGTGCAGTAGGAAACCATCAGGTCAGAAAGTTATTTTTAGCATTATTTATTCTCTATTGATTTCTAAGCAGCAAGTGTCATTGTTATTTTAGTATTATTTACTCTGAATCTGTTTGTGGACAGCAGTTTTCAAACTGGTGTCTGTAAATGTTTCTGAAGGGTTAGCTCAGAAGTACAGGCTCTGCTGATTGGCATGTCATCTGCATAAAGTATGCAGGTTATAAATGAGTAGCTATAGGGTACATGGCAGTAACCAATGAAGGTTAACTATAGGATCGTATTCTGCACTTACATGCAATTTAATTGCTCTATTTTTCAGACTTATGGACAAGTAAATGTCTTTAAGATAAACATTGCAGGACTGGGAAGATGTAAGTGGTAGCCAAGAAATGCAGGAACTCTGAAAAGAGTATATATGAAAAAATGCTTAATATATAATTCCATCTAGAAGAGTTACTGAATCTAGACATAAGTACTTGTATAAATGTAGTATAACTAAAATGATGTACTGGTTTATTTGTAAAGAAGCATATAATTTAATATTCCAGCTTCTAAAAGTGTTATTAGAAGCTGATTTAAGAAATTAATTTCAAAAGCTTGAAAAAAGTATTGGAAGTATTTCTGCCACTTTGTTACTGTCACTTCCATTACTGTTAGTGGTACATTTGCAGGAAAACAGAATCTGACATTCTTCAGAATTCTGCTTTTATTATAATAAATACATTTTGATTGATTTGATCTTAGCATGACCAGTTTTGCTTTCCAGAATCATTACATAGATACAGGTCTGCTGGTTTAACAGTACCATTACTGTTTCATATGCTGACAGCTTGCACTTGGATGAGGCCTGGGTTGTTGGAGGGCTTACAATGGCAGATGACAAGTTTCACTATGCCAGCTTTATACTCTGAGGAATAGGAGTGCTTGCACCCTGCTGCTGTGCTACTACTGCTGTACTCACATGTGCTGTTGAATTCAACTGACAATGTTTGTCAGGTTTTTGTCAAAGGGGTGAATGTATCCTGCCTCCTGCACTGTCATAAAGGTATAGGCCAGTGCATCAATATAGTAGTAAGTAGACTAGTACAAGTAAATTTTATTTTTATATAAGAGAATTTTATTTTAGTTTTATACAAATTCAAAGTTTTATGTTTATAATATAAATAAATATTGACACAGTTGTAGAGAAAACCACGTTTTATAGAAAAGCAAACAGCAAAGCTTTCGGGTGTGACCCTTTCTCAATGCTAATACAAACTCTAAAGACAGGTGAGTTTAAATACAAATCAGAGTGTCACATGACATGCAGCCCAAAGTCATATGACCAACATAAAATCATATACATAAAAAATCATATACATAAAAACATATTAAAAACATAATGGATAAAACTCAAACTAGCAGTGTAACTTAGTTTGTTGAAATTTTATAAGAATAGGTTTTAATGTAACCATGGAATTTAACCTTGGTGAACGATCTGCAGCAAATCTAAGTATCCATTCATATTCCTTATTCTCTATTAAATTATTAATGTCCCCACCTCTTATATTAGTATGCACATTATCTATAACTCTAAATCTAAACATGTGATTAGAACCACAAGCACTTATGTGTTTATACAGAGCATTTTTATCATTCATTCTCCTGATCTCTGATTTATGTTCAGTAATACGTTCTTTAAGCTTCCTTGACGTTTTTCCCACATAGAATGCTGGACATAACACACAAGTTGCTAAATATACAACGCTGCTGGTAATGCACGTTGCTGTCAAATTAAACTTGTAAATTTTACCTGTTGAAGGATGTATGAACACATTACTATCAACATTAAAAATATTAGGACAACAAGAACAATTCATACAGCAAAATGTACCTAACTTTGAATTAATATGTGATTTAGGAATGCTATTAAAATCTTTGTAGCATAATTTATTTTTTAAGGTTTTCATATTCCTACATGAAAAATGCGGACTGTCATCTAAGACAGCTCTGATATCATCTGATGACATCATAATAACCCAATTATTTTTTATCACTTTCTTAACTAAGTGTGTCCTAACATTATACGTAGTAACATATCTAACCTGAGTGTCTTTTTCTTTTACACTTCTCAGGATAGAATTGGACTCAAGGTCCAATGAAAAAGTAGGTTTAAATTTTGTCCCTCTGTCAACAATAGTCTTTTCCTTTAGGTTTGAAAGGAAATCAAAATCATATCCACTGTTCAAAAAATCTTCCATCATATCATCCAACTGTTCCTTAAAACACATATCATCTGTGTTTAACCTGCTTACTCTACTAAACTGAGATGTCACTATACCTTTAAAAACATGTGGAGCATGCATACTACTACTGTGAATATATCTACCAGCATAAACATCCTTTCTATAAACACTAGTTTGCAAAAATCCTTCAACTAGTTGTATCTTAACATCAAGAAAAGCTATAGCGTGATCTGAACATTCCATCTTGAAATTTAAAAAACTCATAGTCGTGTTTAAATATTGCACATAGTCAGCCAACTGAGACAAGGAACCTTTCCAAATCATAAAACAATCATCCACAAAACGTTGGTAAAAGCATACATACTTATTCAAAGGATGAGTGTTACTACAAATATACATTTTCTCCCATTGGTGCAAGACTAAATTGGCATAAGTATTGGCAACTGATGTGCCCATAGCCACACCAGTTAATTGCAAATATATATGTTCATCAAACACAAAAACATTGTTGGATAACACTATGTCCAACAAAAAACAAATATTCTCTATATGGATTGTTGACATATTAGCTTGTGACATCAAGAAATCCCTAATTGAATTGATGCCATACTCATTAGGTATAACAGTAAAAAGAGATGAGATGTCTAGAGTAACAAATAAAAAAATCACCCTGATTAAGGGAAGTATTGCTTAAACTATTATACCAACGGCGTAATTTAAATATAAAATCTGTGGTATCCCGCAACACATTACTGCATTGTACTAAGAATGGTTGTAATTGTGTCTGACGATAAATTGAAATAGGCTCAGTGAGCCAACCACGTCCTGACACTATGGGTCTCAGGGGAGGATTTTCAAACGACTTATGAATCTTTGGGAGACCATAAAGCTGGGGAATTTTAGGACAGGGAACACTGAAAAAATGAAATAGATCTAAGATAATGTCACCATTAATTTGTAAGTCATATATCGACATATTCACCACACTTATACATTTCTTGACATCTAAGTGTGTAATGCATTTAAAAGCATTACGATCTTCAAGTAAAGAAATCATAGACTGCACATAACTGACACGATCCATTAACACTACAGTGCCCCCTTTGTCAGCTTGTTTGATAATAATATCATCCCTTTCTTGTAATGATCTCAGCTATATATTCATCATAAGTAAAATTATACATTTTCTTTTTCAAATTTCTAGAATATATATCCCTCAGCTCTCTTTCACATAAATCATGAAAAGCTGTTAGTACAGGTATACTAACAGGAATGAATGTACTGCGTATTTTACAACAACTCTGAGGGAAGATAGAATTACCAAACAAAACTTTAAGATTAATGTTTCTCACAAATAATTTAAGATCTGTCAAAGCTGTGGTAATATTATCACTAGCCATAGGAATAAAGCTAAGTCCCTTTTGCAAAAGGGAATAATGCAAATCTGTCAAATCAAAAACAGATAAGTTCAAAGTACCTTTGATTATTTTCGGCTTATTTTCCCTTGCCCTAAAGGGCTGTCACTTTTTCTTTTTGTTGGAGCCATAGACAGTCCGCATTTTTCATATAGGAATATGAAAACCTTAAAAAATAAATTATGCTACAAGAATTTTAATAGCATTCCTAAATCACATATTAATTCAAAGTTAGGTACATTTTGCTGTATGAATTGTTCTTGTTGTCCTGATATTTTTAATGTTGATAGTAATGTGTTCATACATCCTTCAACAGGTAAAATTTACAAGTTTAATTTGACAGCAACATGCATTACCAGCAACGTTGTATATTTAGCAACTTGTGTGTTATGTCCAGCATTCTATGTGGGAAAAACGTCAAGGAAGCTTAAAGAACGTATTACAGAACATAAATCAGAGATCAGGAGAATGAATGATAAAAATGCTGTGTATAAACACATAAGTGCTTGTGGTTCTAATCACAGGTTTAGATTTAGAGTTATAGATAATGTGCATACTAATATAAGAGGTGGGGACATTAATAATTTAATAGAGAATAAAGAATATGAATGGACACTTAGATTTGCTGCAGATCGTTCACCAGGGTTAAATTCAATGGTTACATTAAAACCTATTCTTATAAAATTTCAACAAACTAAGTTACACTGCTAGTTTGAGTTTTGTCCATTATGTTTTTAATATGTTTTTTATGTATATGATTTTTTATGTATATGATTTTATGTTGGTCATATGACTTTGGGCTGCATGTCATGTGACACTCTGATTTGTATTTAAACTCGCCTGTCTTTAGAGTTTGTATTAGCATTGAGAAAGGGTCACACCCAAAAGCTTTTCTGTTTGCTTTTCTATAAAATGTGGTTTTCTCTACAACTGTGTCGATATTTATTAATTTGTTGCAGCCTTTTTACTTCTATTTTGCAATAATATAAATAAAACAGTTTTGTTCTGGTTTATATTTTATGTTATTTAATAAAGAAGGCTGAAGTGCAGTCCGCACCCAGTTAGTTATTTTTATAAAGTAATATTGTATTTTAGTTTTGCACAAGTTCACTTATTAATATCAATAAAACACTACTTTTTTTTGTGTTTCGTGATCATATTTTGGTTGTCTGTTCTTCAGTTTGCATTTAAAAGTTGGCATCCTACAATTCCATTGGAGTGGGTGGGGCTACATAATTATATATGCAAATGTTATGTTAATCAGCGTACAGATTTGTACCTATTTTTCATAGGGCCTTTGTGCAGATTTTTGATGTTTTCAGGTTGAGAGGTATGGTTGGTCCTCCTAACCACAAAAAGAAAAAGGTTAAGTAAACAGCTTTTGCCACTACAGAAGGCTAGCACTTTGCTTCAGTCGCAGGTGGGTGACTCTGATGTGGCCGTAAGTTGTTCCTCAGACCACTCATCTTTTACACCCTGGTGTAGCACCTACAGACATTGTGGACTGGGGCAGATCCCCTGACTGTTGGAGTCTGCTCAGTAGCAAGGAAGAACCACTCTTGTTGGTCCTGGGAGAGGGAACAGTGAAGACTTCCCTGTTTGGTCAGAATGTTGTGGCCATTCCTGACGTAGCTACAGATGCCATTAATAATATTTTGGCCCAATTTTTTTCTGTCAAAAAGAAACAAAACTAAACATATGTCTACTCTTCCTTCTCCTCAAATTTCTTTAGACAGGAATAGTTTACTGAGTGCCTCAAGGTTTAATTCAGACTATTGATCCTTTATATAAGGTGGTTTCTGGTGAAAGAGAGAAAGATGCCTCTTTTTCTGAGGCAATTCAAGATTATGAATCTGGACAGGAAGATGAAAGGGACAGATACAAGGTTTTCTGTACAGTTTTCTGATTCAGACTCTGAGGTGAGCTCGGTTTCTGATTCATTCTATGGGAGGTTCTCTTTCTCTGAGACTATTTCCAGAATGAGTTTTCAGTGTAAGAGCACTGAGGTTTCTCAGTCCCTCAGGAAATACAATGCGTTATTACAGAAAAATTTCTAGAACATTTGCCCATTCTTACATTTCTTTCAGCTTTGGAGGATGTGTGTGTGTCACTGCCTGAAGTTTTCCCAATAGTCAGTCTGTTGCCCCTAAAAAAGTCAGAATGTGTAAAAGTCCTCATTCTTTTAAGTTTTTGTAAACTGTTCCCAGTCCTGAGCCATCAGCTATATTTTGAGTCAGTCCTACTGCTACTAAACATTAATTTGAGTCTTGCTGTTTCTGTCAATGTGAAGGTTGTTACGTATGAGAAAAAGTGTATGCTTCTGCAACTTTGATTTCCAGAATTTTGAATAGTCAGGCTCGCATGTTAAAAAAAATATTCTGAATAACTGTGAAAGTATGAGGAATGCTTTGTCTGCAGTTACTTCTTGTAAGGAAAAATCTGCTTTAAATAATTTAGTTTCCTCCATTGTACAAGTCACAAATCATTGTTTACTGTGTGTGTGTGTGTGTGTGTGTGTGTGTGTGTGTGTGTGTGTGTGTGTGTTTGTGTGTGTGTGTATGTGTATGACTCAGCTGCTGCTTCTTCCAAGGCTATAGTAACTGGTTCTGTTTTGAGGAAGCTTGCCTCTGTATTCTCAAAACCTCCCAGATGATGTGAAAAATGAGATTTTGAATTCACCTCTAGATAGAGATTTAGTTTTTGGTTCGTCTGCTTCAGAGGTTTTCAAAAACTGTTGACAAAAAGGCTAAGTTGATAGAGATAATCTCTAAGGTTTTTCTGCCTTCCTTTCCCAAATTTTCTAAGGGATTATCTAATCCCTCATCCAATTTTTGAAAAAAAAAAAGAGCATTCTCAACAAATGCTGGTAGACAGACATTTAAGAAGAAATAGCAGGAGGTTCTTAAAAGAATTCAGGAACCCCCCATCCAAAACTAATGACAGTCCAACAAGTCAGAAGAATAACTATTTGTGGGACCCCCCCGGCAGTTTTTTTTCCCCTTCTAGAAAGTCTGAATTTCCACTTTTCTCTTTGGCAACAGATAGTCTCAAGTAAATGGGTTCTGAAGATCATTCATCAAAGTTAAACATGGCCATAGGAGGAAATCCCTCCCTTCAGTGGGGTAATTCCTCATCCACCAGAACAGACTTCTTTATCCCCCCTCCATCCTTCAACGCATACTGCCCCAGGGAGTAACGCTCCTCCTTCTCAGTTGGAAAAGGGTTTTATTCATAGATGTTTTTATTACCAAAGAAAAAAGATGCTTACAGACGAGTTTTGGATTTTTCTTTCCTTAACCTGTTTGTGATGGTGATAGTCACTCAGTAGAATAATATAAGAACTTAAACTATAAACTAAAAATTCATTAAACTAACTAATTTAAAACAAGTAATCATCTACTGATAGACATGCTATCAGTCTAGCCAGGAAAAACATCTGTATGCAGCCTAATCTGCCATTTCAATTCCCGTAATTCTACTAAAGCCTTCCATGGTCCATTCCTTACATAATTAACTATCCTAGCCAAATTGAATCACTGACATTTACCAAAGTTCTTACTAGAATTCAAATGCTAATTTAAGGCAGTGTCAGACTTCATATTAGAAATGTTGCAAGTATGCTCATAAATCCTTTTAAGTAAATTACATTTTGTGGATAATTCTTTTACAGGGAAACTCTGACTGGAGGCCGAGCAACCCATTTTCAGCAGAGGCCAGGGAGAAAAATCTCCAAAAAAAACCCCATAAATTTTGTTTAAATTAAATTCAATTCAATTAAATAGTAAATTGTATTTTTTAAGTGAGTAAACCCAGGTATGAAAGCTGTAAAGGACTTGACAGCCAAAATCTCTCTTTTTAGTCAGCTCAGCTCAAGTTGACTGAGTTTACTGACTGGACATGTGGAAGTTGCCTTGAAGCTTTGGAAGCTGTCTGGCTGTTATATCCTTAGCAGGATATATAACCCATATAGCTAGGGATATTGCAGCTGTGATCATTTGAACATCTACTGCTATGGTAAGTTTACATACACAAATGTACTTTTCCTCAGACCACTACTTATTATTCCAGGTTTCTGTCATGTAGCTCGTTCAGCCACCATGTATGTCCTCTTCACTTTGTTCCCGTGTCTGTTATGGATTTGGGAAAGTGATCTTCTTTGGGTCTTGGAGACACTCAGGAAGCTTCTTCTCAAGGTGGCCAGCATAAGAGACCTCCTGCTAGGGGTGTAGTGTCATCCCCTAGTCTTTTGTCTGCCAGGAGAGGTCACTGAAAAGAAAAAACATAAGACTAGACATTGCTCATTTGAGGACATGGTATCAAGCAAAGATGATTTCCTTAACCTTAGCATGGAAGGTATTGCAGAATTTTAATCTTGCAACTCAGAAATGTTTACCAGAGTGCAATCTTGATAAATTTCTGAGGAAAATCTGTCAGAATATTTTGACAGAAACAAGACTACATCTGGAGATTTCCAAGCCCAAAACTCTGAGGAAAGTTATTCCTGTCCAGTTCCCTAGGCGGAATTTTCCTTTTCATAAACTATATTCAGGATGAATGAGATATTGCAGTGGGAACAGGTGGCTGTTCCCCCTGAAATCAGGAGATATATATGATGTATTGTAAATGGATTTGCCACATACTACACCCATCCTTGCTATTTTGCCAGCCTCAGAAGATGTTTAATGAAGCGTGTAATAATCCTCCCCCTCAACCTTCAGGCTTCAAAAAGGCAGATACATTTTGTTTTCTCATCTTAGATCTGTCAACTCCGTTGACATTTTGATCTCTTCACCAGCTGGAAAGGGACTTTTAGTCAACAGTAATACTTCTGCTGTGAATAAAGAAGGTAAGGTATTGAACAGATTTGTTAAGAGAATTCTTTTCTTCCACTTTAACATTTAGAATTCTTAACTACCAAGTACATATGTGGATGTTTATTGTTAGTTGTGTCATCAGTTTGAGGAAGTAGTGTGTCTCATTTCCTTTGGGAGATGGCTCTTATCTGACTCCTATTATTTCCAGTCTGTCCCAAGTATCTAAATATGATTTGAAGAATGTGTATGATTGTGCAGATACTATGTCTTCGGCCACTGCTACTGCTGCATTTTTAAGGAGGTATGCTGTGCATGTAATCAAAAGTTTGCTGATGAAGTAAAATCTGAGATTTAAAAGTCTTTCTTATTTAAAGTTTTGTTTGGCCCTTCTGCTACTTAGGTCCTCAAATAATTTGATGAAAGTGAAATTAAACTGGGAGTTTCTCAAGATTTTTCAAGTACCTTGTTACAAAGCTCTAAAATCTCTACTCCCTTTAAAAGGCAAAATAAACAATCCCTGCCACCTCCTAGAAAACAAGGAACAAAAAAGATGGAAGGATAACAAAAAACAGGGATACTTTCAGAAAAAACACAGTCTAATCCTTGAAATGATTATCAAAGCATTCCATCCCAGAAACTGCCTCTCAATATTCCCCATTTGGCAAAAAATGATGTCAGCCAATCCCCATGGCTACAAAAGTCTGAAATGAAAAACAGGGACAAAGTCTGGAACAACTGGCGCAAAACCAAAACTCCATCTACTAGGCAAAAATTCTTAGAACTATGCAATAGAACCAAAATTTATAAAACAGGACAAAATCCAATACTACCAGTCTGCCCTTACCTCCTCCCAACATAACCCCAAACAATTCTGGTCCTCAATAAACTCCATATTCCACCCAGGTGAAGTAAGTACACCCACTCCTAACTTAACTCACTCCTCCGAAAATATTGCTACCTCTTTCAACAATCACTTCACACAAACCACGCTATCACTAGCTAGACAACACAACCCCCCCATATAAACCCACACCATCAACTGCAACTAACAATCTCCCCACTAGCTTCTCTTTTCTGTCCTGTTCCTACCTCTAAAATAAAACTACTAACTAAACTTAAAACCACCAGATTAGCAGCAGACAACCTCCCAAGTGAATACATTCAACTTGCAGCTGATGCTCTAGCCTACCCCGTATCACTCTTGATTAACAGATCTCTGTCAGAAAGTTATGTTCCCACACTATGGAAAATCTCACACATAATTCCCCTACACAAAGGAGGCCTCTCCACAGATCTAACCAATTACCGCCCCATAGCTATTCTCTCGCCACACTCCAAAATACTAGAGAGATGCATTCATTCTCAAGTCTCAGATCACCTCCTTGCTAACAACCTCCTCTCCAACACACAACATGGTTTCCGACCTAACCATAGCACCACCACCCCTTACTGTCTTTCTCTAACACTATCCTACAAAATAAAAATGCAGATTATCTCTCCTCCGCTACCTTCCTAGACCTCTCTAAAGCTTTCGACATGGTCCCACACAAACAACTTATCTCTCTTCTCAATAACCTATCCTTCTCTTAACCAGTCAACTGGTTTCAGAGTTACCTATCTGACCGCCAACAAGCAGTTGTTTGGCAGGACAACCTCTCCCCCCCAACTACCAGTCTCCATAGGGGTTCCCCAAGGGTCCATCCTGGGACCCTTATTCTTATCTATTTTCACCAGTAATCTAGGCTCAGCCACAACACATGGCACACTCATACAATACGCAGATGACTCAACCATCATCTGCAAAGTCCACTCCCTACCCAAACTGCAAAAAGTCACACAGGAAGAATTTTCTTCTATTGAAACTTGGTTATCCCATGCCCAACTAATACTCAACCCAAACAAAACAAAGTTACTAATCTTCCAACCCACCAAACTTACCCTAGACAGCTCTCACTTTAACATCACAGCAAAAGACAACACCACCATCCATCCTACAGAACACACCAAATTACTAGGAGTAGAAATAGACAATAAACTGAACTTTGACATTCACATTTCCATGACCATTAAAAAAGTGCACAAAAAACTAGGAGCATTATATAGAAATCAGCAACTGTTTACCAAAGCAGCTAAAATTTCGGTAGCAAATTCTCATCTTCTCTCTACCCTACTCTACTCCTCTCCAATATTTACTAACCTTAGACAATGCGACCTAAATAAGCTCGAAACCTGCTACAACAAAATTGCCAAATTCGCCACAGGGGCTTCCTAACGTACTCACTACTGTCTCTCACTAGCAGAACTGGGCTGGCTAGAGCTCCCCTACCTCCTTCAGTGTTACCAACTTGCACTCGCCCACAAACTAATAAACCAACCACTAAAAGTCTCATCCCTCCAGAGTCTACTCCAACCCTACATAACCACGAGACCACTAAGATCCAGCCACAAAAACCTCCTACAGGTCACAAGAGCTATTAACTCTGCTGGAGAAACATTCTCCTGCACTATAGCCATACTCTCGAACTCCCTCCCATCCTCAATTACCTCTGTAACTTCTTGCACCCACTTCAAATCCTTACTAAAATCACACTTAAAAACTTGCCAGATATGCCCTTGCAAACCCCCCCTCTAATACCATCCACTCCACCCACCCACTACCTCTCTCTGCCCCCTATCAACAACCTATTCTTAGCAAGCTTGGCTATTCATGTTCCCAGCTACCTACCACATAATACTAACTTCTTGTAACAACAACTGCTAATGGCTGTTATGTACCTCAGAAACAGATTGTATCAATTGTTCACTGATGAATCTCAACTACATTTGTAACCATGTTTAGTATATGTCACCATATTTTAAAATTGTACTATGTTCTACAGTTGTTTTACATCTATGTTTTATTCTTGTCTTGCGTCCTTAGCTGGACTAATGTCTATGTTTAAATGCTATGTTTTTTAACTGTATAATGTAAATAATACTTAATGTGGAACTTTTCTCTCCGAGCCTCCACTGAAAATAGACCTGTGTCCAGTTAGACTCTCTCGGTCAACAAATGTAAATAAATAAGTAATAAATAATGTCAGACTCTTGGATGATAAAAGTGATTCAGGAGGCTTGCAGTTGGCACTGGATACACATACCTCCTTTCAAGAAAATTCCTTTTTACCCTCCAAACCAGAGTTTTTCCTCAGGTATGTCAATACTTGCTGACCCTAGGAGTCACAGACACAGTGCCTTTAGATCAAAAGGGGAAAGTCTTCTACACCAGAATGTTTCTGGTTTCAAAGACGGAGCTTTCAAGGAGACCAGTCTTAGATTTTTCCTCTTCTTTATCAGCCTGTTTGTAAAATTGCCAAAGTTTAAAATGCTGACCCTTCAGAATCTGTTACCTGTAATCTGTCCTTTGGGAGTTTTATGGTAATATTAGATCTAAAGGATGTTTATCACATCCATTTAGCCACAGGGTTCAAGAAATTTCTCTGATTCTCTACGTCTGTGTCAGATTATCAATTCTACGCATTACACTTTAGGTTATTGACATCTACAAGGGTATTTACTCTAACTCCAGTGATAGCTCACTTTCCGAGGCATTCACATTTTTCCTTATTTCCACGGCTTACTTATCTTTGTGAAGTCTTTTGCCAGGTGTCAGTAGTCCTTAACATGGGTTTATTCTCTCCTCATCAGTTTGGGGTTTCAGATAAATGTTCAAAAATCCTCCTTGATTCCATCACACAGGATTGTGTTACTGTGTTTCCTTCTAGCCATTTCTCGACAAAATGCTTTTCTTACCCAGAAGAGGGTAGATTTTTGTCTGGAAATTTTCATGAGATTCCCCAACCAGTTTCAGACTTGGCTAGAAAATATCTCAGGATCTTAGGGTTCATGACTTCTAAGATTCTCATGACCCTTTTTGCTTGGTTACACATGAGAAAAATTTAGTGGTTTTTATAGAACAAACAGACCCAACTTTCTCATCCTCTGGAATTTCAAATTCCAATTTTAGCTTTGTCAAAAAGGAACTGCACTAGATGGAGATGGTGAGTATGGTGGCTTTGGCATAATAATTAAGGTTTTCACCTCATAGACAAAAGGTAGAGTTTGATTTTTCACCTCATAGACAAAAGGTAGAGTTTGATTCTGAACTCAAATTATTAGGTGGGAGGTTGACATAATGGTGAAGATGCTTACCTTACAGACAAGATGCAGGGTTTGATTTTCACATGGGGTACTTGGCTAGGCTTAAAAAAGGCCCACATGGGCAGTTAGCCTAGTACTACTCTGTGAAGCTATGAACCGATTCTGTTAATCCAGGTCTCTGTTTCTTCTCTTATCCAAATTCAGTCTGTAACTGCAAATGCCTCAGATTTTCCTTGTGGTAGCAGCTTCTACTGGGTGAAGGGCAAGGCCTATAGATCTCTTCAGAAAGACCAAAGCCCCTAAATGTCATAGCTGTTAGCTGTGATCCGTGTCATAAATCATCATCATCTGTGGTCTGCAGAACTTCTGCAGGTGATTACAGATGACACAATAGTGATGCAGTGTGTAAACA
This sequence comes from Protopterus annectens, assembly GCF_019279795.1. Lineage (NCBI taxonomy): Eukaryota > Metazoa > Chordata > Ceratodontiformes > Protopteridae > Protopterus > Protopterus annectens. The sequence goes on along the minus strand of NC_056746.1, from coordinate 1,162,175,986 downwards.
TATGGGGAGGGGTACTAGATCTTACTCTGCAGGCTGGATATGGTGACTTCAGATGTAGCTATTCATCATGGTTTAACCTTCCAAGCATCTTAGATTCTATCAGAGCAAAACTTAATGGCAGACAAGCTGAGCAAGCCAGGACAGACCCTCACAAATGAAAATTTAATGAAAGGGTCTTCCAGGAATTTATCCATTTGTGAAACACTTCAAAAATATCTCTTTGCCGCCTTTCAAAACAGACAGCTAAACAGATTCTGCACCAGGATTCTTTGTCAGCATGTCTGGAAAACAGATGCATTCTCATTCCTGTGGATGGGGAGGTTCCTTTATACATTTCTACCCTTTCAACTGAAGATTCAGTACGACTCTCTCAAAATCATTTTGGTGACTACCTTTTGGCCCAGGCAACATTTGATCTATTTTTATGGGAATTAGATGAGGGCAGTTTACCACAAGCTTCCTCACAAATCTGATCTACTTGCAAAGACAAGTGGATTTTGATACAGTCCAGTCTCAAACAACTTCAACTAATTGCCTGGATGATTCGGTTTTGATACCATTTGGCACCTGTTTCATGAGGATTTGCAGCAGGTAATAATGAAGGCAAGAAAGTCTGCTGCAGGGAAATCTTTTATTGACAATTGGAAACGATTTTTCTGTTTAGTGCCCAACCAATAACCAGTGCCCATTCAGGGACTTGTGTACCAGTGGTTCTTAAATATTTATTATTGTTACTTTCCTCTGGTCTGTCTTATTCCTCTGTCAAGGTTCACCTTGCAGCCGTTTCAGGATGTCTACCCATGTACCCTCCATTTCATCTCTGTTTTTGATAATTGCAGTTGCTTTTGAAGGGAGTTTTGCATCTTTCATCACCTAGAAAACAGATGGCTTCTTCTTGGGATCTTAACTTTGTGCTGGAAAAGTTAACTATGTCTCCCTTCCAACCAGCTCACCACATGTAAGACTTTACTCCTCATTGCTGACAGCCGCATGAAGAGTATATGAGTTGCAAGCTGTCAAGCTGGGTGGACTCTATCTGGTCTTCCATAGAGATAGGGTCACATTAAGAGCAAAATTTACCTTTGAGTCAAGCATTTGGTCTCCCAGTGTGCTTTCCAGACCCATATCCCTAGAACCAGGGGGAAATGGTTCTACATATTCTGGGCATGCATAGACCGCTCAGGCAAAAATCTTGTCTTGTGTTAGTCAAATATTGCAGTATATCTGGTGCAAAAATTATCTTTCCTTGTTTTGACAATTGTGTACCATCCTGTCCAAAAACGTCTTCCCAAAATTATGCTTGCATGGTGTAAACATTTCTACTTTTTAAAGTGGCCCATTTTTTCTTGTAGTTATTTACTGAGTAAATATTTATGCTCACATGACTCTCCCTTTTTATTTGTAATTTGTGAAAAATACCTCCCAATACCTGCCCAAGATATGGTGTCTAAGAGGGCTGCAAGTTCCCTGCTAACTGACAGAGTCTCCTTGAAGATGAAATCATTTGCACCAACATAACAGCTCCATGCTTCCTTACCTTAAGGCTTTCTAAGGCCCTACACACATCTTATATTTTTGCTCCTAGCAAGCATAACACTATTCCTTTGAGAACTGTGACTATACAAATGTTTGTAGCAAGATGTTTATTGCCTGTTTGTAGTTTCAAAACATCATGCCTTTTTAATCCATCACCTTTTTCTATACATGTGCAGTGCAATGCATGCCTGTTTTTGAAATGTTTTTTATATTTCTGTCAAAACTGTTGTATACAATGCCCAGGGGGAACATGCATTTATTTGTATTTCATGGTATGGTCACTAGTTGCCTGTCCCTCAACTGAAAACATCAAGTAATTCAAAGTTTCTGTCAGCAATGGAAAAACCTTAGTGTCACCATGGGCAAGATTCTGAGCAAGTGGTCTGTATTGTGTCAGGTCATTGCATAGAAAAATGCAATGGAAATAACATTTGCTGTATAGAGAGATATGCAGTATAGCTGTAGAAGTGACATGTTGCTGCACATTGAACAATCATTTGGTGAATAGTAGATATGCTAGTTGCCTACAAGGTATGAATAACAGCAGGAACACAATTCAGAGATGACCACACTGTTTACCACAGCTGTTTACTGTAACTGTATTATTTAATTACAGAATTGCCCTAACTGGGAAGAAAGAGAATACAATGCTGCTGTAGTAGGACATGTAGCTATCCCATCATCATCTATTTGGTAGTATTTTTTATATGTACAGTTTCAACAATACTCACCCGTAGTTACAAAAACTGAGGCTGTTAAGACCCAGATACATTAGCTGATTGAGTATTGCTGTATTCTGAGTTAACAGGTTTACAAATGCTATCTGTACTTTACAGAGAGAGAGAGTAGTTTCCTGCTGAGATTGCTGCTGGTTATAGTTTTAATTTTTATTCAGTCTACAGCAGTGTTTGCAAAATGTTTGATGTGTGGTAAAAGACACAGCCCCATTCACAGTGTCCCCAGTTACTTGCATTCTTTGTTTTGAATTTGTTCATGTGTGTATGGGTATGTTTGTGTAAGTTTGTATGTTTGATAGATTTCTCTTTCAGCACCATTAGTATAGTATTTTTTAGCTATTAATCACTTGTTTGTCAAACAGTTGCATTTTGATGCATACAGATGTATGGGTAGATACATATGCACATCCACACTCACATACTAACTTAGGTTCACTGGTATACACTTGCAGTCTGACAGACAAGCAGATATTGTAAATAACCAACTGAAACAAACTGCAGAAAGACAAATAGGCTGTGTCTCGTTCCTAGGAGCAAATGAATCCAGAAATACTCACCAAAGTAGAAAAAATGTTGTTTAATAGGACAAAACAATCCAGCAAATCACACACAACAGGTAGCAGGTTACCGGTTTCGTTTATCAATATAAACTTCATCAGATAACATTCAAGTGCATTTCTGACATTTAAATATTCACACTCAAGTTCTAATTGGCTGAAAAACTTAAACCCCTAAAATGCCTGAATAAAATCTACTGTGTTCTATAAAATATATGTTACATAGTAAATAGAAAATGAGTGCATTGAATTAAAACCACTGCATCACATTATTCACTTACAATCTTACCAAAAATATGTATAACTACTTAAAATATGTTAAAAAATGTGAAACACTTTTTTCACCACATTCTGGTTCATTCATGAACTATATCTACTATAAAATTACTTAGAAAGGAGCAGCATTAATTTTCCTTCTCTATCTTCCTTCTTTCAAGTGCCTTTAATTTCAAAACTGGGACAATTGAAACTCTATTGTTTATGCCCGGCCATCTGTCAGCTTGTAAAAATATCTGCCATTTTAATTCTTTAAGTTCTAAAATGGTACCCCATGGTGTCCTTTCATTAATTTCCAAATGGTCGATTGCCATGAACTTGAATGAATGGCTGACATTTTCACAAATATGACAGGCTAGGGCATTATTAAAATTTTGTTTTTTAATAACATATTCATGCTAATAAATTCTCTGATTAAATCTCACCACCATGGGGTACCATTTTTTTGCAAGGGCACGTTAAGTCTTTTCCAAACCTATCCATGAGAAAGCAGCCAAGACCTATATTAGTAAATATGCAATCATACTACAAGAAAGAGTTAATCCTGACAAAACTCTTGCAGAAGGGAAAAGTATTAAAAATTGGAGACAGTAGAGTATTTGTGGAAAACAATTCTTCTTTGTATACCAGGCAGAAGAAAAGCAAATTTATCCCAGCAGTAAAGGAATGCAGAGAGGCAGCTGTGAGGTTCAAGATGCTGCATCCAGCTGTCTTTAGAGTATTTTTCCTGGAGGATCAACAACATTATCCCAGCAATCAGGATATCATGAGGCAGGTGTGGAATTTATATTGCGATATCCAGCTATCTTTAAGATATTTTTTTTCCTGGAAGATCAAAGATATTTTTTGTTACAGAACAAGCTAATGATAAAATAGAAAAAAAAGTTTATCCAACAAAAAGTGAGCTAGCAAGCAGAAGAGTACTCTGCTTCTCATTCTTCTGACAATAAAGCCAATAGAGAGACTTCACTAGTAAATTATTTTTCAGTTTGCAGTGGAAAATGCTTGAGAGACAGAAAATAGCACAGGAATTGATTAGAAGCTGAACCTTGCAGTCTAGCATTTGGAGATGGAAATAATCAGGAAGACCAGCAGCATTGAAATTAGGGAAAAATGTGAAATTATAAATTATCAATCACATTTATGAAATATGGCTTTGCAAGTAAAAGTGTCTGAGAAAAGACTGAACTTTTGTTGACTTTGTTAAACTTGTGAATGGACTAAAAATGAATACCCCCACATTGTCTTTAATGTTTAGAAAAACACTAAATGGGAAAAAGTAACTATAAGTAAAACAGTTTTTATTCTTAGTATTTGTATACAATATTGCACAGTATAAACTGCATTTTATTGTATAGTGTGCACTCAGTGTTCTAAATGTGCAGTGGCTTTTCAGTTACTGTTGTATGTGTTAAAGATATTTAAGTGAGCATGTACCTTTTTAGGTGTAAGAAGTATAGTATTACAAGGAAGAAAGGGTGAACAGAAGCAAGTTTGTTAATACAATGTTATAATCATGGTCTGCTGTGGTGGGGTGTAAAATTGTACCAGTCATATTATATGCAAAACTAACTCAATAAGTTCCCTTCTTTTTACAAGGGTGGATGTGCTAATTAATGTTCTTGGTTTAATACACTTTGGCATGGTTCAGGTTGTCCCAGGTACCTGCAGAGGTTGGCCTTTTCCTGGGGTACGTTATTGATATTTAACATTTCACTCACCCATTCATTGATATTTAACATTTTACTCTTGTCTCCTGTGGGATATCAGTATATAAATCACATACGTCTGTTGTGACAAATATATCTTGTTCACTATATTGGATGGTATTCATGTTTTGTAATAGACAATGTAGTTAATAGATGATAGAAAGTTTGGGGGTTGTTGCTGAAATTGAAGGAACTACAATGGCAGGTAAGGCTTCGAGCAGACAGCTGGCTTGGCATTAATGAAAGGAGTTCCATTGCACCCATCCTTAAGTTAAAAGCATTAGAGAGAGCTAAAATAAAATGAAACAAAATAAGTAAAGTATTACAAAAGGAAACATTATAATGGAAACAGTTTTTGGGAATGTAAGAAAGAATGAACTAGTGCGCAGGTGTATACACACTGGATATGATTTTAACATAGAATTTTAGTGTTTTAAGTATATAGAAAGGAACTAGGAAGTTAATGACCTGTTAAAGTGGCCCAATCAGAGTGTATGTATCATTATTTAAACAGGAAAAATGTGTTTTTTGGTGTCTGAAGAAGTTTAACATTGTTTTAAATGAAAGCGCTCACCAATTAACTGTTTTATTATTTTTGTGAATTAAAGTTTGTGGTGATTTTTATCCGTTGACTTGAGTGGAGTTTGTACCTGGGACAAACTGAACCATGCCAAAGTGTGTTTTTTAAAACATTTGTGATTTCTTGGATTTTGTTTTTGTTCTTGATTTAATACTATAAGCATTTTTGTAAGCAAATAGGCTTGAAAAATTGGACAAAAATAATAAAAGCCAAGAAAATGCTAAGCTTCTTGCATTTCCAGAAATATTTGCTCATTTTTCTTCCATTAGACAATGTTTTGAGTAAGAGATAAGAAATCTGCAGCTCAAGGCAGTTAGCCAGGAGAACTCTTTACATTCTTTTCTGAGTGAAATTTATCAACATTCCTTCATGCATCTGTAAATTGTTAGCTTTTTTTCTCATCTGTCTGCATTGCAAGCAATTAATCTTGAGAGTTCTGAGCATTCTTTGCCAAGTGAAGTGTAAGGTAGAATGACAAGCAGTTCAGTGATAAGGTTTAAAATAATAGGAAGTGAATGAGAGAGAGAGACTCCCAAGCAGCTTTAATACTTTAATGTATTTAATAGAACAGTGCAGAGTTTAAATTGTATTTAAAGGTAGCCAGTGCATTTTTTTCTTAAGCGTTAATGTTTCCTGAAAGCATGCAAGCTGTTTTCACATCTGGGAGGGGAACAGAGATAAGAAAAGAACAGGAAGCAATTGGTTTAAGTGGGAACACAAGCTTTAGCATGCAGTATAGCATTGGTAACCTTAATTTTAGATTACATTATTCCTGTGGGTACAGCTGTCAAATTGGAGTAATTATTCCTATCTGGATGGTTAAACTTAATTTGTTAAAGGTACGTAGTTTTGTGTTAATACGGGGTTGGCCACGGTGGTGCAGCATTTAGCTTTGTCACTTCACGGCAAGAGGTTCTCCAGTTCGATCCTTGACTGGGGGTACCTTCTATTGTGTACTGTGTGGAGTCTGCATGTCCTCCCTGTGGTCGGGTGGGTTTCCTCCGGGTACTCTGGTTTCCTCCCACATCCCAAAGACACGCTGTATGTGGATTGGACACTCCAAATTGGTCCTAGGCGTGAGTGCATGCATGTGTGTTCCTTCCGTGGAAGGTTGGGTGCCGGGCTGGCAACTCAACACCATAAGAACTCTACTGCCAATCATGAGCGGACAGGTGATCCGCTATGATAACCCCTAACTGGGAAAAGCCAAAAGAAGAAGAAGAAGTTTTGTGTTAATACGGGTTGAGGGTGTTTTGAAAATGTATTTAGTGTTTTGTTCAAGGGTTTTCATTAAAGCAAAAAGCTTTGAGAAATGTGACACAAGTTCAAATGAAGGTGATAAGAAACAACTGTATACAGGATAGGCCTGCCAAATATTAGTGTGTGTATGTAAGACAAAAGTTTGAAATGCACATTCCAAAAATCTGTCCTGTGTAATAAGAGGGAACAACAGCTTTTTATCATAATAGCTACTCTATCCACACTATCTTGGAATGTAAGTAGCCTTACAGGTACAGAGAAAAAGAAGAGTATTGAATTACATTAAGAAGCAGAGTGACAATATCCATGTTGCAGAAGACACATTTGGAAAGAAATGAACATGTGAATTTGATAAAGGATTTCAGAATGAGTATTCAGCAGAATATCAGGAACAAAGGAAAAAGGGAGTAATACTGATTATTAGAGGGGCTCTGATAGTAATAGAAGAGGAAGAAAGACAGTAATAGTATATGTGTGGTAGTAAGGGGCTATTGCAAGAGATTAGGATTATGCTGGAATCTATTCATATTCCACCAAAAAGTGCTGTTTTGGAGCTTAGTACAATTTGGTGAGAAATGTTCAGCTTTTAGCGGGGAATATTAGTTATTGGTGGGGGCTGAATCTTGGTTTGCAGCAATGAAAATGTATCTGGGGGACTTAGAAGGGAAATTATAACAAAAGAATGTAGATTTCTGAAGAAGTTTATGAAAATATTCGCTATGGATGACATTAATTCAGTAATAGGAATTCAGATATAATTTACATATTCCCCAATGTACAATAACTGTGCTAAATAGAAGTCATATTTCACATGAACATATTCATTTAATTGAAGGTTTTATCACACAGTTAATAACTGTTTAAGGTCATGCACCAAGACAAGCTAATTAAAAATGCAGGGTAATGAGGTAAAAATGAGAACTGGTGCACTCCCATCTACCCGATAAAAAGAGAAGAATTTAAAGAATGGGTAGTAGAAATTATTTGAAAGTTATTAGAGGAGATATAAATTTATTCAGAAGTGTCAGTGATTGGGATAAAATGAAAATGGAGTTGAAAGATGGGAAAGAAATAAGAGAAGGACATTTGGTTAAAAAGTAATAGGGACTAACAAAGGTTAACGTTTTGCAGAATAGGGAAAATGTCACCGCAGAGTGCTAAACAGAAAATAAGAGAGTATTTGGATAATAAGCAGAAGTTTCGGAAGATTGCTGTTAAGCAACTATTTTTTTATAACAACTTCAGAGTACAAACTTTTAGCACAGTGACTTAGGCAAGAGAAAGTAGAAAAGGCTGTCACCAAATTTAGGGAGCTTATTACAAGAAGAATAACCAAAGAAACTATAGAGATGGTAGATATATTTAGCAAATTTTATAAAAAATTGTATAAAGCAGAGGAGTGTGATAAGCAAGAAAGAGCACCAATGGAAATATTTATGGAAGACTTAATTATGCCAAGATTACAGGTAGTTGAAGCTCAACAAGTAGTAATTAAAATAGAAAATGATATAAAATAGTGATGTATAATCAATCTGTAGGAAGGTCTCCAGGAGCCGATGGTGTTCCTCTTGAAGTTAGGAGTGATAAAGATCTGGCAGATTTTATTTAATAGTAAAATGAGGGGGAAACACCAGCATCGTGAAAGAAAGTTGTGGCGGCTGCATTACCCAAGGAGGGTAAAAGCCCATCAGACCCAGCCTCATATAGAGCCATTTCAATTTTAAACCCTGATTGTAAAGTGTTTATGTATGTACTAGCTAAATGATTGGCAAAGTTGATGCAAAAACTGATAGATATGGATCAGTGTAGTTTTGTGGATCAGATGCAAACTTTTGACAACATTACTAGAACAATAATGAACCAAAGGGAAGCAGAATGTAAGAAAACGTTGCTGTTGGTGGTGGTGGGTCTTGATGCATATATAACATTTGACAGAGTAAGCTGGGATTTATATGTGTAGGCCAGTGGAAACATTTCCTGATACAATAATAAGGTTAATTAGGGAGATATATAAAGGATCAGAGGCAAGAATTAAAGCAGTAGGGTTCCTCTTCGATAAGTTATGTTTGAACAGAGGAATAAGGCAAGGGTGTTCTCTTTCCCCAGTGCTGTTTGCTCTATATTTAGAGCCATTGGCAATGAAAATAAGGAACTCAGAAATTCAAGGATATAATTTGTATGATTGTCAAGAAAAGTTGGCTTTGTTTTTAGATGATATTTTGAACTTGACAAATCCAGAAAAGGACACATTAGTGTTGTGAAACATTTTGAGATAGTTCAATCTTTTAGGGTATAAAATTAATGAAGGTAAAACAAATGATGTAGCCTTAAATTATGTATCCACTCATGACTTGGTTGATCAATACCCATATGTATGGGAACTTGATAAGGCAAAGAATTTAGGAGTATGGATTAAACGGGCTACTGTTGTGGCAGCTAAAGATATGTGGGAAGAGACTAAAGAAAAGATAATACAAAAACTGAGAAACTGTACGATTCTTATAGATATGGATAGTAAGATGCAAGCATGAAAATGTGCTAGTCCCTTTAGTTTTATATACATTTCAGGCATATCTTTACCAAACAGGAGAGAAGTTGTGGGCAATAATTAATAGAGTTTGATGCCTTCATATGTGATTGGAAAAGAGCAACTGTAACGAAATAGCTTCCACTGCAGCACATCTCTGAATTTGACCCCACATCTGTAACCAATTAAAAGCATGGCACTGTAACTACCATATCTTACATCTGAAGAAAAAATGGTGAAATATTTAGAGCTTCTACTTCTGATTGAATGACAGCAACATGAGCAAAGTACCCTAGGTCATTACTGTGTCCTACATATGGAGCAGAAATTCAAAACAACACTCCAAATGGAATGGAAACAATGTATAATGCAGAATGTCAGACTACAGCAGTGAACACCTCTAAAACTACTGATATGCTGCATAGCTGTGAAAGGCCATATCTCAGCCCCTCTGGCATTTCTTAATAAACCTTTTAGAGAATAACAATCAGATGATCAGAGACAAAATCCATAATGGATTCCTATTCTGCCTGTAAGAGTTTCAGTGCTGTTGCATTCTAAGTTTGCTCCCACAACATTAGTTGCTCAAATGTTTGTCATACTAACTACGGCATGTTGCCAATAAAATGTTTTAACATGAGTCATAGAAATTTTTACTTTATATGTAATGACAACTCAGTAAAGAACCTTTCTTGGTCATATCTTTACTCAGTGCATTAAGTATAAGTTCACAACAGGTCGCAACACAAAAGTAACTCACGTAGACCAATATTTTTTTTTTAATTAGGACAGGCTTACACTGGAGCAAGTCATTTACATTGAGAGCAATACATGGAATCTTGCCTCATGGTGGTACTACTCAATGTTAGGAGTCTAAATAGGAAGCTGCTGTAACTCGTCCCTTCTGCAGCACAAATGCATTCATATCTGTGTAGATACTAAGACATGGTTTCAGTGCAGTGACCTCACTCCCCTCTATACCAGGGTTTAGCACTTATCATGCCGTCAGGCCTTTGGATAACTGTGGATCCGTATCTGTATTTGTTAGAAACACCATAATCTCTCATCAGATTACCCACAGCTGTAACCTGGAGCTTGTGGAGATCCAAATCACCCTTATATCCAACTATTACTTCACTGTTAGTTAAGATCCCCAGAAATGTCCCTCAATGATCATGAAAATTACCTTAATACCATTGAGTGGTTGAATATCAAACCATATACCTTTTAGCCTAGGGGACTTCAGTTACCCAACCTTTGATTGGCATATTTACATCTTTAAAAATGGATATGCTCAGTCATTTTTAAACTTTAATAGTAATGCACTGAAGCAGATAGTAAAACTACCTACTAGAGCAGATGTTTCCAACCTGCAGCTCACGGGCCGCTTGCGGTCCTCAGAGCTCTTCCATGCGGCCCCGACCTCTACCTGCAACACTGATGTATGCATGCCCCAAAACACTTTTTTTGTTTTGTGTTTTTCACGCCCGTGACCTCTAACTCTGTTGGTGTGCGTATGCACCAAAGCACCCTTTTAGTTTTGATTTTTCTGCGCCAAAGAAGGATCTGTATGTTCCCATCATTATTTTGTGCCAAAGAATCAGTGTGTATGTGTTCTTGCTGAAGAGAGACTCGTGTATGGATTTGCCGCTATTGCCTTTGAAAGGGACAGCACTTACCTGTGTTAATAAGTAAGTATGAAATGAGTGAGTACATGCATGAAAGCAGAATGTTTGTGTCTGTGAAGGTAGAAGTGTGTGTGTGTGTGTGTGTGTGTGTGTGTGTGTGTGTGTGTGTGTGTGTGTGAGAGACGTGTGCATGAGAGAGAGAGACATGCACAAAGAGGCTAATGACAATCAATCTACCTAATGAACACAAATAAGTTAGCTCACAAATATGTCGTACATTAAAAATACACTTTCATTAAATTGCAGCTTTCCTGACCGAGAGAGTGTTGTATTGAATATGAAATTATACCTCTCAACTGTATGGATTTTCGCTTCATCTTCCAATTTGTGTCTTTTGCTTAGGAAATAAAATTAGTCATCCAAGGTAATGCAGTTCCAGGGAGTAAGAATGAGACAGCAGCCTAGGGTTAATGGGTCAGTAGTGGATTGACTTTGTGAGACTGTAGCATATAAAGTTGAATTGTTTTTTTTTCTGGCAAAAAAGCACCCAGTACTATTTTGTCATTGGTGGGTTCTAAGCAGTGGCAGATTGGACAACAGTAAGTATAGCTTTGGTAGATCATCAATACTGAAAAGTCAGGTGGGCACAATGTCATTTTTTTAAATGTTGTGGGTTTTAGTGTGTATGTGTGTTGGGAAGGCTGCAACAGTAGATGATTATTAAAGACAGAGACTTACAGACTGTGGCAAACAAGTTTCTTTGTTTCAAAACCTGATACTTGGGTAGTAGGCATGCCAAAAGTAGATTTTGTAAGACATAGCTTCTTGCCATTTGTAGTGGATGGATATTTATATTTAATGGACAATGTTAGCAGTATGAGTGTGGTCCTGTATGAATCTGGAGGATTCCAAGTCTACCACTGACGATGTCTTTTAAAGTGGCCTGGAAATGGATATTGGGATGTTACTGAAAAAATACAGTAAGTGGGCTTAGAAATATAGTTTAATTAAACAAAGTGCACTTGCAATTTGCAGCCATAATTTAATTTATTTCATGTAGCAGCCACGGTGGTGCAGCGGTAGCATCGTAGCCTCACAGCAAGAGGTTCTCCTGTTCAATTCTCGGCTGGAGTGCCTTCTGTGTGGAGTCTGCATGTCCTCCCCATGGTCGAGTGGCGTTCGAAAGACATGCATGAATGGGCGTGCCTTCGCTGAAGGTTGGGCGTTGGGCTGGCAACTCGGCACCATAAAAATCTACTGCTAATCATTAGTAGACCGGAGGTCCGCTGTGGCGACCCCTAACCCTAAAAGCCGAAAAAAATTTTTTTATTTATTTCAGGTGTCCAGATCCTGGTAGATTGTATACCATTAGACTTAATTAGGGAGAGCTGTCATTCTGGGGAAATAAGTAGCCCTAGTGTCAGTGAAAGCTCTGTGGTTGTTTGCAGGTAGGAAGTTGCAGGATGTGGATGCAATGTGTTTTATTTATTATTTTTAATGCATTTGTCATTTCAAATCATGGTTTTCTTTGTTGCAAAAGAAGGCAGGATTGAATGAGCCATATAATGCTTAACTGACAATCATGGGATAGAAAGATTATAAGTGATGTATAATGTTTGCAGCTACAGTTGTTTCAATGGTATCTGTGATGCATAACTATTTTTGGGCCTGAGTCCCACATTTATTTTTCTCTTTCTCCAGATTTCTTGCTCTAAGGTTGAGAGGTATGGTTCCATACTAAATCAGAAGGTTGTATTTACCTTGGAAGACTTTTCAGCATAATTATGAGAAACAGAGCCTTTTTAATATCTCTGCTTATTTCTAATATAAACTGCCATGTAACCTTGCAAATAACCTTCTTATTAAGCTACTTTAATTCTTTTGGAATTGACAAGTATGCTTCATTGTTTCGGACGTAAGCATAGAGTACTAATGTGACAGCTCAGTAAGCTGTCAGTCTGTGAATAGCTTCTGCGCAAATTAAAATGTCTGAATGTCCAATTGCTTTAGATTGTAGGGAAGTTGTAGGTTTACTCTGGTATGTAGTATGATCTTAGAGAGTTTATGGATTTCTTATTGACTTACTTTTTGCTGAGCAGTTGGTCCTTTTGGTGGTGGGAAATTGGATGGATGAGTCCATCTATAGTATGATTTTTTTTCAGATATTTTGACTTCAAGACAATTTCATTCAGTGTGTGTGCGTCATGTGATTACTGAGGTTGCCTATTTTAGAAGTAGGGGCTCCTTTTGTGAGTGTGTGAAAGAGAGATTTAATATGTATACTGAATGCATTTTTGCAAATGGAATTCTTAGTTAAATAGACCCCTCTTCTTGGGCAAGTAGACTTGAGTAACCAACATTAGTTCTTAGCCATCCAGCTAGGAAAGTTTAGTATGTGGATTTTCCATCTGGTTTGATGAAGCTATGCTACTTACTCAAGGTGTACATTTATGGCTATCCATCCAGTTGTCGTGTTGCTGAAAACTACATTGTTTGATAATGAGAGGAGCTTTTTACATAAGTTGAAGTTTTTGCGTCAAGAACCTGTCCATACAGAGTGGCTTGTTTATGTTGCAGTGAAGGCTGATGTCTTTGTAGTGAGCGTTTTAAGTATAACCAGTATTTCTGAGGTGGAGGAAGTCTCTTAAGGCAGGATCTTTCTTAGCCTGGAAAGCAAGCCAGAGATTAAATTTATAGGGGCCAGTGAGAGACAGAGGAAAGCAAGAAGCTTTTTAGTCTGTCTGGATAACTAAGTGAACTTAGTCCTTTGACCTTTTTTGTCAGAAATGGTTGTAGTCTTTCTTTTGGCAGGGTGTTTTGCTAAGACACATGCCAAAAGGGGCTTTGCACTCAGTAATGGCTGTTATAAAGGAAGAATACAGGGATGTTATGACTTCCTTATCCCTGGATGAGATACCTTTACTAATGAGGTGGGCCATGTAAAAAGCTTTCCATACAACAGAGACAACATGGTGGTCAAAAGTCAGGTTTTTATCAACCTGGGTGTCCAAACACCTCACGACTGATTGCATGCTTACAACAATTGTTATTAATGTGATCATTTGTGGGGATATCACTCTCCCCAAAGGAGATGATGATGCTTTTTTGGCATTTAGCTTGAAGCCATGTTTCTGGCACCAGTCATTTGTATGGGTGAGACCCTCTTGCGGCTTTTTAAGAATTGTTTTATTAAGTAATGTGAATTCTTTACTTTATTGCAAATTTGTTGGCTTATTTTTGTGGATTATAGTATTGTAGGACTGCTAATGTTGACATTTTACGTAGTTGGACTGCTGGAGTGGTTTTCCCAGTGAGAAATGCTAGTGCTGTAGTGAATATCTGTTTATTTGTAAAAAAAAAAAAAAAATATATATATATATATATATATATATATATATATATATATATATATATATATATAAACTAAGATGTTAGAGGTAACTGTAAGATTAGATAATTAGAATGAGAATTAGAATTTTAAGGCAAATATTAGGCATTTATTACATATATTCATTGTTCGAATGCACCTTCAGTACAGCCAGGAGGTTAACATTGGTTGCCTGTGGCAACGAAAGAGTTAACTATATGATATATTTTATATGCGGCCCCAAGATAATTTCTGTTCATGCAGTGCGGCCCTGGCAAGCCAAAAGGTTGGACACCTCTGCACTAGAGGCTCTAATATCCTTGATCTGTGTCCCTATCAACCTAACCCCACCTGCACCATATCCACATCTCTTTTAAATATGGCCACAGAGCAGTCATATTGTTTCAGACCTAGTGGAACAAACACAGAGGGCTCTCACATTCACCTGCAATTTTACCAACACCTAAAAAACTGCATAGAAAGTTACATATCCATCCACACTAAAAATAATGGGGAATTCAGTTATAACCCTTTCTAGTAGAATTCCAGTATTAATAAACTGTATAGCAAAAGAAGGAAAATAATCATAAATTTTTAGCAGTCCATCCTTTTACCTCAATACCATACTTAAACACGCCAGTCTCTGCCCCTGGTTCTACAGTATTTGTGTGAGTTGTTATCCTGTGGCCTTTCTTACTCTTCTATCAGAATTCACCTTGTAGGTTTGTACAAGGCTGTTGACCCTAGAGAATCTTAAGAAGCATAGCTATGCATTCTCATGATGTTTTTGCCTTTGTAATTTAGATATGAAGTAACCCAGAGCAGCATACCATTTACATGTTACCTTTTTCTATAAAGGCAAAGGTGCTGTTCCAGGGACTGATTTGCATTTTCCCATCCATTCATGCAGATTACATTTGAATAGAGCAAGAGATTTGCTTTGTTTTGTGTGGATATGAAGACTATTCCAAAAAAAGTTAAATTCTCAGTGAAACATATCTATCCCTCCAGCATGTTATATTTATCTTGTCAAAGGGATCAAAATCTCTTTAGCAGTTGTGTATGTCACCATTGGAGTTGCAAGATGTGCAGTAAGCCTGATAGAATCTGTTGAGGCTCTGTCTGTGAGGTAGAGGTTGCTCTCAGCATCCTGCATGATACCATGAATAAGGACAGGATTTTGAGATCATCAATGCAATTCTTATGGTTTAAGCCCTTGATTTTCTTGATAAGAAGATACTGTGGGTGTTGACATTATGTCAAGTGTTCTGACAAGTTCATGCCAAAAGGGACATTATATTCCATGATTGACCTAAGGAGTACTATATACAGTGGAATGATCACATCCCTATCCTTGGATGCATAACAGTACTTATAAGCTGCACAGTTAAAAATGACTTTCTTCCAATAGTAAATATATGGTGATCGAAGAACAGTTCACTGTTTATATAGGTCCACAGCTCCTTAACTACTCACTCAATTTTCAGAGGTGTCTTAGTGTGATAGTTGCAGGGGATGTCCTGCTTGCTGAAAGATACTATTATGCATTTTATGACATTTATTTTTAGTTCATGGTTTTGTCACCAGTTCAGGATGTTTTTTTTTTTTGGGTGGGGGGGGGGGCCTCTTAGAGATCTTTGTTGTCTTTTAGAGAGTTAGTAATAGCACTTAATTTACAGTCATCAGCAAACTTGGTCAGCCGTAAGCCCTTAACATTGGCTTTGACCTCTGAGAAGTAAATGGCAAAGAGGTTTGGTCAAAGGACAGAGCCCTTGGATATACCGCTTTCTGACAGGTCTTTTGAAGGAGACAGAGCCACCCACCCACCCTAATTTCCTGGGTTCTGTTTGTGAGTCTATTGCTGTCGATCAGGTTACATAGGGATTGATGTTAAGCTGGGAGAGTTTTGTAACAATATCAGTGTATGGAATGGAATTGAATGCCTTAGCAAGATGTTGATATGTAGTGTATACCGATTTTCCCTCATCCATTGCTTCAGTAACCTTCTCGAAGTAGTCAACCAGGTTGAGCAGACAAGATCTGAACTTGACAAAACTGAACTAGCTTGGGTCAAGGTCTTGTAGATCACCTATATCCTTGTTTAATTCCATGATTGTTTCCATAGTCTTACAAATTC
Source organism: Protopterus annectens (assembly GCF_019279795.1). Taxonomy (NCBI): domain Eukaryota; kingdom Metazoa; phylum Chordata; order Ceratodontiformes; family Protopteridae; genus Protopterus; species Protopterus annectens. Next base: position 1,162,159,672 of record NC_056746.1, on the reverse strand, counting down.
AGACATATGGGCTTTTAACTTCCTGGGTCAGTTGATTCCCCACCCTTGTGCAGGAGATCATCGTTACTATCTGCCATTTTCTGGCACATACCTTGTTTTGGAGGCTGATATTGAATATGTTTTATAAGGGGTTTGGTGGGTCTTGTTTCAGACTAGCTAGTAGGCATCATTGTATGTTATCTGGTCCCACAGAAGTCTTCCTGGCCTCAGATAATGCCTTAAGCACTTGCTCCTGGGGACATATGTATGTGATTTGGGAATGCTTTTTGGGGGTTGGGGGTGAAGTTTGAGTTAAATGTATTTGCTAGTAGATTAGCTATATCCTCGTGGTCTGAGTAGATGATATCATGTACTGTTGGCTCTGCGTAATGCTAGACATTGTTTCTGAGGTTTGTAACATAGTGAAAGAAGGCTTTGTAGTTATCTTTCACCTGGTTATCTTTTTTTATCTCATGTCTGGCTTTGGTTGATTTGATCAGGATCTGGAGTTCCTTGTTTAGTTTAGCAAGAATTTTTTTGGCTTCATGACAAATTTATTTTTGATTGCAGTAAGCTTTTTGTCTTTTATCACAGAGCTTATTTATATTAGGGTTCCAACACAGAGCTTTATTATTAAATTTGACACTATTTATTTCTGAGGGTGACAGATGCATCTGTTTAAATGCATAGAATTTGGCAGTAAAATATTCTGCATAAGCAGTGAGGTCACTGAAGTGGTGGGGGCATTTGAATTTAGCCTGGTCATCACTCAGTTTTAGTAAATTGGCCTTTGCATAGTTTCTGAATACTGAGGTATTGAAGGGCACTTTAGGGGGCTTACAGTTGTTAGCAAGTAGAGCTGCCTTACACTGGTAAGGATCAAGTCCAAGATTTTATTGCCCATGATTGGGGTGTAGACTCACTGAGCCACAGACCTTGTATTGATGAAGTTCAGAAGTCTCTGTGCATACTTGTTTGAGGATATAAAATTCTCCCAGTTTATGAAGGGATAGTTGAAGTCTCTTAGGAGAATGTTGTTTGGTTTAATACATAGGGAGTCCATACTAGTTTAAGTAGGAGGTAATGGCCAAAGGAGACATAGAGGAGGTGCTTTAGTTAGCCATGATGTGATGAGGAGGGGTTGTTCATAGTAAGTTGGAAATGGAGGATATTCCAGGTTATCATGTCTTTGGCTGGAAGTGAGATTTCTATTTAAGAATACTGAGACACCTCCCAGCCGTTAGTGTAATTGGCAGATGCAGTGGGCCTGTAAAAGTGATGAGCACTGAAGCTTTGCACTGATGGCTTCTCAGCACCTATCAGTCATCTTGGCTTATCTGACCATAAATTCCCCCCTTTCTACCCAGCTTCAAGTCAGACTGTTTTTGAAGGGGGTTCTGCATATCTGTATGTTCCTTCTTGAGATCTCAGTTCTGTTGTAGGGAAACCTACACTTTTTCCATGTAAACCAGCTAACAAGGTTGAATTGAAGTTCCTTACTTGGAAAACCATGTTACTGACTCTTCTTGCAGAAGTTAGAGCAATATCTTAACTACAAGCTGTTATGGTGAGTCAACCTTATCTAATTTTTCATAAGGATAGGATGTCTTTGAAAGCAAATCCTTCATTTTTGCATAAAGTGGATTCTTAGTTTACTGTAAGTTAAGCGAGTCACCTCACTGACTTCTTTCCAAATCCCAAAAATGGGTCTATATTAGAACATCGAAGTTTTAAAACTTCGAATGTTCTAATATCAACCTCCTATTCAGCGAAAGCTGAAAACATCGAACATACAGAACAGTAATTTTTTTCCTAGGGAAAATATTCACTGTTCCAAAACACATACACATAACACAAGCACACCAAATAAACAGCAATCCACACACATACACCTAAAATCTTACACCTAACCCCTACACTAAACTATACACACACCACTAACTATCCACTTACCTTAACCCAAACCGTAACCCTAAGGTCCGTCACTATCGCACACTCACCTCACCCGTGCCCTAACCCTAACTCACCTACCCCGCCCTAACCCTCACGTCCACACAATTGCATACTTACCTGACCCGTGCCCTAACCCTAACTTCCACACAATCGCACACATACCTAACCTGCGCCCTAACCCTCACGTCTACACAATCGCACACATACTTAACCCGCACCCTAACCCTAACTAACCTAACCTGCACTCAATCACACACTTACCTGAACCCGACCAATAACTTTCCACCACAGTGCTGAAAATACCAAAGCAACAGAAACGGACAACTGAATTCTTTCCCTAGGAAAAAAATTTGGTTTTCTGTTGCTTCGATATTTTCAGCTTTAGCTGAATAGGGGTCGATATTAGAACATTCTAAGTTTTGAAACTTCGATGTTCTAATATAGACCCCCCCAAAAATAAGGGAGAAAGGATTTTACATAGTCTGGATGTCTACAGGCAACATAGATACTGTGTTGAAGGGACTAAAACCTGGATTTCAGATCAACTGTGTATTTCCTATGAAGATAAGAAAATGTGACAGTCTGTATTAAATCTGTTTCCAAAAGGTTATCTCATGCAGTCAGGGCTCTTTCTACCAGGGCTTTGGCTTCTTCTGTGGCTTTTTTAGAAAGGGGTGGATTCTAAAAATATTCTAGAGGCTGCAACTTGATCCTTTGTGTATACTTCTACAAAACATTACAAATTAAATTCTTTTTCCAGGTCTACAGCATGTTTCTCTAGGACTGTTCTCCTTTTTCCTCCTTTTCTTTCTCAGCTCTGATAATCTACCCATATAGCTTAGGCTGCTGCAACAATGACCTAATGAAGCTAGTACAGTAGTGCAAGTTAAATTACCATAACAGTGGATGTTACTGTTGTAGTAAAGACACCTTCACTTCATCCTCCTGTTTTTGTCTTGTTTTTTTTTTTTTGCTCTAGTGTGAATATTTTTATTTACATTCTTTTCTGCTATATTCATAAAAGCCAGGGCTCTAGCCTCCCTTACTCTGAAGCAAGAAAGTTATGACGGCTTGGTGCCCTAACAACTGACTTTTAGTGCTCTTCTTGAACTGTTCGGCAGTTAGAGTATGCATAAGATTCTCTAAAGCTTTGGAAACTGGCTTGTCATATACTTGGCAGGCTATAACCCCCAGATATATCTTATCCTTGGCAAGATATAACCCATATAAATTAGGCTACTGCAATACTGATCTTTTCAAATACATACCGTTATGGTAAGTTACACAACTGTACTTTCTAAACCATAAAAAAAAGTCCAAGATGAAAGCATTTTGGAAAGGTGCAGTAATGGAAATCAAATAGAATCAACAAAAATAGAAACAGGAAGTGCCAACAAAAAATATGAAAAACATGACTAGAAAAAAAGAAAGGCAACTGGAAAACCTACATTTGTTGTAGTGTTCATCAGTTCAAACTCTGAGCATTCTAGGATGCTTTACGTGAGTTTACCAGGAATAATAGTGTAGTTATATGTCTTTGTCAAACTATTGGTCCGGTGCACCTTTAAATGCCTCTAGACTTCCAACTTTTCCTAACAATTAGTGGCATATTATTCCTTACTTTACCAGTACTTCTGTGGAATGACTATAGTTCTGTAGTACTAATATAAGGAGCAGTAACATAGCTAGGTAGGGTGAGGAGTCTCAGTCTGTGATCTTGATCATACTTTAATGCATACTATCTTTTTAAAGCCAGTATTTCATTTGCGGTCAAACTTGAGAGTTGTAATACTCCCTCTGGGACTAAACTGTAGCAACTGCTTACTACATTGAGTGAAGCAGTTTGCAACAGTTCAGAAGTTTAAAAAAAACATTTTTTTTTAAAACTGAAACCTGTATCACTATTTGCAGAGTATAAAGTGTAGCATCTGCTTACTACATTTGTAGCAAGCAGTTTGCTACTGTTTTAAAGAAATAAAGGTGCAGAAATAACTGGTTAGAGTGTGTGGGGGGGTGACATGTCATGTACCTGGACAACTGGTTGGTGTGCCAGTAGAAGGAGAGGATGTTTTTGTGACTCTTCACTTGAGCTTGGGGGAGAGGGGATTGTGTACTGTCTGCCATTTTACAGAAATCCTTTTTTTCCCTCTTTATTTGAAGAGTGGAGGGGTGGGGTGTTAGTTTGTGGTACCAGTACAGGGCACTGGTTGAGCCAATTATTTTTCTGATAAGGAGGGTCATTTATAAATAAACAGTTGATTCTAGTTCCTATAGAATGATCACTAAATTCATTTACTAGTGTTGCTTACAGTGTTGGCATTTACACAATTATTTTTTTAAACTCATTTATTAAATTATCACTTAAGACATAGACAAGCATTTATTAACAGAAAAAAAAACAATTGATGTTAAGTTGTCTATCTCGCCTTCATTCTTGCTGGATGGGTTCGGAGCCGACCTCGGCTCCGACTCGGCCACTCTAAAAGCTCCAGAGTTGGTTCCACCGGCTCGAGGCTCCCCTTATATCCCACAATGCTAGGCGTGAGTTACCTCAGATCTCGTTTTCCGCTACAGCTATCGAGGTTGTTTTTCTACCGGCTCAGGTCAGTTGTTTAATTAGTCTATTTAAACTTGTTTAAATCCCCTTTTCTAAACTTAGTTTTTCATATTTCCCTTAGTTTAGAGTATTTCATCCAAACTTCTTCCATATTCCCATCTTTTTCCCTCAAGAACTTATAAGTTCTTCCTTCTTCCTTCGGCCTTCGGGCCCTGTTTCCCTAGTGGAGTGTTTGTGTTTTGTTAGGGATATTTGTTATTCTTAAGCTAACTAACTAATTTTTAATTAGTGTATCTAGTTATTTTTTCTTCATAGTGTAATCGGTGTGTGTGTGTTCTGTGTGTGGGTTACACTTTCGGTCCTTGATAATGTCCAAGGATTCAAAGGTCTCAGGCTTCAAGAAGTGTGACTCTTGCTGTCAGAAAATGTCTCTGACAGACGGTCACACTTCTTGTGTTTACTGCCTGGGACCTTTACACCTGCAGGACTCTTGTGCTGTATGCCATGGCTTCAGCCCCAGAGTCCTGCAGGAAAGAAAAAATAAACTTATTTTGAGAGGTTTACTTAAGCCTGAGGGTTCCCTTACTGTTACTTCGGGCAAACCCTCCAAGGCTTCTAGGTCCTCGGCTCCAGCTTCTGAGTCGAGGCCTAAGGCTTCGAAACCTCCTTCTACATCGGCTCCGGCTGGAGCCGATGAGTCTCAGACTGCAGCTCCTGTGGTTTCCTCGGCTCTGGCTGGAGCCGAGGTGTTGGAAATTCCTGTGTCGGTTCCGACTAGACCTTCGGAGCCGACATCTAGAAAGAGGTCTAGGTCACCGTCCCTTGGCTCCGTTCATTCGGCTCCAGCATCTCCCTTGCTGTCTGAACGGAGCCATAGATCTCACTCCTCTAGGTCATCGAGGCTTTCGGACCATGACCTTCAGAGGGTAGTGAGTCGACTTCTTAAGTCCGAGGCACTGGCCCAAATGCTTCAGAGCCCGACTCATCAGTCGATGCCTGACCCTGTCCCTCATTATGTTCCTCCTCCGACTCCTTTGAGCTCGGGCCGGGCGTTGAACCGAGACTGTGGTAGCGTCGGAGCCGATACAAATGTCTTCGGCTCCGTCGTTGGCTCCGATTTCTTCCTTAGAAGAATCTCGGCGCCGGACTTCCCTCGTCGGCTCCGAGGGGGTGAGTGGCATCGGACCCTTGTCTGACCCCGCTCTCCCTCTCGGTGCTTCGGCGCTGGTGAGTTCGGCTCCGACATCGGCCTCGGAGCCATCACGGTCGGTGCCGAGGAGGTTTTCAGCTTTTTGGAGTGGGGACCTCTGGCTCTGCCTGACAGGGGTGCGTTCGAGGTCATGCGGAGTGTGTTGGAACCTGGTTCGACTCCACAGTCGGCTCCGTCCGCCCCTCCCTCTTCGGTGCCTCAGGTCAAGTCGATTCACTCCCTCATCCCAGACCGCAGAGAGCCAGCTCCTCAGGAATCCCCTGTGGGGATCTCATCCTCTTCCGAGGCCTCTCCTGAATTGGCAGAAGAGCCCCCTCGGAAGAGAAAGTGTAAGAGGAAACACATAGACTCACCTGAGTCTGTCACCTCTGACACAGATTTAGAGGATTCCGAGGTTCCCCGTTCCCCTTCTGAAGATGTCTCCTTTGCAGACATTCTAGAAATCCTCAAACAGAGGGAAATTGGCCAGCCCTCAGCCCTTGAGGATGAATCTGTGTACCTTGAGGCGTTTGGCTCTCGCCCTTCCACCTCCTGGGTGTCCCCCCTTTGATCCCCTCATGCAGGTGGTAGCAAAAAAGGCATGGACGGCTCCTGACTCAGTGGACCCCACTCCCAAGAGACCCTCAAAATTTATCACTGCACCAGCAGGTAAACAATTTCTGACCAAGGGAGTTTCTGTGGATGCTATGGTGGTTGCTGCTGCCACTAAGAAGGAACTAGCTGATCCTTCAGTGCCTGTCCATCCACCTAACAAGGAATCTAGGTCTATGGACAGGTACGGGAAGCGGATGTTCTCGTCAGCGACCTTTGCAATGCGTTCGCTGAACTACCTATGCCATTTTACTCATCTTCAAAGAGACTTGATCAAAGCGGTGACATGTTGAAGGATCCTACAGCTGCGGGTTTTCAAGACAAGATGAACACTCAGCTGGCTACCCTGAACTCCATAGCTAACTCCTCCATGCCTCCTTTCTTATGCGGCTGATGGAGCGAGCAGGGCCGCAGGGACAGGTGTGGCCTTACGCAGGCATGCCTGGATGCGGCTATGCAACTTTGGACCCCTTTAAAGCGTCGTTCACTAATTCCCCATTTGATGGATCATCTCTTTTTGGTCCTCAAGTGAAAGAAACCTTGACTAGGTGCGAGACGGATGGCAAGACTCTTTTTGCCGTCGGAGTCCGTTTTCTACTCCTTCTAGGCCTTACCCCAAAGGCCAGAAAAGTGGGAAAATGTGGTTCCATAAACAATCTCAAGGGACTTCGCCTGGCCTTTAGAGTCGGTTCCCGCCAGAGGCAGAGGGGAACAACAATGGTAGGCGATAAGCCCTAGAGGCAGGGGGGGTCTGCAGAACCAGGGCAATCGAGAAACTTTCTCCGATAAGCCCTTTCAGCATCCCTGAGGTGTTGCCCGACTGCCCACCTTCAGAGGCAGTCGGGGGAAGATTGTCACTGTACCCAGAAGCCTGGCTATCCCTAACTCAAGACAAGTGGGTACAGTCCATCATTTCCGAAGGCTATTCCATTCCCTTCGCATTCCAAACCGATCAAAAAAATCCCTTCCAGATGTTCCACCCGCTCAAAGGGATCTTGCAGCTTTGGAAATTTCAAAGCTGCTTGCAAAAAGAGCTATTCAGCCAGTTCCAGCAGACCAGCAAGGATCCGGAATCTACTCCAGGTTCTTTTTAGTTCCAAAGAAAACAGGGGACTGGAGACCAATTTTGGATCTCAGTATCTTGAACAAGTCGGTCAAGAAAACAAGATTTCGGATGGTCACGCTACAGTCCATCCTTCCCCTATTGGGAAGAAAAAACTGGATGTGCTCTATAGACCTTCAGGATGCGTACTATCATATAAAAATGAACAGACGCTCCAGAAGATTCCTCCGCTTCAGGCTAGGAACCAGTCATTTTCAATTCAGAGCCCTGCCCTTTGGACTCACCACTGCCCCCCCGGGTGTTTACCAAATGCATGGCAGTGGTAGCTTCTCACCTGAGACGTCAAGGATTCCAGGTGTTTCCATATTTAGATGACTGGCTCCTCACAGCTCCCACCAAGCATCTTCTTCTAATGGCCAGGGATTACACCTTTCGCATTTGTCAAAACTTAGGCATTTCAATAAATTGCGAAAAGTCTGTTTTGTCGCCTTGTCGTGTTATTACCTTCATAGGCGCAATTCTAGACACAGTCAGCATGTCTGCGAGGTTAACAGATCAGAGAATAACAGACATACACAAACTAGTTTCGCTCCTCTTCAGCAGCAACAGAGTCAAAGCCAGGTTAGTTCTGAAAGTATTGGGGATTATGGCGGCTGCCATACCTCTTCTGCCATTAGCCAGATTCCACATGAGAATCCTTCAATGGATGCTCTTCACACAATGGTCATACCAGCAACTTCCGATGTCCCACACCATTATGATTACGCAAATATGCAGGAATCATCTTCTGTGGTGGATGTCTTCCCCTCAGCTCTACTTGGGAAGACCCTTTGTTCCTCCCCCTCCGGTTGCTACTCTGACAACGGACACCTCCCTGATCGGGTGGGGGGGGCATTATCAGGGCAGAACTGTCCAGGGCACATGGCAACCAGACGAATGCCACTTGCACATAAATGTTCTAGAGATGAGAGCAGTGCTTTTAGCGTTGCAAGCCCTTCAAGACTCTCTTCCCTTGGGAACGATAGCAATCCAGACAGACAATATGTCTGTAGTGTGGTATATCAACAAACAGGGCGGAACCAGGTCCTATCCCCTATGTCGAGAAGCACTCAGACTGTGGCAATGGGCGATTTCTTCTCAGTGGTTTCTGATAGCAACACACATCCCTGGGAAGTCCAATCAAATCGCGGACAAGTTGAGCAGAGCTATTCTCATGCCTCACGAGTGGTCTCTGAAAGATTCTATTGCGAGAAAAAATTTTCTCAAGTGGGGTCAGCCTTGCTGCGACCTTTTTGCTACTCCCCAAAACAGCAAGTGCAAAGATTTTTTTCACCCTATTCCCGCTACCAGGCCAGCCCAGCAGAGACGCTCTAGTCCAAGTTTGGCCCCGGGGACTTCTGTATGCATTTCCTCCCTTCCCACTAATCTCTCAAGTGATACAGAAAGCTATCGCTCAGAAGGCCTTCTTGATCCTCATTGCTCCTTACTGGCCTCGACAGGTTTGGTTCCCCTTTCTACATCATTTTCTGTTGGAGCAACCTTGGCATCTGGACCTAGTTCCAGATCTCTTGATCCATCAGTCGGGTCAGTTTCATCGCTCCCTCCCCTCTCTGAACCTCACTGCTTGGTTCCTCCAATTCCAACCTTAGCCAGGCTTCCTCAAATGTCTCACGCTGTTTGAGATATTTTGATAGCTTCCCATAAATCTTCCACTCGAAAGATTTATCTGAGTAAGTGGAAACGTTTCGCCTATTGGGCTCAAGGAAGGGACATAGATCCTTTCACGGCTTCCATCCAAATAGTCCTTGATTTTCTAGCTGAACTCTTCCATGCAGGTTCATCTCCTTCTACTCTTAAGGTTCAGTTGGCAGCTATTTCTAACTTTCATGTGGGCGTCTCAGAATCTGCCATAATGTCCCACAAGCTTTGCAAAGCCTTTTTGAGGGGAGTTTTTCTACTCAGACCTCCTATAAGAAATCCTCCTCCTCCTTGGGACCTAAATTTAGTTCTCAGTTCCTTGATTCTCCCCCCTTTCGAACCTGCAGCTTCCTGTTCTTTAAAATTGCTATCATGGAAGACTCTCTTTCTGGTAGCTATTACTTCAGCTAGAAGAGTTTCAGAACTTCATGCACTCAGCTGTCAACCTCCTTATCTGTTGTTCCATAAGGACAGGGTATCCTTGCGAACCAGTCCGTCCTTTTTACCTAAAATAGCCTCGGCGTCCAACCTAAATCAAAGCATTGACCTCCCTGTGTTTTTTCCACAATATTCTAATGGGTCTGAACAAAAATTGCATTGGCTAGATGTTCATCGTCAGTTAAGGTACTACTTGGATAGAACCAAACAATTCAGAAAATCTGACCAGCTGTTTGTCTCTTATGCAGAAGGCAGAAAGGGACTTTCTGTTTCTAAGGTATCACTATCTAGATGGCTGACATCTCTAATTTCCATTGTCTATGAAATACGACACCAAAAGCTACCTAGCAAACCTAAAGCCCATTCCACCAGAGCTTTGGCTACTTCTATAGCCTTCCAAGACAGACTGCCTATAGACACCATTTGTGCAGCAGCTACTTGGGCTACTCCTCACACTTTCATTTCACATTATAAGTTGGATTTAGCTTCTAGGCATAGAGCTAATTTTGGATCCACTGTGCTCAAGAGTCTGTTCCGTTAGGCCACCCGTGACAAGGTGCTAGGGACGCGGTCCCATCCAGCAAGAATGAAGGCGAGATAGACAACTTAACATATAGAAGTTATGTTCTTACCATAACGTTCCATGTTAGTTGTCTTCTTCTCGCCGCCTTCTTGCGTCCCACCCTCCTTCCCCCTGGCCTGGACAGACCTAGAGGAGTTTTGATTGTGACCTCTCTTTCTACCACCTCTTTACTATAGGTATATGCTCTGCTGTGCATATTTTTCCTGGATCAGGCTGTAGGTCACCCTTCTCTTCTCCCTTATTATAGAGGTGGACTTTGTTTACAGTTATTCTGCTACTATTATTAGCTGGGCCTAGCTCACAAACGAGATCTGAGGTAACTCACGCCTAGCATTGTGGGATATAAGGGGAGCCTCGAGCCGGTGGAACCAACTCTCGAGCTTTTAGAGTGGCAGTCGGGCGAGGTCGGCTCCGAACCCATCCAGCAAGAAGAAGGCGAGAAGAAGACAACTAACATGGAACGTTATGGTAAGAACATAACTTCTATTTTTATCTAATTACATACATTATATATCACATATCTTTTCTTTCTTTGTAACTATCATCAGTCCAACATTACACAAATTGTTGAATTCCTGCCTTCCCTTAAACCATACTCCTCTTCCTCCTGAACATTTTTCTGCATGTATTGTTCCACAATGTCCATGTATTTCTATGTAATTAGCTCCTCCTTTTTTCTAAAGAGCCCCCTTCTGGTTCTTTTATATCTCTTAAAATATTTAGTACTTCAAATGCAGTTGGTTTAGACTTTGGTTTCCATTTTCTAGTACTTGCTTTTTTGGCAGCCAACACAATTGTACTTAGAAAGGCCAATTGAGATCCTCTGTCCCAGCTGAAAAAAATCATATTGTTAGTTAATGACTATATCTGATGTTGTCCTCTTCATTCTTCCTCACAGATGGGTCATTGATCCAATCTTCTGATCCGACTCGACCGCATTTTCACAGACTTGGATCCATGTCTTGAGCTCCTCCCTCTACTCATAATGCTCCACCCTCTACCCAAACCTCTTCAGATCTCGTTTTTGCCACCAGTGACAGACGTGGTTTTCCTCAGTCTTGAGGAGCGCGATTTGTCAAGGCTTTTCAGCTAAGTTTCTTATTGCTTGTTATTATTATTATTATTGTAGTCTTCCATCTTTGCTCTTCTTCCCCTGCCTGTAGTTTTCGCAGGCATTAGGGTGCTCTTATCATTCCCTTCTTCTCTGCTGGCTCCCTTTTCAATCATTGGATTTTTGTGTAGAATGATGTCAGACAAGTCTATAGGGTTTAAGCACTGTTCAGAATGTGAACACAAGACTCCACATTCTGACGCACAAACCAGAAGTGTCTGTTGTTTAGGATCCTTGGATTTTTGGATTTTTGTGTAGAATGATGTCAGACAAGCCTACAGCATTTAAGTGCTGTTCAGAATGTGAACACAAGATTTCACATTCTGACACACAAAGCAGAAGTGTCTGTTTAGGACCTGAACATCTTGGGTCATCTTGCCAGATCTACAAGGAGTTTAATCCTAGAGCTGCCTGCTTCTAATCCTTCCTCCCCAGGGGCTCAAACCCCCCCTCCAAGAATACAGTATAGTCTGTTGACCCCAAAGAAGCACTCTCACAAGCCTCCCCCAAGGGCTTCGTCAGAGCCTCCCACCAAAATGGAAGTTGGATCTGGCATTGTTGGATTCAAGACCTCCTTTGGCATTGACTGATTCTTCATCGCCGAGGTTCTCTCCTAGGCATTCTACCTCTACCTCAAATTCGAGAGCTTGGAGCCAGACCCTGGAGTGTACTGTTAGATCGGCATCCCTTACAGTGCCATCCAGGATGCTCCAAACCCCGTGCAGACATTTCTGGCCAGGATCTGTGGCTTCCTCGAGGTCGTCTTTGGAAATCGACATGGACGGGATGATAAGGAAAGATCCTTATGACTCGGATCCAGATGGGGGTATTGCCTACTCCATCCTCTCTGGGATCTTTGAGTTCTGCCATTGCAGTACAGTCTTTCTCGCCAATCCAACCTTCAGTATCAAAGACCCAGGATCTTAGCCACCCAGGAAATTCAGTGTCTAGTCCGAGGAGGCTTTCTTCCTCCACTCCAGCAGTCACCTTGACCACCTCTGCTCCTATGTCATTGGATCAGAGTGGGTCTCTGATTCGGGGGCCATTGTTGGTTCTGTGGAGGAGGGGTTCAGCTGTGACCCTTCCTCTCCGCACTTGACAGTTTAGGTCCAGTACTGCCTGGGAGCCACAGGGAAGGAGGTCCAGTCTTTTCTTCCTCAGTTGCTTCAGCTCCAGGAAAGTTGGGGATGGATTCTCTGGGTCTGTTGTCATTCCATGTTGTAGAGGGAGTTTTTTCTTCTCAAAGAGACCTGACCCCCCCTCGAGCTGTGATCCTCCCCATCATCCCCATGTAGATCAGAGAATTGAGCCTAGCATGCCTGTCCAGGGTCAGCTTGACCAAAGGAGCCTCCAAACTCTTCCCTTGGATGACCCCCCCTCTTCTTCCGAGACCTGCCTTGAGCACACCACACAGGAGGTTCCTTGTAAAAAGTAATGCAAGAGGAGGCACATGGATTCCCTGTTGGAGTCCATCACTGAGGACACTGATTTTGACGAAGGAGAAGCAACCAGAAGACGTCTCCTTTGGAGACATTTTAGAGATCCTGAGGCAAAGATGTGGTCTGCTCTGGTGGCCTGCCAGGTGTGAAATAGCCGGACACAGTCCAGCCAGTACCCAAACAGCTGGATAAGTTTTTGTCACCTCCCACCCCCACCCAAGGACCATCCTCACTGGAATAAGGGTATACCATTAGATGCTATAGTTGTGGCAGCAGCTACCAAAAAGGAGCTGGCTGAGAAGTTTTCCGCTGAACAGAGAGTCCAGAAAGATGGACAGATTTGGTAAGAATGTGTACTCCTCTGCCACCTTCCCGCTGAGAGCGTTGAATTGTATGGCACACTTTACTAGATTTGCAGCGAGATCTGGTCAAAGAACTTTCTGACTCTCTAGCAGAGACCATGTCAGTGGAGGACTTCGAGAAGACATCGCCCCAGTTGGCGACTTTCTTCCCCATCTAATTCTAACATGAGGCTTATCTCCCCATGCTTCTGAGGCAACTCACAGGCAGCTGGCTCAGGCATTACAGTTGGAAGGCATGCCTGGATGAGGCTTTGTGATTTCGTTGAGCCCTTTAAGGGGTTCTTTGTTAACCCCCCCCGCCCTTTTCCTTTTGTTCAGGCCATCAGTCAAATAAACCCTAACCTGCAGTGAACAGAAAGGGAAGACCCTGTCTGCCATCAGGGTCAGGTTTTCTACCCCTCAACATACCTTTTCAAGAAATCAGCAAGGTGGTAGGAAAACTTGGTTCCATAAGTTAAAAGGACCTTCCCAGGAACAATGCAGGGAATGTTCCTCCAGGGGCAGTGGGAGAAGTTTCAATAGGAGATGCTCTCCCAGAGGCAGGGATGCTCTACAGGGTCAGAGCTTCAGAGAACCTTTCTCTGACCAATCCTATCAGCACTTCTGAAGCACTGCCCAACTGTTTTACTCTGGAGACAGTCAGGGGTTGCTTTTCACTGCACTCAGACACCTGGTCCAAACTCAATGTCTGGGTGCTCCGTATAATATCCAGAGGATATTACATCCCCTTTTCCCTGTCACCCCCTGAAAAAAATGAATGAAATTCCCTGATAATCTACCCTGTCAGAGGGGAGTGCACAGCAATACAGGTTTAAAGGCTACTGAGAAAAGAGCCATCCAAGAGGTTCTGACCGAACAGAAAGGATTTGGAACTTACTCCCACTTCTTTTTAGTGCCAAAGAAAACCGAGAACCTGAGATCAATTCTGGATCTAAGCGATCTAAACCTGTTTGTGAAAAAGGCAAAGTTCTGGATGGTTACAGTTCAGTCCATCCTACTGCTGTTACAGAAGGATGATTGGACATGTTCAGTAGACTTCCAGGAAGCATACTATTACATCAAAATAAACAGATGCTTCAGCAGTTACTTGCTGTTCAGGCTGTGAGCCAGTCATTACCGGTTCAGGTCTCTGCCCTTTGGACACACCGCAGCCCCCAGGGTGTTTACCAAGTGCTTGGCAATAGTCACAGATCACCTGAGAATGCAGGAATTCCGAGTGTTTCCATACTTGAATGTCTGGCTTCTTACTGCCCCAACAAAGCATCAGCTCATTTAAGCCTAAGATTATTTGTTCCACCTACCCCAGTCATTGAGCATCACCATAAATGTAGCAAAGTCAAATCCGTCTCTGGTACAGCAATTGGAATTCATTGGAGTCCTTCTGGACACATCAACTCTGATAGCATCATTACCTCTTCACCACATTCAGGCACTGAGAGAACAAGTGCAAGTTATTCTGCATCACTGATCTCCAACAGTGAGATTTGTACTCCAAGCTCTTGGGTCTGTGGCTGCTGACATCCCTCTTGTTCCACTGGTGTTCTTTATGCAAATTCTTCAATGGACTCTGGCCGTTCAATGGTCAATTCTTTCTCAACCCCTGTCTTTGCCTATCAGGTTGACTCCAGTTTGCAGGAAGCATCTTTGGTGGTGGCTTCTTTCAGACAGTCTCACTCTCGGCAGACCATTCCTTTTTCCCACTCCCGTAGCCGCTGTAACCACGGACCATTCCCAGTTGGGATGGGGGGGGGCATTTCAAGGGAAAGATGGTCCAAGGTATGTGGGTTCACATGTTGCCCAGATTGTAGATCAGTGTCCTGGAGATCAGAGCAGTTCTTCTCATGTTGCAAGCTTTTCAGGACATTCTTCCTCTGGGACCTATTGCACTTCATACAGACAACATGTTGGTAGTCTGGTATATCAACAAACAAGGAGGAACCTGCTCATATCCCTTGTGCAGAGAGGCCATGAGCATCTGGGAATGGTTGATATCTTTAAACCACTTCCTGGTTGCAACTCGCAGACTGGGGAAATCCAACATTCTGGCGGACAGTCTCAGCAGGTCCATTCCATTCTGACCCTCGGAAGTGCTCCCTCAGTCAATCAGTAGTGAATTTGATCTTTGGTCGTTGGGGTCAACTATAAAGCAACCTATTTGCCTCTCCCCAGAACAACAAATGCAGCTAGTATTATGCTCTGATACTCTTGTCGGGGGAGTCCCTGAGGGACACACTATTTCACGATTAGTTCCCCGGTTTCCTTTATGCTTACCCCCCCATTACTACTTATTCCAAAGTTTCTACAGAAGGCAAGGTGGTTGAAGACCTTAGGAATCCTCATTGCCTCCTTTTGGCCTCGGCAAACCTGTTTCATCTTCCTTTGGTCTCACATGAATTAACTCCTATGGATACTGGAACCCATAGAGGATCTCTTCTCTCACCCATTGGGGGGTTACCACAGGAATCTACACTACTTGAAACTGACCTCTTGGTTTCTCTAATTCCAATAATTTTACAGAAGTCCAGGCTTACTTCCCCAGTGTGAGACATTGTGTTAGCCTCTCAGAAATCCTCTATTAAGAAAGTTTGCAAAACCAAATGAAAAAGTTTTTTTTTTTTTGGGCCTGAAAAGAGAACATCAATCCTTTTCAGATCTGTACTCAGCCAGCTTACTTTTTCTTATGTCTCTCTTGAAAGAAGGAGCTAGTTTTTCTACCATCAAACCTCAACTGGCAGCCACATCGGACTTCCATTCTGAGAATCTGTTTGGAACTCCAGCTACTTCTAGATTATGTAAGGCCTTCATGAAAGGAATTTTCCAACTCAGGCCTCAGTTAAAAGATCCTTCCCCTCTGTGGGATCTTACTGTTGTTCTCAAAGGCCTTTCAAACCAGCAGCTGTGACATGACATTTCTTTCTTAGAAGACTGTCTTCTTGGTGGCCATCACCTCACCAAGAAGACTTTCTGAAATACAAGCCTTGTCTGTTAAACAACCATATATTATTTTCCATAAGGACAAGGGTATCCCTTCATACCAATCCCGCCTTCATGCCCAAGGTAGCAACAGAAACTAGTTTGAACCAGTCAATTCAACTACCAGTTTCCTTCCGAATTTTTCAAATAAAGGAGAACATATGCTATACCTTCTTGATGCCCGCAGGCAGTTTAATTTTTATCGTCACAGAACACAACAGTCCAGAAAATCTGACCAACTATTTTTGTCCTTTTCATCTAGCCATGTAGGCCAAGCAGTTTCTAAGGTTACATTAGCTGAATGGATTACGGAGTGCATTTCTATGATTTACTCCAAGAATGGACTGCAGTTGCCTTATCCGCCTAGACTTTATTCAACCAGATCTATGACTGCTGCTTCTGCTTTCTCTTCCAGAGTATCCATTGACAATATTTGTGCAGCAGCCACTTGTTCAAAAACTCATACCTTTGTCAAACATTACAAGTTGGCCATTATTTCCAGAAGCAGAGCTGCCTTTGGTTCACCAGTGTTCTGGCATATCCTTCCTTCAGGCCACTCAAGAATGGTGTAGCTGGGAGCTCTAACCCATCTGTGAGGAAGAATAAAGAGGACAACATCAGATTTTTAAGTTATGTACTTACCATAACTTGGCACCTGTGTTGTGGTTCTTCATTCTTCCTCACTTTCCCTCCCAGCCATCCCCCAACCTAATGACTCCCAGAGGACCTGTGCAATTCATAGGAACCTTTGGTTCTTGTTTTGAGCCTCTGGTTATTCCTTTCATCTGCTATTGCTACAGCTGTCCTTTAGATGTTGGGCAGCAAACTCGATCTGAGGAGGTTTGGGTAGAGGGTGGAGAATTATGGGTAGAGAGAGTAGCTCATGACTGTGATCCAAGTCTGTGAAAATGCAGCCGAGTTGGATGCAAGGATTGGTTCCATGACCCATCGATGAGGAAGAATGGAGGAGGACAACACAGATGCCATGTTATGGTAAGTACATAACTTAAAATTGCTCACCCAATATTTTTGGCAAAGTATAAATACCACAATATCATATACCCTAGAGTAAAGGATAAAAAATAGGTACCATGGCTGATGAAAAGTGCTCAGTGTGTAGACATGTTGTGGCAGCTTTTCCAAAAATGAATGGTGGCAGATTTACCCCTAGAGATTCCTATACATGTGGTACTGAAGAAGTAATTTATGCTCTCAGGTGTAGCTGTAACCTATATTATATAAGAGAAACAGGGAGAGCTTTCAAAATGCATATGCAAGAACACATAAGGGACATTAAAAATTGTAAAATCCTTTGGGACATTTTATAATTACACAAAATGCTAAACCAGATAGTTTACAAGGATGCATCCTGGAAAAAATGAAGGTTTCATTGGGTGAAGTTTCATGTATTAAAGAAAAGTTGTTGAAAAAAGAAACTCTTTTTATTTAAAAATACAATACTTTGGAACCTCATGGGTTAAATAAGGAAGTAAATTGGAAATATGTAATGTAGTATATTAATTGTTTAATTGAATTTGATTTTATATGTGTATAAATACTGATGGAAATGTGAATGAGTTTGTACTCATTGAAGGCTTGGTCCCTAAGCGCTAAGTTGGAATTAAATTGCTGTGACTGGTGCTTTGAGTCTTGTGTCCATGATTTTCTACTGTGGTATTTATATTTTTGCTTCCATTTGTGGTATTTGGATATATGGCAATGGACCCTGACAATAATATCCCTAGAATTCTGAGGGAGGATGCCGGAGAAGGTTCACAGTCCTCACAACGATCTATGGAGCACTCTATTCTTCCCAGAAATGAAAAAACTACATCTGCTAAGATGGTTGAAACTACATCTGCTGCTGTGGTGACTAATGCCTGAGACCGGTATGAAGGTGATTGTGGACGACGCTTTAATAATCCATTTCAGATGGTGGGTTCCAGTGGAGGAAATATATTTCCTGCTGAAGTCCGGGAACTGTGTGAAAAATTGGAGGGCTTGCTATGGAAAGAAACTAATACACATTTCAACATTTTGTGCCTGAGAAGATATGTAGAATTAGATATAGCCTCGAGGGGATTAAGGGCATTTAAATCCCCTACCACGCCTTTTGATTCAACAAATAAGGAAGATTTGTTGTTCAAACAAAGGTGGTTAGCAGCAACACATCATGGTGCCATGGAATGAGTGAAAATCCTCATAGAAAGAGACTTGTTAAAAAAACAAAAACTAAAAGAGGAAGCTAAACGGGTTAACTCTGACCTACAAAAGTGCCTCAGTGGTTCAAAAATGGATGAATTACTGGGGGATACAAATAAAAAATTGATTACTTTGGAAAATGAACTTGTGGAAAGGAAAAGCAATAAAATCACAAGGGATATTAGGGATTACAACAACGAAACAGTGTTTCTATGGAAACACAAACATAATAGACTGGCGCGAACACAAGGTGGAACTATGAACCAAAGAAATACATCAGCTAAAGCCTGTGTGTCTTTTGCTACTTCTGAAGAAACAGATGGCACTATGGAAGAAGAATTTGATGCCGAGGAATATCCACCTTTACCAGCAGCCCAGAATTCAAATGACTTTAATAATCAGTTTCGGAATGAACCGAGAATCCGTTACCAGGGAAAGAAAAGAAACAGAAATGACTGGGGAAAGGGTAGAAACAGCGGTCACAACAAATATTTTAACAAGAGAACTAAATGGAACTAACTGCAGTGATGCCTTAATTCAAATGTTGTTGCTTAATTTGTCAGGTATGGATGTGCCAGAAATGACAATTTCCGTTTTAAATTTGGGGTTAAAGTTTATACCTACGGCTTTGCCTAGATTACATGTAGTAAAAAGTGAGTTATTTCAATTAAGTAGGAAGTTGCATTTAATTGATTATTTTAATAGGCTAAATGTTAATCAAATGTTAAATGTTAATCAGTTGGAAAATGCTGACAACAGTTTTAATGAAAGTCTTAATGAATCTTTTTATTCATGTATTTCATATGAAATTGATTTGTTTGGAGATGACATTAATGCCTATAGTAATTTAAATACTGAAGCCGTAGGGGTTAAATCAAAGTTTATTCCACCTTTTGTAAATATTAATATACAAAGTTTTATTATGACATTAAATCTTGTTGTTGAAAGGTTATGTACAGATTTTGAAAATGAAAAACAAAATGTGTCTTACAACATGACAAAAAGTGAATGGATTGGTTTTAAAGCATTGTGTGCTCATATAAATTTAGTAGTTAAAAGATCTGACAAAGTAAATCAACTAGTAATACTAAATCATTTGCAGTATGTTGAAATGTGCTCTGCTCATTTGAGGGATGAAAAAGTACATGAAAAATGTAACGTAAAACAATATGAAAAAGCTATAACAGAATACGAAGTTCTGATTCAGAAAGGTTTGTGCCTAGGATATTTTGATAAGAATGATTTAAAATAATTTAGTACAGAAAACACATTTATTGCAGAGTTTAATTGTCTACCAAAGACACATAAATGGTTAGTAAATCGAGTGGTAGACCAATAGTGTCCGCTGAAAAATACTTTTTAAAGAACATATGTATTTTGTTGCATGAGTATCTAAAAACGTATGTGTTTGCTTTACCTTCCTTTATTAAAGACAGCCAAGATTTTCTGTGCAAAATTGGAAAAGAAGTTTGGAATGATAACATGTATTGGCTTTGCCTAGATGTTAAGAGCCTATGTGCTAACATAAGGCATAATAATGACATTGAAGCATTAAGATATTTCTTGGGTGATTCCCGACTGACCCACTTCATAATAGAATTAACAGATTTCTGTTTAAAAAGTAATTTTTTTCTGTTTAACAGTGAAATTTGCCATCAGTTGCAAGGTACTGCAATGGTGGCAGCTTTTGCCCCATGTATGCAAACATTGTGATGGCAAAGTTTGAAATGGAATATATATATATATTATATATGTATATATATATATATATATATATATATATATATATATATATATATATATATATATATATATATACACACATTCATTCTATAAAAATCAAGTAGTTCACTATTTTAGGTTTATAGATGACCTGATATTCTTATGTAATGGAAATAAGGATGAGGTTCAACCTTTTTATAGATGACCTACATAATAATGTGTTTGGCTTTAAATTTGATGGTATACAAATGGATAAGAAAGTTATGTTTCTAGATATTGATATTAATGGCTTAGAAACAACAGTGCATAGGAATTTTGGCCAGAATAATGCCTTTCTGTATGGCACAAGTTGTCGTTCAGACCATCTGATATCTGTATTGCCATTTAATGAGTTTTTAAAACTTAACAGATTATGTAGCTCAGATGATGTTTTTGAGGGTGAACTACTTAAAACAGAAAATATGTTTATAAAGAGGGGGTATAAAACTAACAGTGGAAGAATCCAAGAATAAGGTAAAAGAATACAGATATGGAATAATAAGTAGGCATAATAGTGCCTTGAAGAAAGGTGAAGCAAATGGAAATAATTGTGAAAGAAAAAGAAGAGATAAAAATAAGACAGAAAAGACTATAGAGGGTGATAGAGAAGTTTATTTTGTAACAACTTTTAATGTTCTGACAGAAGCTATGGTTAGGGAAGTTAAGAAGTACTGGAAAATGATAATTAATGATAAAGATTTGAAATATTTGTTAAAAAATCAGATAAAAATTTTTTATAGAAGTAGAAACTTGGGTGACATGGTGGTACATAATTGTTTTATGCCACCTGAAACTATCATATACCCTAGAGTAAAGGATAAAAAAGGTACCATGGCTTGTAAAAGTGCTCAGTGTGTAGACATATGGCAGCATTTCCAAAAATTAATGGTGTCAGATTTACCCCTAAGAGATTCCTATACGGTTTACTATTGAAATGTTGCCATGCAATTACATGGCTATGAAGTATTCGAACAACAGATGTTCGAATACTTCATATTTCAGCAGGTTACGTGAGCGAACGGTATAATTGCGAATGGACTGTGCATTCACAAATATAACATTCGCTCATGTAAAGGAATCGCGTACAGTGTGGTTAGGGAAATACATCCCTTTCCTCACTGTAGTGCGATTTCGGAGTTGGAATAATAAGTTGGGGGGGTGCAGGGGGCTGCAGAGGGGGTGCAGGAGGGCTTGCCCTTCCTGCATACACGGGAAGTTAGGTGTAGGGATTAGGGAGTTGAGGTAAGGGTGGCATTGTTGTTAATGCCGTAAAATGTCGTCGACATTTTTGGTATTAACGGCTGTTTTTTGATAATAGGGCTGTTCGGGTAGTTGTAGATTCGGTTAAAGACTTTGGTATTTAGTATCGTTATTATTGTGAATTTTGAGATATTGATAGTAAGCCTTCCTATACATGTGGTACTGAAGAAGCAATTTATGCTGTCAGGTGTAGTTGTAACTTGTATTATATAGGAGAAACAGGGAGAACTTTCAAAATGTGTATGCAAGAACACGTAAGGGACATTAAAAATTTTAAAATAGATAGTCCTTTGGGACAACATTTTATAATTGCACACAATGCTAAACCAGATTGTTTACAAGGATGCATCCTGGAAAAATTGAAGGTTTCATAGGGTGAAGTTTCATGTATTAAAGAAAAGTTGTTGAAAAAAGTAACTCTCTCTATTTTAAAATACAATACTTTGGAACTTCATGGGTTAAATAAGGAAGTAAACTGGAAATATGTAATTTAGTTTATTAATTGTTTAATTGATTGTTTAATTGAATTTTTGATTTTATATGCGTATAAATACTGATGGAAATGTGAATGAATTTGTACTCATTGAAGGCTTGGTGCCAAAGCGCTAACTTGAATTAAATTGCTGTGACTGGTGCTTTGAGTCTTGTGTCCGTGAGTTTCTACTGTGGTATTTATATTTTCGCTTCCATTTGTGGTATTTGGATATATGGCAAAGTACCCAGTGGGGAATTTCTAAAATATTCCAACTCCTTATACTCCAAAATATATGTTCCCAGTTGCATCTTCTTGTCCGTCACCCTTCCAACATTTAGTCAAAGTAAATTTTATTGGCATTTAGCCTACACAAGTGCAGTCTAAATGAAATTGCGTGCATCACACTTGAATTGAGAAGACATATGTATACATACAATAACACATACAATGGACATATATTCATCATTTATTAGACATGTTATTCTGCTACATATTACAACAGTTTACCTTATCTGCAGTTTTCAGAAGCTGAATGATTTCTTATTGCACAAGTTCCTGTTGCTTTGTGTGATCCTCATATGAATAAGAGGATCTAGTTAGTATAATATTGCACATTCATTGCCATCTATGTATTGTTTAGAATACAAACTCTCTCATTTCTTTGCACCAAAAGAGTTGGCTGTCCTGCTTCCCTGAGATTATTGCCATAGTTCAAAAGTCTCACCTCCTGAGAAAAGAAGTTTTCTGAATCTGGATGTTTTACAGAGCACACTGCGGTATCTTCTGCAGGATGAAAAGCATATGAACAGTTCATAAGCAGGGTGTGTAGGATCCTTGATTATTTTCGTAGCTCTGTTGTGACATTGTGCAGTTCCTGTAGTGCTGGAAGTTTGTTGCTGGTTATCTTCTCTTCCACTTTTACTATCATTTGTGTAGTTTTTGGTCTGAAACTGCGCAGCTCCTGTACCACATTGAAAAGTTACACATTAGGATACTTTCTATGGTACCCCTATAGAAGGTGGAGAGTATCGGAGGTGGCTGACTCGCTTTCTTCAGTCTCTTCAGGAAATGCAGATGTTGATGAGGCTTCTTTACTATATGACTGGTGTTTATTGACCAAGATAGATACTCCGCTATGTGAACCCCCACAAATTTTGTCTTCTTTACTCTTTCCACCATCATGCTATTAATCATGAGAGGAGAATGAGCTGGTTATGTTTTCCTAAGTCCATTATGATTTCCTTTGTTTTGTTGACATTAAGGTAGAGGTTCTACTTAGCACACCAGTCAGTGTGCTCACTTCTTCCATATAGTCTTTTTCATCTACTTTACTGATGAGGCCCACGACTGTAGTGTCATTCTCAAACTTGATGATGTGGTTGGTGTTGAATCTAGCTGTGCAGTCATGACTTAGTACAGTAAACAGTAGTGGACTCAACACACAGTCTTAAGGGTACTGCTGTGTTCATTGTGATGATTTTCATAGAGTTATTGCCCATACATACTCTTTGAGATTTTTCAGTCAAAAAGTCCAGGATCTATTTGTACATATGGATGTTGATACCTAGATGAACAAGTTTTCCGATTAGCTGTTGTGGGATGATAGTATCGAATGCTGAACTGAAATCAATAGACAACATTCTAACATAGCTGTCTTCCTGAGAGAAAATACTCTGAATTCTGCTTGGAGTGTGCAGTACCTATGCTAACACTTCCAAGCAAAGATCCTAAACATTCTGGATTTGATTGTATATTTGGGCCCCCATTGTTCTCTTGAAAATTGCTTTCCCAGTCTCTCTTTCCAATTTTTTCTAACCACCTCTGATTGATTCTTATAGTTGTCGTGTAGTATTGTATATGCCCTATTAATTATCCCTTTTTAACAAAAGCGTCACTTCTAGATTAAATTAAAAACTGTACCAGAGCAGGTATTCCACTTAAGATCCCCACCCAATTCTCTTTGCATGCACTCTGTCAATTCCTTGTAGGGAAGGCAGTCTAGCCTGCAGTCCACATGTCTTCTTGGCCTCATCCCATTCTATTAACTTTCCCTCTCTAGTTATTTGCTTCCAGTACCTTGGTTCCTCTTCCAGTTTTGTCCAGTAAATTCCAGCCCCCTCATACCTATGCTCTCTACCCCTGCTTGCAGTCATCCCTGTTGGCAAAATCTTTCTCCGTTCTTGTGTTGACTTAGTTCTTGGAATCCATTCTGCTAATTTAAGAATATAATCTGTGAGGTTGGTGGTTGTTGCTGTTCTCTTTATGGACCAGCATTCAAAATCCCTCTGTCGATTTCTTGACCTGCCACACTTCATCATCTTTCCTTTCCATTTTGAATTATAACCTGTTTTTGTTCTGTACTGTATGTGAGCTTTACCTATGTAGCTCTAAAATAACCCTTCAAACCAAATAATCGTAAACCACCCTTTTCCTTTGGAAGTTGTTTTAGTTTCATTAATTTTATATACCAAAAAAAGAATGTTCCCAACACTGAGATGTCCTTTTTCAGATTTATCAGATACAAAATAATATCACCTGCAAATAAAGCCAATTTTTCTTGATCAGCATACCAATTATATTTTCTTTGTCAGTGGCTGTGCATATAAAGCAAATAAGAGGAAAAAGTACACCATTGCCTGGTTCTTCTGTTCAGACACATCATTTCAGAGAGGAACCCTCCCACTTAAATATTTGCCTGTACTCCTTCATATATCCTTCTAATTAACCTCATTATTGTATTGGGGAATACAGATGCTTCTTTGCCCTTCTCATAAAATCCGAGCTTACTCTGTTGAATGTTTTCTCTGCATCAAGACCAACCAACAACAAAGTTATTTTCTTACACTGTGCTACATTCTGGAGCTTCATTGATGTTCTTCGTGTTTCACTGTTGCAGTCATTGCATTTGGGTTATCCTGCCAGGGGTAGCCCTCATTTAGCCCGAATACCAGAGGCTTAGTATTTCTGTATTGGTTGCTGTCAGTCCAGGACTGACATCAGGTCGTCAGTGATATAAAATCAGGCAGCTGACGCCATTGCATCAGTCTTTCTTGCCGAGGAGCCCGAAGCAGAAGCAGTTCGCACGAGTGCCAGTCGGCCCCTACCCGAGTTTTCGTTTCTGAATTGAAGTTGAAGTCTTCTAAAGCCAAGTACCCCATTGATGAACCTTTTTTTTTTGCTCTAACCGACCGTCAGAAAAAGTTAACAATTGTCTCGCCTGTGGAAAGCAAATGCCACACCAAGACTTCCATTCTTACTGTGCCACCTGTTTAGGCCGAGACTACGATGTCCCTCGCGGTCGCTTTTGTGCTTTGTTCAACTCCAGAACTATACATCATCGGGCCCTTATTTGTAGCTAGATATTTTCGCTCTCAGTCCTTGGAATTCTGATATGACTTCGGTAAGCCATCCGACTACCGAGCTTCCGAAAAAACTTAAGGATAAAGACAGAGACAGCCCACACAGGTCCAAAACTGCTGACGACGCTTCCGCTAAGCTAGTCGTCAGTTCTCCAGTCCTCAGTGAGGTGCTTTCGCAGCCCCTGATGCCTGCTTCTGTGGATTCGCAGACTGCTACCGAGACCCTTTCGGAGTCCGGTATGCCACGAAACTCTTCTTCGACTAAGGATCCTGCGGATGTCTCTACCTTGGATGGGTCCGGAACCGCTGAGCAGGCACTGGCTTCCAAGGAAGTACTCAGATACTCAACACAGACGACTTCTTTTGCATCTTCAGTTCTTTTTAAAACTACCAAGGCCCAGGGTACGAACTATGCCCAAAAAACCGACAACCCAAGCTCAGGCACCTGCTTCCTTGCCTTAATCTCAAATGCTTAAAATGGCGGAAGACCTTATTATGCTTATTAAGGGAAGTCAGGCTACCCCTTACAAAAGAAAGAGAGACTTGTCCCCAGCAGTTTTATCTGAACAGGAGTCCAATGACTCTGATGCTTCTGAATATGAAGACATGCAACCCCTCTCTGCTTATGAGGATTCTGATGCAGAGAAATCCATTCCTTCTGCCTCTCCAACCGAGGATTTTTCATTTGGGGAAACCCTTCATACTTTGAGAACATTTCCAGTGGGAATGTCAAGACTATCCTCAGTCAAAAAAGAGACTCAGGGAATTCTTAGATTTATCATAGCACAGACCTTTGGTCATTCCTCCTGTCCTGGATGTTGTGGATGATATTTTTATGGAATCTAGTTTGACTCCTGACACCCTTCCTCCTGCTCCCAGGAAACCTGACAGGTACTACAGAGTCCCTGACTCTCACAAGTTCCTTTTTAAAAATCCTACTGCTGACCCAGAGGTCATCTCTCAAGGAGAGAGATGCTAGCTGTTCAGCACGCCCTGACAGCTTTCAAACCCCTACTCTCCCCAGGGCCTCTACTGATCAAAACAGACAACACCACAGTTATGTGGTATATCAGCAAGCAGGGAGGGACTCTCTCTTATCCTCTCTGCAGGCTCGCCATGACCCTTTGGCACACGGCCTCAGCCATGCAGCTACACCGGCTGGCACAATTCCTGCTAGGCTCCCTAAACTCTCTTGCAAACAACTTAAGCAGAAACCTGCTAGACCCACACGAGTGGCAGCTAGACCACAGAACCTATACCCTTGTAACCCAGAAATGGGGCACTTCAAAGGTGGACCTCTTTGCCTCCCACTCCAATCATCAGCTCAGGAAATTCTGCACCAGGGAACCTCAAAGCAAGGACTGGAAAGTGGATGCTCTATCCTTCCAGTGGGTAAACCTCTCAGTCTATGCATTTCCCCCTCTACCACTCATTTCATGGGTACTGCTCAAAATAAGGGAGGAAAAAGTGAGGGCAATCCTGATTGCCCCAGACTGGCCACGCCAGCACTGGTACCCACTGCTGTGCAGCCTGTCACCCCTGCCACCGTGGCACCTACCTCAGATCCCAACACTCCTGACCCAGAGGAATGGAGAAGTCATGCATCCCCAATTGCAGACTCTCAACTTGGCAGCCTGGCTTATTCCCTGACCTCTCCTCAAACTGCCAGCCTAAGCAAACAAGTCATAGATGTTATACGTGAGGCCAGACACACCAGCACTACAAAATCATATGCTGACAAGTAGAAAAGGTTTTGCACCTGGATCCAGGCTAAGGGAGCCAGAATGGCACAGCCCTCCCTACCTCTCATCCTGGATTACCTAGCATGCCTACTACACAGGGGTCTGTCATTCTCTTCTATTAAAATTCATGCCTCTGCCATCTCTGCTCATTACAGCACAGAGCCACCTCTCTTCTCACACCCTCTCATCAAACGGTTCTTAAGAGGTGCTAACAACTTAAGGCCACCCAGAAGAGCTCCTATCCCAGCTTGGGACGTTAACTTTGTGTTGGAAAAGCTCACCCTAACCCCCTTTGAACCTGCAGCTTCAGCAGAGTTAAAATTCCTCTCTTGGAAGACAGCCTTGCTGCTGGCCATCACTTCAGCTAGAAGAGTGTCAGAGCTACAACCACTCATGGCTGTAGAGCCCTTCATCATTTTCCATGCTGACAGGGTCTCCCTCAGGGCTAACCCATCCTTCATGCCTAAAGTGGTATCTACTGTGGCTCTCAGCCAATCCATTCATTTGCCCACCTTTTTCCCTAACCCACAAAACAAGGAGGAAAGGATTCTGCACTCTCTAGATGTGCACAGACAGCTCAGATTTTATCTGGACAGGACTAAATCTTTTAGAAAAACTGATCAATTGCTAGTCAGCTTCGCAGCAGGGACAGAGGGCAAGGCCATATCCAAACAAATAATCTCCAAATGGATAGCACACTGCATCCATTTCTGCTACAAACAGCACAGGAAACCGACTCAAAGGGGGTCAGGACATGTTCCACCAGGGCAACCTCCACCTCTGCAGTTTTTCTCAGAAGGGTTCCCACCAGGGACATCCTGGAGGCAGCAGCCTGGACATCTGTTCATACCTTCACCAAGCATTACCACCGACCTATCTTCTCCAAATCCAGGGCTGGCTTTGCCACCGCAGTCTTACAGAGCATCCTAGCCAGCCCCCAGTCTTCTTGACTGCCTTCACTCTTTTCATCAGCTTTGAGAATCAACACAAATGTGATGACTGCAACAGTGAACACAAAGAACATTGTACAGTTGTATACACTTGCCATAAATGTAGATGTTCGAATGTATTCACTGTTGCAGTCCTGGTCCCTCCCCCCTCCATCTCCCTTGTCTCTCTCTCTCTCTCTCTCTCTCCCTCCCTCCTTACAAGGAATTTTTGTATTTGCTTTCTACTGGCGGTGTTCTTCCACCATAACCTAGCTCCCTATTTGGGGGCTCCTGACAAGGCAAGAAAAACTAATGTAATGGTGTCTGCTGCCTGATTTTATACCACTGACGACCTGAAGTCAGTCCTGGAGCAACAGCAACTGACAGAGAAATACTAAGCCTCTGGTATTTGGACCGACTGAGGGCTACCCTGGCAGGATAACCCAAATGTGATGACTGCAACAGTGAATACACTCGAACATCTACATTTATGGTAAGTGTACGCAACTGTACTTTCTATTAATCTTGCCAAATGTTTGCCTCCGTTCCACAAAAGCACACTGATGCATATCTGTCAATTTTGGCAACATCCTTGCTATTCTTTTAGGTGTCATAGACATAAAGCAGTTTGTAATCCTGGTTTAAAATTGGAATGGGTCTATATGACGCAGAATATAATGGGTCTTTACCATCTTTAGGTAATACATCCACCATAGCTTTGTTCCAAATTGTTGGTGCTTCCCTTACTTTTTAAATACTGTTAAAATCTTTCTGATCATTTTCTTCCTTCCTAACTTCCACATTTCCACAGGAATACCATGTCTTCCTAGAGTCTTTCCTGAAGATTGACTAGACATCACCATTTTTATCTTATCTCCTCCTTTCTTAACTGTTAGTTGTTGAGCCTCATCTGTCTGTAGCCTTGGTATAATTAAGTCTTCCATAAATATTTCCATGTGTGCTTTCTTGGTTTGCACATTTCTCTAATTTATACAAATTTTCATATAATGTCCAGAATATCTCAAATACCTTTATAGGATCTTTGTTTATTTTTCTTGCTGTAGGCTCCCTAAGTTTGGTGGCAGATCCTTTTACTTTCTGTTGCACGAGTCATGCTAAAAGTTATTGTGCTTTGGAGTTATTATCAAAAAATAGTTGATTAACAGCAATCTTTCTAAACTCATGCATATTATCCAGATATTCCTTTATTTTCTCTTTAGCACTCTGCATTTGTGCCTTGTCTTGTTCTGAGAGATTCCCCTTATTCTGCAGTACTTTAACCGTTGTCAGCCCCTCCAAGTAATTCCTATTGCTTCTTAACCATTTCTGTCTTTTATTTCTACCTTGTTTTTAAACTCCATTGTCATTTTATCCCACTCACTAGCTATAACTTCTGAAGATATTTCTATCTTCCCTAGTAACTCTCGAATAATTTCCACTACTCATTCCTTAAATTCTTCCTTTTAACAAGTAGGTGAGGAAGCTCCGGTGTCTTATTTTTAGTTCATTACACTGCATTTTTATCTTAGTTTTTATCAGTGCATGATATGAAATAGTTATTGGATGTGTAGCAAAGCTTTCAGTTATTTGCACGTTTCTATGAAATATAATGTTGGTGTATCCTAGGCCAGTTATTGTACCTTGTAAAATAATATGTAAATTCTGCCCAGGTTCGTACTGCCAATCTTCCATACCAAACATTTTCATAAATTTCTTCAGAAGTCTACCCTCTTTTGTTATATTTTCTATTCTAGGTCCCTCAATAGATCCTCCCTTTTGCAAATCAAGTTCTAGTCCCCACATGTAAGTAATATTTCCTCCTGAAAGGTGAATATTTCTCCCCAAATTTTAAGCTCCATAGTAGCATTTTTGTGGAATATAAATACATGTCTGTTATCCTCCTCTACTGTCAATATCCCCTTACTACCGAAATCTACCCATATTGTATTTTCCCCCTCTCCTATCACTATTGGAGCCCCTCTAACAATTACTGTGCTTTTCCTTTGTCTGTGATACCCTGCTGAATATATATCCTGAACTCCTTTCTTTGTCAAATTCACATGCTCATTTCTTTCCAAATGTGTATCCGGCAACATTGCTGTTTGACTCTGCATTTCTTACTACAATTCAATACACTTTCCATTTTCTCTGTACCTGTAAGGCCGTTTATGTTGCAAGGTAATATCGATGGTGTGTAGCCATTATGATAAAAAAAAGTTTTCCCACCTGTGACATGCGACAGTTTTTTTGAATGTGAATTCCCAACTTTTGTGTTACATGCATACCCTAATGTTTGGCAGGCTGATCTTTTATACAGTTGTTTCTTCTCATCTCCATTTGAACCTATGTCACATTTTTAAGAGTCTATTTTAATGAAATTGTGAGACAAAAAAAAAATAAATTTTCAAGACATCTCCATCCCCTGTTAACACAATGCATACACACAAAACTGTGTACGTCTTCCAAAAATGACATTTAACCCTCCATATAGGAACAACTGCCCCAAATTGACAGCTGCACCCAAAGGCATTACCTAACCTAAACTTAAGGTTACCCATGCTAAAGTGAATGTTACGGCCTGTGTTCCCATTTAACACTGATTGCTCTCTGTTCTTTTTTATATCAGTTCCCTTTCCATATGTGAAAGAGTTTGTATGTTTTCAGAAAAATAACTTTTAGCCCTAAGAAAAAGTGCACTGTCTATTTTTAAGTAAAACTAAATTGCACACTGTTCTGTTAAATACATTAGAGTGTTAAGGTTGCTAGGGAGGCTGTTCTGTCTTATTCACTTCCTATAATTTCAAACTGTATTTTTCACTGAACTGCTTGCCATTGTACCTTTAAATTTTGCAATTCCTCAGCAAAGAATGCCCATAACTTGCAATGTTATTGCTTATATGTACAGACAGCTCATCTCCATGTAAAAGTAGTCAGCAATGAATCTTTGTAAATTTCACTCAGAACAGAATGTACAGCTGCCTTCAGCTGCAGATTTCTTGATTCCCACTGAACATTTAGTAATGAAAAAAACAAGCTAATATCTGTGCAGTTGAAAGAATCGTAGCATTTTTATGG
The DNA here is from genome assembly GCF_019279795.1 of Protopterus annectens. Classification (NCBI taxonomy): domain Eukaryota; kingdom Metazoa; phylum Chordata; order Ceratodontiformes; family Protopteridae; genus Protopterus; species Protopterus annectens. The sequence goes on along the minus strand of NC_056746.1, from coordinate 1,162,128,912 downwards.
TTTTCATAATTGTTTCTTATTTTTTCAAGCATACCTGCTGAAAAATGCACTGTAGCTTAAGCCAAGTGCATTAATTTTGACAGCCACCCATGTAGAAGTAAGAGTGCACTTTTACAACCCACCCCCATGCCAGCAGCCCAAGGTCACAGCATATTAAGATTAAACTTGCTTTTGTCTAGCCTTTCTTTTCTCATTATAATGTAAAGCCTGTATTTCTTACAACTAAAAAGTCATTGTTTACTTTAATATCTTTAATACATCCATTCATCACTGAAGACCCCCCCACACACATTTAAAATACACCTGACTACACATTACACAAAACGGCTTTACTATATGTAACATGCAGTTTATATCATGAAATGTTTTATATAAATACTAATTAGAACAAAATTGTTTTACTTAAATTTGCTTTTTCCCCTTTTTGTGTCCTTCTGAACATTAGTGACACAATGTGGGGTATATGCTTTGCAGTTCACCCACAAGTTTAATAAAGTCAACAAAAGACCAGCTTTTCTCAGCCACTTTTTTCTTTCAAAGCCATATTTCTCAAATGTAATTAATGCTTTATAGTCAAATGTTTTGGTACTGATTTTTAAGAATAAGGGTGATGTGCAGAGCTGTAGTAACTACAGAGGGATTAAACTGATCAGTCACAACATGAAGTTATGGGAAAGAGTAGTGGAAGCTAGGTTAAGAAGGGAGGTGATGATTAGTGATCAGCAGTATGGTTTCATGCCAGGAAAGAGCACTACAGATGCGATGTTTGCTTTGAGAGTGTTGATGGAGAAGTATAGAGAAGGTCAGAAGGAGTTGCATTGCGTCTTTGTGGCTTTAGAGAAAGCATATGACAGGGTGCCTAGAGAGGAGTTGTGGTATTGTATGAGGAAATCGGGAGTGTCAGAGAAGTATGTAAGAGTGGTACAGGATATGTACGAGGGTAGTGTGACAGTGGTGAGGTCTGCGGTGGGAGTGATGGATGCGTTTAAGGTGGAGGTGGGATTACATTAAGGATCAGCTCTGAGCCCTTTCTTATTTGCAATGGTGATGGACAGGTTGACCGACGAGATCAGACAGGAGTCCCCATGGACTATGATGTTTGCAGATGACATTGTGATCTGTAGTGAGAGTAGGAAACAGGTGGAGGAGACCCTGGAGAGGTGGAGATATGCTCTAGAGAGAAGAGGAATGAAGGTCAGCAGGACTAAGATAGAATATATGTGTGTGAATGAGAGGGAGGATAGAGGAATGGTGAGGATGCAGGGAGTAGAGGTGGCGAAGGTGGATGAGTTTAAGTACTTGGGCTCAACAGTTCAGAGTAATGGTGAGTGTGGAAGAGAGGTGAAGGAGAGAGTACAGGCAGGATGGAGTGGGTGGAGAAGAGTGTCAGGAGTGATTTGTGACAGATGAGTACCAGTAAGAGTGAAAGGGAAGGTCTACAAGAGGGTAGTGAGACCAGCTATGTTATATGGGTTGGAGACAGTGGCACTGACAAAAAGGCAGGAGTCAGAGCTTGACGTGGCAGAGCTGAAGATGTTAAGGTTTGCAGTGGGTGTGATGAGGATGGACAGGATTAGGAATAAGTATATTAGAGGCTCAGCCCAAGTTGGAAGGTTTGGAGAGAAAGCCAGAGAGGCAAGATTGCATTGGTTTGGACATGTGCTGAGGAGGGATGCAGAGTATATTGGGGGAAAAGATGCTAAGGATGAAGCTGTCTGGTAACAGGAAAAGAGGGAGGCCTAAGATGAGGTTTATGGATGTGGTGACAGAGGACATGCAGGTGGTTGGTGTGACACAGCAAGATGCAGAGGACAGGAAGAAATGGAAACAGTTGATCTGCTGTGGCGACCCCTAACGGGAGCAGCCAAAATAAGAAGAAGAATTCTTCCATTTATTCACTAATCTCAGTGTTGTTGGTCTACTTCCTTTTCATCTCCAACTCCAAACACTAGACTCTGGTTCAAATCCAAGCTACACCTGATTCTTCTACTTGACTCCTATGCTTTCTTCTCTCTCTCAAGCATGTTTCCTTTGGAACATTGAAAAACTTTCACTGGCAAAGTCTCTCTATGAGCTCTATTATCAGAGTAATGAGAAGCAGAATCTGTTTGTTGGCTCACTTTTTGTTGTATAAACTTTTTTTTATTTCCTGTTTAGGCTGTTTTTATCCCAAAATGGCTTTGATCCTCCAGGAAACATATTCTGAAGACAACTGAATACAGCAGCTTGAATTTCACACCTGCCTTTCAATATTCCCTGATTGATGGGATTAAAATTGCTTCTCATCTCCCTGGTACAGGAAATAAACATTTTTCACGAACACTCTGATGTCTCCAATTTTTAATACTTTTTCCTTTTCTGCAGTTTTGTCAGGATCAACCCTTTATGCTGGTATGATTGCATCTTTACTAATACGGGTCTTGCCCGCTTTCTTATGGTTAGGTATGAAGAATACACTTGATGTGCCTTCAATTAAAAATCCTACTATGGAGTACCAATCCGATTGCTTATTTGTGCTTTCATAAAATTAATAAAGTCTGTTCCTTCCAGTTTTCTCTGGTACAGAAGAAAATCTCAAGTTTTCTCTGCGCACTCTGTTAAATCTACTATTTTTTGGAACAGCTCTTCTTGTGAAGTCACATACACAGACAGCCTTTTCTTCATTTCAACCTCTTATTTTTGCAGTTTTTTCTGTTTATCTGGGCAGCTACTTAAAGGTGTTTCTGTGTTTTCGAGCCTGTTGTTAGTTGAGTTGATACTCATTCAGTGTTTCATTTATTTTAATCTCCTCTCTGAGTATGTTTGTTTTACTTTTTCCTTTAAATTACTGGAAGCCATTTCTTGTATCATAGCTGAAGCTTGAGCTACTTTTTGCTGAACCACTGCAGGGTTCTACCCATCAAGTGTTTTCTGTTCTCCTTTTCTGGTTTATTTTCTTTAAGGTTCTCAAAATTTATTCTTTGCTGACATCCAGGCATTGTGCTTACTAACCAGTAACTAAAAATTTCTCAAGCTGATTATATTTCTGGCTATTATTTTTCAATTTTTTTTCAAACTGGGAGAGCTGAAATGAAGCTAATGATTAGTGTGAAGGTATCTTGGAAGTCCGCATTCACACACTTATTGATCAGAATTCAGTCTCCATTTACCAGTATGTATACAACTGAAGATAATGACAACACTTGTTAGCTTGTTTTCATAACATAGGTGTTTAACTCTAGTGATTTGTCTGGTAAAATATCTTTTGATCCTTTTCATCCTATGGTATTGAGTGTGTATACTGAAAGGCAACTGCACCATATTCAGTTATAGGTCTTGCTACAGCTTTGTAGGTAGGTAGTAGAATATTTTCTTCACTAATAGTTGTGCTTTGTAAGATATCTTTTATAATTATGTAGCAGCTTCTAGTAGTAATTTGTACATTATCTCCATAGAAAAGTCCCCTTTCTACAGAAGTACCCAAATCCTTAAGAGACAAGATAGATGTTAGTGTGTGTGCAGTGTATTTACAGAGTTCACAGAATGGACTTCACATATATTTGCTCTCTTGGGCGTCCTTTTCAGGACACAGGAGAATATTTTTTGTATTCTTAATCTTTTACATGTTCTGTCAAGGGGTGGGATGGTTTAACTAAGGAGGCAGCTACCAGTTGTATAAGTAGTCCACCCTATGAGTAGACAAGGCTCACATCTATGCAAATAAGGCAGTGAGGAGTCTGTTGTTGCAAAATTTACTGTCATTTTTTTTTATTTTGTTTATAATTTAATGTATTTGCAAATTAACTCTAATATAATACATATAGTATTAAATTATGTTGTAGTACTGTTGTGTAGGTTTATATCTGTTGTTAGCTTTCTCTTTGTTACTCATCTATTTATAAATTGTTTAAATTTGTTGTAGTGGTAGGTGAAATTAGGGTAAAGTGTACATATTATGTCATCCGTTTTATTTTTATAATGGACCATATAGATGAGTTTTGTTTTAATGATTTGGAATCTAGATGTTACTTAATTGAATGTTGTATGTGCAGGATATATGGTGTAGATACTGATGATTTTCTTTCAGGAGAAGTTAATTGTAAGAACTTCACAGGTGCACAGTTAGGTGGTCCCTCTGAGAGGTTGGGTGGGGCAGTACAGGATAGCCTTTATCCCACCATTAAGGTGACTAAGAATACTGCCATACAAGCTGTTTACACATAGAGTACTATGTCACCTGAGATCGTACATAAAGTTTTATACCTAATTTGGCACATTCATGTTGCTTTATTTAGTGCAACTTGCTGTAGGTATTCAGACATATTCTTATAGTCCTTTTGAAACTAAAGCAACTTCTGACGTATGGCCAAATTTTGATTGGCTTGCCATTTGCTCTTGATATATGTCTATAAAGCAAATCATAGAAGATGGTATTTCTAACAGCTGTATAGCTAACATTAATGCAAGAAGTAGTAATGTTTTGTTTGCTAAAATTATAGACTGAAGTCCATATCTTGTATTGAGCCACAACTGTGTAGGTCTGCTCACCTCTGTGTCATTTTTGAAGTTAATTTCTCTCACCTGTGGCACATAAGTGGGTTATTAGGAAATTTTAATCTGATTTTGTAGTGATAAATGTTGACAGTCATGGAATTTGGAAATCAGATTTTGATGGGTTATCAATGCAAATAAGATGGGTAATGTTTTATAATTATAGTGGTAATCTAATAGAACATTCTGTTCCTACTGGTATGGTTTCTGAGTATAAGAATAAAATAGCTGGAATTGTAAGCTTTTCAAGTTGAAATGTAGAAAGAAATGAATGACAGTCCGGTACATTACTTACTCTGTCTAGTGGCTGCTTATTCAGCATTTTTTTATGTCACTGCCATAAATGTAAAACAAACTAATTGATTATGGGCTGAGCTTAACTCATCAGCAGCCAAATTTAGGATGATGCATTTGACATTCCTGAGACTTATCAGCTGAAATAATTGCGAAACCCGTCACACATATCTTTAATTTCCCTCACTTTTTTTCATTTTTGTTATTTTTCTCATTTTTCCTTTATTTTTCTTACTCACCTGGGATTTTCCTTACAGAGCTTGCCTCACAGATTATTTCTAAACCAGACATAATACCCTGCTTGGAGAAGCCTTGCTTGATTCACTGCCACTGCACTTGGGCTACCTTTGATCCCCTACCCTACCCCCAATTCCCATACACCCCGCTTATACTATATTTAAACAAGCTCCACTCCACTCAGACATACACAAGAATCAAATTGCCAGTGCTTAAAGCAGTCCCACATTCTGTATATCAAACTAAAACAGCTCCACCTCTCCCTTTCTCCATCTGCATACATTATTTATTTTATTGCCAGACATTTGTTTACCAGGAAACTCCTAACTGAGATAATATGCCATTTTCAGTGGAAGCCCAGAAAGAAAAGCTCCACATTGACATTATATGGTTACAGTTAAATAAAGTTATTACAAAACCTAGTACAGAAGAACAACATATTAACTAAGTAAAATCAATGTAATTTATACAGTTTGAACCTGTATGTATGTAGTGTAGATATTTGGGCAGATGTAACAAGTTGAAAAAAAAACATTAACAAATTCACAACTTACAATTCATAGAGATAGCATTAAACACACTGAATACACTCTTTGAAACAGAGGTGGCTAGATGATACAGCCTAGGCAAAATGATATTTGACCTTTAAGAAATTTAACTATGTTCAAAAAGAAGAAGAATTAGAAAGAAGTATGCTGGGGATGGAGGGAGGGATGGACTAGTTCAGCCTGTGGTAGTGCATTAGCAGAGTCAATATTTATTTAGATAGTCTTTTAGCAGTTGTTGGAAGTTTTTTTGTTTATTGACATTTGATTATGGGGAAAGTTCAACTGGGTAGGTGCCCATTTTCACTAGAGGCCAGTGGAGAAAAGTTCCTAAGTATCACAAAAACATTTTAAGAATAATAATTTGACATTCTTCAGAAAAAATACAAAAACATCTATAGTTCAAATAATTTTACCAAATTAGACATAATATGAAAACACTGTTTTAAGAATATATACTAGTTATATAACAATTATTTAATATTTAGAGAAATGGTAGCCAGTTTATAGAGACATTAAAGGTAAGGTAGTATAATACAAACAGGAATTGCAATATAAAGTGAGAGAAAAAAAGTCAGGGTTATGGCATATTCAGAAAGAGAGTCAGGGAGAGAAATTGATTGAAGTAATGGAGTGAGTGAAGAAGGGAGAGTCAGGAGCTACAAGGTATGAATAGTTCCGTGTTCATATTTAGAGATATAGTTTATCCTGGGGTTGAGCAAGAACAGAACCAAACTTTGGATAGGATGTCTTTCTAAATGGTTTTAAAGGACTGGAGGGAGGGATTGACCTGATAGATACAGTAAGGAGTTCTATACCTTAATGACATGGTTTGAGTAGACTATGTCCAGGAAATTCAATAGGTTTGTGGACATAGAGGAGTTTTTGATCATTAGATCATAATGATCAATTGGGAACATAGTTGTGTATAATGGTATGCAGTGCTGATTAATTTTATGTGGTAAGAAGCTGTGTATATGTTAGTTGTATGGTTTATATATACTGAGAAGATGATCATTAGATCGAAGTAGTCTATTGGTGTGGTAGGAATGTAGAGTAGATGTAAATGCAGGGCAATGATAGGCTTTATGATTAATGTTGTTTGTGGAAATAAGTTGTATGCAGTCCAAGTGGTAAGGCAGTTTGACCAGTTCCGTACCTTAATGACAATACAGTAGTGAATGTAGTATTGCTTGTTGGTAGCAATTCTTGCTACCACATTATAGCATGCTTCCTGCTCATTTTTAACTGGAGCCTGAAGGTTGATTAGTATGAATGCACAGTATGGGAGAGATAGGAGGAGGAGGTGTAGATAATGGCAAGAATGGTTTTGGTGGTGTTACCAAGAGAGATCTGATGTCCTTTTCATTCTTCGTCAACAAATGGGTTTGGATCTAATCCCTGGATCCAAGTCTGCCACATACTCTAGACTTTGGATCCAACTATCTAGCTCCTGCCTCTACCCATAATGCTCTAGTTCCATCCTCAATATTTCAGATCTCATTTGCTGCCATTATGCTCAGACACCAGGTTCTTCTCTTAAGTCATTACTTCAGTAATTTGTAAGACATTTTTTGTACTCTTTCAGTAACTATTTTTCTTACCTTATTTCTCAGTCTCCCTCTTAGTTTCTTCAACACAGTAATATTGTTTTCATAGTATTTGTTTTTTTCATCATAGTTGCTATTCTCTACATTACCTGTTCACTCAGGGTAATCCTTGATTACTATTGCTGGTAATTCTTTTTTTCTTTCCTCGTTTCTAATAAAAAAATCCTTTGCTGTCATAATTTACTTATTTTTTTATTAACAAGTCCCTTTTTTATTATAGGACTGTTGACCTCTACTCTCCTGTCATGTCATGCATTTATTGTCTCGGAGCTGCCCATCTGGAAACTAACTGCAGTAATTGTGCTGGTTTCAATTCCAGGGCTTTGGCTGACAGATGCAGCAAACTTATTTTAAAAGGACGACTTCCTCCTGCTTCAGCATCTACTTCTAAGGTTCAAATTCCTGGCAAAACTACTAAATCTACTCCTTCGAAGAGTAGAAAAAGCTCTCTGCCAAAGTCCCCTACGACTTTGTTGGAACCACTGGCTAAAATTCAAAAATCTTGAGATCTGAAGGCTGCTCAGTGTTCACATCTGAAACCATTGGATCGCAAATCTTCAGATCCTATTGTAATATCAGGCAGCCCTATGTCTCCTACCTCAGATTTGAAACCTGGCACCTCACACAGCCAAAGTACTCGCTCAGCATAGTTGATCCTGGATCAATATCTCCTACTTTGCATTCTCCCTTTATGTAGATTCCTAAGAAACATCCCAGGCAACAGTCCACCACATCCTCCAGAAGTTTATCAGAAGCAGATGTGAATAGGATGATACAAAAATTTCTCTGAGCTCAGATCCAGATGAGGGTCATACCTTCTGTATCCCCTATTGGATCTGTGAGTCATCCAGCCACTTCTCATGAGATACTGTCTCCTTCTCAGGTCCATCCTATGGTTTCTGAGCCCCAGGATCCGACAGCCCCTGAGAGGTCCAGAGTTGGATCCAGAGGAAATCATTTTTCCATGTCTGACAGCATCCCTGACTAGTTCTACTCCTGTACCTTTGCATTGAAATGGGAACCAGAGCCAAAGTGTTGGCATCGGATCCTTGTGGCTGGGATCTACTCCAGTGTTATTGGATCCATCCTTGCCCCTCGGAGCCTTGGCACTGGACAGTTTGAGTCCAGTTCCATCCTCAAGGCACAGATCCAGTAAGAGTTGGGTTCTACCTGTGTTGGAAGTCTCGGCTCCGATACAAGTGGCCATGGCTTCTCTGGGCCTGTCTGCCTTTGAGGTTGTAGAAAGGCCTTTTTACTCTGTCTAGAGAACTGTTCCTCTAATCCCTCAGATCCGCTCCCTATTCCCTTCTCGGTTCTGAGCTCTTGAGTTGATCAGGTCTATTCCAAATGGACAGCCAGTTTCAGCTAGTGTCCAATAATTTCCAATAGAGGAACTCCCCCTCTCTTCAGATACCTCCCTTGAACATCCCCAGGAGGAGATCCATCAAAAGACAACATGGAAGAGGAATTACATAGATTCCCTGCTGGAGTCTCTCATGGAGGATACTGATCTGGATAAAGGAGAAGGGTCCCCAGATCACCACAAGATGGTGTCTCATTTGGAGACATATTAGAGATACTCAAGCAGCCTTCAGATAATCCTTCTTCAGAGGAATCAGTATTTTTGGAAGCTTTTGGTTCTGGCCCATGTACATCTTGGGTTTACCCCCCCTGACAGATGAACTCACTGATTTAGTTTCCTTCCAGGCATGGAGGGAGACTGGTACTGTCAAACCTATTCCAAAACGACCTGAAAAATCCTTAGCTCCTCCTAAGGATAGACCCTACTGGAATAAAGGAGTACCAGTAGATGTTATTGTGGTGATGGCATCCACTAAAAAAGAGCCAGCAGAGCTCTTCTGTCCCATCCACTGAACAGAGTCTAGGGCACTGGACAGAATCGAAAAACAAGTCTTTGCCCTGACAATTTTTACCTTGAGGCCCCTTAATTATCTGGCACATTTCACAAGACTACAGAGAGATTTGACTAAGGAACTATTAAATTCTCTCTAAGTCCATGTCTGCAAAAGATGTCAAAAGATCATCCTGTAAATTGGCCACTCTTTTTTTTTTGTCAGTTTCCAATCCTTCCTTGAGGTTGGTCTCTCATGAAGCTGAAGGCACTTCATGGGCTGCCGGTTCAGGCATTGCCATAAGGAGACATATCTGTATGTAACTTTGCAGAGTCTTTCAAGATGTCGTTCATCAACACTCCTTTTGTGATGGCACAGCCTTATTTGGTTCATCGATTAAAAAAATGCTTACCCTCCGCAAACAAGAAGGGAAGATTCTGTCTGCCATGGAGATCAAGTTTTCTATCCTCAAAGAGCCTTTTCTAGGCATCAGAGTAAGACAATGTGGTTCCGCAAATCTCAGGGACGTTTCCAAGATTTGCGCAGGGACAATTTCTCCAGTAGAAGAGGAGGCAGTCTCAATGGTAGACATCACCCTAGAGGGAGAGGAAGCCTAAAAAATCAGGTGTTCCCCAGTTCTTCTTGGATAGACCCTTTCAGCTATTCCTGAAGTTCTGTCCAACTGTCTGCCTCTGGAGGAAATCTGGAGATGATCGTCTTTGCACCAAGATGCCTGGGCAAATATAACAGAAGATTCATGAGTGCAAAAAATTATACAAGAAAGAAGCTTCCTGACATTCCACCCAGTCAGAGGAAGGCAGCAGCACAGGAAGTTCAAAACCTGCTACACAAAAGAGTCATTCAGGAGGTCCCACCAGACCAAATAGGATTTGGAACTTACTCATGCTTCTTTGTATTGCCTAAAAAGACAGGGGACTGGATATGAGCAAATTAAATCAGTATGTGAAAAAGTCAAAGTTCCGAATGGTCACAGTACAGTCCATTCTGCCTTTTCTTTGCAAGGACGATTGGTTGTGCTGTATAGATCTTTAGGATGCATGCTATCACATTAAAATAGATGCTCCCGAAGGCATTTATGCTTTCAGCTGGGAGCCAGTCACTAATAATTCAGAACCCTGCCCTTTGGACTCACCACAGCCCCCAGGGTGTTTACCAGTTGTATGGCAGTTGTGACACTTCACTTGAGACTCAATGGATTCTGAGTGTTCCATATCTAGATAACTGGCTCCTTACCACCCCACCATGCATTTCCTTCAGTGATCCAGGGACTACTTGACCAGACTTGCCACTCACTGGGAATAACATTAAATTATGCCAAATCAAAGTTGACACCGGTACAGAGCCTGGAGTTTATTGGTGCACATCTGAACACAACAAAACAAATTGTATCCCTACCACCTCATCACATAGATACACTCAGATCTCAGGTCCATCAGATCCTTTTCCGCCCGTCTCCTACAGCTAGGATCATTCTTCAAGCACTGGGTTTATGACAGCAGCAGTAGTCTTGCTTCCTTTAGCATGTTACTGTATGTGTGTTTTTCAGTGGACTGTAGCTGTTTAATGGTCTGACAACCCCTGTCTGTTCTACTCAAGCTTACTCCGATTTGCAATCTCCTCATCCAGTGGTGGATCCAGTGGAATGACATTTATCTAGGCCGACCCTTTGTTTTACTACCTCCAATGGTCACAGTGACTACAGACGCCTCCCAGTTGGAGGGAGGGGAATTTCTTGGGAAGGACAGTCCAAGGCACATGGCCCCTCCAAGAGACCAATTCGCATATCAATGTACTGGAGATGAGAGAGCATTCCCATTAGCATTGCAGGCATTCCAAGATGCTCTTCCTTTAGGGACTATTGCAATTCAGACGCACAACATGTCTGTTGTCTGGTACATCAAGAAACAAGCGGGAACCCAATCTTACCATCTTTGCAGAAGGGCCATGAGAGCGTGGCAATGGGCGATCTCCTCAAACCACTTTCTAGCTGCAATACATATTCCGGGGAAACCAACATGTTAGTGGACAAATTAAGCAGGTCTATTCTGATACCTCATGAGTGGTCTGTCAAACAATCTATGGCAGAAGAGATTTTCCTTTGCTGCGACCTTTTTGCTTCATCCCACAACAGCAAGTGGAGCAGGTATTTTGCCCTGATTTCCCCCTCAGGGAGAGTCATCAAGGGATGCTCTAGTCCACATTTAGCCATCCAGTCTCCTTTATGTGTATCCTTCACTTCCTTTGATTCCCAAATTTCTACAGAAAGCAATCTGGTTGAAGAGCTCAGTCATCCACATTGCCCCCTACTGGTCTCAGCAGCTGTGGTTCCCCTTCCTTTGGTTTCATCTTCATTATCCTTCATGGATACCGGACCCAATTCCAGATCTCCTCTCACACCCCTCAGGGATGAGTCATCACAGTATCCAGACCCTCAAGCTGACTGCATGGTTTCTCCACTTCCAGTAATTGTCAGACAGCCCAGGCTTTCTTCCCTAATACATACTATTATATTATCCTTGCAAAGAGTTTCTACCAAGAAAGTTAGCAAGAGCAAGTGGGAAAGATTCTCCCTTTGGGTATTGAAAAATGATGTTAACCATTTTTCTGCTGCCCATGAATTTTTCACTGTTCTTTTTAAAGAAGGAGCTAGTTTTTCTATGATTAAACTGCAGTTGGCAAGTTGGCAGCCATTTCCAATTTTCATAAAGGAGACAGAAATAATTCTTTGGCTTCTTCAAAATTATGTAAATCATTTCTAAAATGTATTTTTATCCTTAGACCACCAATAAAAGATCCTTCACCTCCCTGGGATCTGACTGTCCTGGTACAAGGTCTAACTCATGAAACTTTTGAATCTTCATCAAAAAAAATTATCTAAAATTTCTTTCATGAAAAATAGTCTTCTTAGAAGCTGTCACTTCTGCAGGAAGGATTTCTGAACTCCAGGCTGTTTCATCAGACTTTCCATAAAGATATTGTTACTTGATGAGCAAACTCTTCCTTTTTACCCAAAGTTGCTTCTGAATCAAACATTAATCAACCCATTCACTTACCAGTTTTATTTCCCAGTTTGTCAAATAAAAAATACATGCTACACATCCTAGATGTGCACAGACAGTTATGTTTTTATCTACACAGAACTAAACAAATCAGAAAGTCAGATCATGTATTTGTTACCTTTTCACCAAAAAGACTGGGGTATCCATTTTCTAAAGTTACTCTAGCTAAATTGATCACAGATTGCATTTCTTGGATCTGTTATTAACAAGGTATTTCCCTACCTAGACCACTAAAGCCCATTCATCTAGATCCATGGCTACTTCATCTGCCTTTTGGTCAAGAAGATCTATTGGTGATATTTGCGCAGCAGTCACATGGTCCAATGCTCATAACTTTGTTACTCATTACAAGTTGGATCTAGTATCCAGAAGTAGAGCTGCCTTTGGCTCAGCAGTACTCTGGAATATCTTTCCATGAGGGCCACCCAAGATCAACCTAGCTGGAAGACTATCCCATTCATTTCAGAAGAATGAAAAGGGCAACATCAGATGTAAAAGTTATATAGTCGCCATAATAGGCATCTGTGTTGTCCATTTTCGTTTTTCCTTAACTTCCCTCTCATCCATCCCCACGTCCTTAAATCTTCTGGAGAAACCTTTTTCTTTCAACTGTCCCTTCTCTGTGTAGTGTATAGGGATTTTATGGCAACAAACGTGATCCGAGGTATTAAGGATGAACTAGGGCATTATGGCTAGAGGGAAGAGCTTGAGAGTTTGATCCAAAGTCTGTAGAGTATATAGCCAAGTCAGATCCGAGGACTGGCTCCGAACCCATTCATTGAGGAAGAATGAAAATGGAAAAAACAGATGCCTAGTTTTTGAGAGTATATAACTTTTCATTTTTATGCTTTTGGAGCATTCCTAATGATTGGTGAGTCTTTTTATCTTATTTTGGACATGCAGGTCAAATTTAAGGTTATTGTCTGCAATCAATCAGTTTTGTAGGGGAGACTACTTCAGTTTCATTTTTGTTTAGTGAAAGACTTTGAAATTTGGTTTGTTAGGCTTCTGTGATTTTTTTCTTTTTGAGTGAGTATTAGTTGGACATTGTGGAGCCATTTCTTAACTAAGGAAAATCTTCTGTAATACAGCAGAGCTGAGGCAGTTTGTTAGATGCACATACAAGTGTGGAGTCATCAGCATATTGTGTAAAATAGGTTATACCTACAGGGGTGTAGCAGTCATTGATAAAGATATTAAAGAGGAAGGGACCAAGAATAGAGTCTTGATGTATATCAGTGGAGACATGCAGGTGGGGGAGAGGGTATCCTGCTGTTAATCCCCAGTATTGAAAAAGGGGCTAGTCCAAGAGGAGACAGATTGTACATGAGTTTAGAGTGAGAAGCTTTTTCGAAGGCTGTAAACAGGTTAATCAGCAGGGAGGAAACAAACTTGCCTGTGTCCCCTGTATTTGTTTATGGTGTCAGTGAGTGATATGAAGGAAGTAGTTGTATTGTGTGTTGGATGAAACCCATGTTGTTTGAGGGACTTCCAAGATGGGTGCACATTGAGTAAGCACCTTGGTTCTAGCTCTTCCAAGTGAAAACTGAAACTTATCAGGGAAATCCAGTGGACCTAGATTTCTGAGTAAATTTCAGTAACTGCACTGCCTGGATTCCAGGAAGAAACAAATATGGAGGATCTGAAGGACAATCTGCTACAAAAGGCAACGAAAAAACACTGACTGGGAAAAATACTGTAGTTGATCAGCAAAAAGCAGTGCAAGTTCTGGATGTGACTTTTAGTAACCTAGAGGAAAGTATAAGGCAACTGCACACAGACCTGACTAAAATAAATGAAGCACTGGTGGAGTATATCAACACAAACAATAAAAGGCTGGAAAATGGAAGAAGCTTTAAACAGATATTCAGATAAGGTGATAAAACTGCAAAATGCAGATGTCAAAATGAAGAACAATCTGGCTGAATATGAGATGGCACAAGAAAAGGTGTTTCAAAAAATAATAAAAATTAGAAAACAGAGCACATAGGGAAAACCTGAGCTTTTCTGCCCTATCCAAGAAGCTGGAAGGAACAGACTGTCTTAATTTTATGAAAGCACAAATAAGCAACTGGACTGGTGTTCCACAACAGGATTTTTTAATTGAAAGGTCACATTGTGTGCATGTTCCAAACCTGGGTATGAGAAAACAACATAGACCTTTAATAGTAAAGATGCAGTCTTACCAGCAGAAGGAGTTGGTTCTGACAAAACTGTGGCAGAAGGACAAAATACTAAAAGTGGGAGACAGCAATCTGTCATTGTACACCAGGCAGAAGAGGAGTAAATTTATCCCATTTGCCGCCTCACAGCAAGAGGTTCTCCGGTTCAATTCTCTGCTGGGGTGCCTTCTGTGCGGAGTCTGCATGTCCTCCCTGTGGTCGCGTGGGTTTCCTCTGGGTGCTCCGGTTTCCTCCCACATCCCAAAGACATGCTGTAGGTGGATTGAACACTCCAAACTGGCCCTAGGTGTGAGTGTGTGTGTGCATGTGCCTTCTGTGGAAGGTTGGGCACCAGGCTGGCACCTCGGCACCATAAAACCTCACTGCCAATCATGAGCGGACAGGTGATCCACTGTGATGACCCCTAACCAGGAAAAAGCTGAAAGAAGAAGATGATGATTCAGGGAATGTTGAGAAGCAGGCATGAGATTCAAACTGCTGTACCAACCTATCTTAAATTATTATTCCCAAAAGGAAAAAAATAATTTTTTGATGAAGTACCTGCCAAGGAAGAAACACAAAAGTTTGTTGTTGTGGTAATAAAGACCACAGAGAGACTGTGCCAGTTAATCCTTTTCCAGTGTTTCAACAGAAAATGCTTGAGATGAGAAAAAGGCATAAGATCTGAGTAGAAGAATCGAGAGCACATTGAAAATGAAGCAGAGACAGAGTTTGGGAGAAGAAACTGATAAGGAATAGAACAAGAAAATCTGGAAATGTTGGACTTTTTGGGACTTTGTTAAACTTGTAGGGGACTCTAAAGTATATGCTCTACTTCATGTCATTAATATTTGGAAAAATACTTAGGAGAGGGGAAGGGGACATTTTTTTCTTAATACTATTTAAATAGTGCATAATTTTCTTTGTATTCTGTAAAGTATTTTTTCAGTTATTTTTAAGTATAATGGAGATAATAATGTAAATAGGTTCTCCTGTTTTTTTTTTTTTTTGTTTTGTTTTTCTCTCTCCTTGTTCAGTTTTAAGAAAAGTAAATGTAAAGAAAGAGATCTGGTTAAAAGAGCATAAAAAATACTGTGTTTTTTCTCATTCTTGCATAGCAGAATGACTTGGTTAATTCTATTGGCTTAATTTAGTAATACGTTTTAAGAAAAAGGAAGTAAATGAAAACATATTGAATATTATAAGGCTTTTTGTAGTAAACAGTTTTGTGTCTGGTTCTCATGTTTCCAGCAGACAATCTGATGAAGAGAAATGGCTTGGATAAAATGTTTGTTTTCTGAAAACATTCAAGTGTTCTCCCACCTGAGACCGCTATAAAATAAGACAAAACCAGAAAGCACTTAATAGAACCACAGGCTGTACCATGCAGCTGAGGATAGATAACCTTTCTTTTAGGTTAGCTTGAGTCTGTGTGTGTGTGTGTGTGTGTGTGTGTGTGTGTGTGTGTGTGTGTGTGTGTATTTTTTTTGAGAGTTTTTAATAAAATAAAAAGTTCTGTAAGATGTGATATAAGCTGAAATGGAGATGATAAGAAACAACTGTATAAAAGAGTAACCTTCCAAACAGTACATGCATGTAACATAAAAGCTGAAATTAGACATTTAACAAAGAAGCTGTTATACATAAAAGGTGGAAATGATCATCCGTCAAGAATATGATGCTTTCTATAATGTCTTTAGGCTTTAATGGCCTCACAGATAAATACAAAATAGAAAGAGTAGTGAACTATATTAAAAAAAATTGAAATAGCTATGCCACAGGAGATATATCTGGACAGAACTGAACATGTGAATTTAATAAAGAAAGGTTTTCAGGATGATTGTTCAGCAGAATACTTAGGGCAAAAAAAAAAGAGGAGTACTTGTATTAATTGAAAGAGGCGCTCCAATAGTAATAGAAAAGGATAAAAAAGATTATAATGGTAGACTTGTAGAGCTAAGGGGCTACTGGCAAGGGAGGAGGATTACACTGGAGGGTATCCTTCAATATTTGAAGGTGTACATAGTTTTGTGTATTAGATTAGTATATTTTTGGGTAGGTGTATTTTTGAGAGTTTTCAGTAAAACGAAAAGTTCTGTAAGATGTGGCATAGGCTCAAATGGAGATAAGAAACAACTGTGTAAAAGATTAATCCACCAAACGGTACTTGCATGTAACACAAAAGCTGAAACTAGACATTTAACAAAAAAAGCTGTTATACATAAAAGGTGGAAATGATAGTCTGTCAAGAGTATGATGCTTTCTATAATGTCTTTAAACGTTAATGGCCTCACAGATAAATACAAAAAAGTGAACTATATTAAAAACAAAGTGCAAATAGCTATACTACAGGAGATAAATTTGGAAAGAGCTGAACATGTGGATTTGATAATGAAAGGTTTTCAGGGTGGTTGTTCAGCAGAATACCTGGGGCAAAGGAAGATAGGGAGTACTTATATTAATTGAAAGAGAAGCTCCAATAGTAACAGAAAAGGATAAACAAGACAATAATGGTAGACTTGTAGATCTAAGGGGGTATTGGCAATAGAGAAGGATTACACTGGCATGTATTTATATTCCACTGAAAACTACTATAATGGAGTTTAAGAAAATTCTGGGAGAAATAATCAGCTTTCAGCAAGGAGCATTACTTATAGGTGGGGACTGGACTTTGATTTGCAGTAGTGAAGCTGTGTCTGGGAAGCCCAAAAAGGGAAATATAACAAAGGAGGTTAGATTTTTAAAGAAATTTATGAAAATATTTGGCATGGAAGATGTGAATTCAGTACTAGGAGTTCAGAGTGAGTTTACATATTATTCCTAAAGATACATATACTGAGCTAGGCTAGAAAGAATTTACGTTTCACAGGAACGTGCATTTAATTGAAAATCTTGATACATACCGAATAACTTATTTCAGATTGTACGCCATTAATAACTGAAGTAAAAACGCGGGGTAGTGAAATAAAAATGAGAGACTGGTGCCTTCCCACCTATCTGTTGAAAAGAGAGGACTTTAAGGGAATAGGTAGTGAAAATTATTCAGGAACTATTAGAGAAGATAGAAATTTCTTCTGAAATATAGCTAGGGAGTGGGATAACATTAAAGTGGAGTTTAAAATAGGGTGGAAAGAAATGAAAGGGAGATATAGTTAAGAAGGAACAAGAATTATTTACAGGTACTGACAAATGTTAAATTATTGCAAAATAGGGGGAATCTCACAGAAAAAAAGAGGAGCAACAGCAGAATGCTAAACAGAAAATAAGGTATTACCTTGATAATATACATGAGTTTAGAAAGATTGTTATTAAGCAACAGTTTTTTTATGACTCTAGAGCACAGAAACTTCTAGCACAATGACTCAGGCAACAGAAAATAGAAAGGGCTGTCACCAAGCTTAGGGAGCCTATAACAAGGAAGATAGCAAGGGATTCTACAGAAGTATTACAAATGTTTTGGAAATTCTATGAAAGTCTGTATAAAGCAGAGAAATATGGAAATCGAGAAAAGGCACAAATGGAAATGTTTTAGAATCACCAAACAATGAGCAACACTGGAACAAAATAAGATGGACTGAACGTGAATAACTGCTCGTACGACAAGGATGTAGAAACGGTTTATTCAATCCAAACACAGCAACAACAACAACCGTTTCTACATCCTTGTCGTACGAGCAGTTATTCACGTTCAGTCCATCTTATTTTGTTACAAATGGAAATGTTTATGAAAGAATTAAATATGCAAAGTTTAGAAGTAGATGAGGCTCAATTACTAACAGGATAGGAGGAGATGAGATAAAAATGGTGATGTATAACCAATCTAGAGGAAAGTCACCAGGAACAGATTGTATTCTTGTGGAAGTTTGGAAGCTAGGAGGGAGAAGAATGGTAAATATCTGGACGGATTTGTTTAACAGTATTTTAAGAGGAGGGAGAAGTACCAACATCCTGGAATCCAGGTGGTGGTAGCTGTAATCTCTAAAGAGGTTAAAGATGCATCAGATCCAGCTTCATAAAGGCCCATTTTGATACTATACCATGATTATAAAATGTTTATCTATAATGGCTAAAAGAATTCCAAAAGTGATGCCAAAATTGATAGATATGGATCAGTGTGGTTTTGTGGAGGGGAGGCGAACATTTGAGAATATTAACAGAACACTGATGATCCAAATGGAAGCAGAATGTAAGAAAATATCACAGTTGGTGGGTCTTGATACAGAGAAAGCATTTGACTGAGTAAGCTGGGACTTTATGAGCAGAGCAGTGGAAGCATTTGCATTCCCAGATAAAATTATAAGGTTGGTTAGAAGGCTATATGAGGGATTAGAGGTGAAAATTGAAGTGGGAGGGGTCCTCTCTGATGATCTCTGCTTCAGCAGAGGAGCCAGGTAGGGATGTTTTGCATTATATTGAGAACCACTGACAACGAAAATAAGCGACTTAGAAATTCAAGGATATAATTGGTATGGTAGTTAAGAAAAGCTGGCTGTATTTGCAGGTGACATTAGGGACATTACAGTTTTGTGGAACATATTGAGACAGTTTCAGATCTTTTCGGGATACAAAATTAATGAAGCTAAAACAAAGGCAATAGTAGTAAAGTTTGTACCCACATACAAATTTGTTCAGCAATATCCATACTTATAGGGACATGATAAAATTAAGTATTTAGTAATATGGATTAAAAAGTATTCCAGTGGCAGCTAAGGATATGTGGGAAGAGATTAAACAAAAGATAATACAAAAACTGAGAAAATGGAAGCTCTGATGTCCTTCAAGAATGCAACTGCAGTCATAACATGTGGGTTGTCCTGCCTCAGGCAGCCCTCGGTCGGCCGGATTCCAAAGTCTGGGTCCGACATCGGCTGATGTCGCATTTCTCTCTGACGTCAGAGCGGCTGGAGTACATAAGCATCAGCCGACGCCATTTTCTTCAGTCTTTCTTGCCGCGCGGTGCCCGAAGCAGAAGCAGTTCGCAAGTGCCGGTCGGTCAGCTCCTGTATTCTACGATACCGAAGTCATCAAAAAAAAGCTAAGTACCCCGTTGGGGACCTTTTCTTGCCTCAGCCGATGTCAGAAATTACTGAAAAAGTTAACAATTGTCTTTTTTGTGGTAAACAAATACCTCATAAGGATTTCCACTCTTACTGCCTCCCTTGCCTGGGCCCAGACCACAACGTCTCGGCCTGTGTAGCCTGTGCTCACTTCAACAAGCGCACTCTCAGGCGCCGGGCGGAGTTCGCTGAAGATTTTTTCAGCGATAAATTTGCTTACACCATGCCGTCGGATCTTCCGACATCGCAAACTCCCAAAAAGTGAAAAGACCGGGACCGACATCCTCGGCCCGCATCTACCACCGACTCCACGCCAAAACCTAGCGCGAGTGCTCCGGTTCCCTCTGAGACGGTCTCTCCACCGCTCAGAACCGAAGACACCGCATTACTGACGACTCCGATTCCAGCTCCGACGCCAGTTATAGATTTTCCTCCGGATACCGATACCGAGGAAATGCCCGAGACCATTGCTGTAGACAAGGTCACTCCTGCACGTGGAGCTGCCAGGCCTCCTATGGCCATGTCTATTAAGGCCTACACTAGGGCTAAGGCAGCCAGCAAAACAAAGCATATTACTTCTAAATCCTTACCTCAGCCGACTCCGGAGACACAAATTATGTCCATGGCTGCTGATTTAATTTCCATGATTAGAGGTTCACAGGCCCATCCTGAGAGAGCATCCCAGCCACCCCCTGATAAAAGGCCCCGGGTTGAACCCTCTGACCCTACTCCTTCAGATTTAGACTCTGAGGGCTCTGTCCACTCTGATAGCCAGGAAGAGCTCTTCCAGACCTATGAGGACTCGGATGCAGAAGATTCCATCCCTTCGGCCTCCCCTCTTGAGGATATTTCTTTTGGGGAAGTACTGCACACCATGAGGGAACATTTCAAGTGGCAAGGACAGGAATATTCTGATTCTAGGAAACGCCTTAGGACTTTCCTTAAGAAGCCTCAGCACAGGCCCTTAGCTATTCCTCCTGTACTTGATGTTCTGGATGATTTGTATTCTGACTCTAGTGCTACCCCTGATTCTCTTCCTCCTGCTCCAGCAAAGCCAGACAGGTATTACAGGGTCCCAGAAACTCATTCCCATTTATTCAGGGCCCATACTGCTGATTTGGAAACTATTTCACAGGGGCCTAAAGGAGTTTCAGCCTCCACCTCAAAAAATCCTTTGCCCTCCAACAGGGAAGTGAGGTCATTAGAGAGATGGAGCAAAAAGGTTTACACATCCACTACCTTATCTATGAGAGCTTTAAATTGCCTTTTTCATATGTTACAATATCAGGATTATCTCTTAGAAGATTTACAAAAAACATTAGCTTCTCCTGATCCTTTAGACAGGAAGACTTTGCAGGAAGCTGTACATAACACTCAGCAAGTAAGCAATCACTTCCTGCAGTGTGGATTTGATGCACTGGAAGCTTCATGTAGGACAGCTATGACAGGGGTAGTGATTCGTAGGCATGCTTGGTTAAAAGATCAACCTCTACCAGATCATGTAAAAGCAAAGCTTCTGGATGCACCTTTGGAAAAGAACAAGCTTTTTGGTGCAAATGCTAAGGATGTGTTAAAGACCATCGAAGAAAAAGCAAAATCAGTTCAGACTGTGAAAGATTTCCTCCAGGTTCAACCCCCCAGGTTCAGTAGGAATTGGCCTTCAAAAAACTGGTCCTTTCCTAATCCAGAAAAGTTTCAAAGGGGTAAGAACAGACGTGGCCGAGGAAGAGGCCAATACAGAGGCCCTTACAGGGGGCGACAATGGCAGCCAGGAAACCAAAGAAGTGATGCAGGGGTTTCACCTGCCCAACAACCACAAACTCAATGACTTTCCTCTACTACCGCCTACCAGGGAACAACTAGAAGCTCCCTTGGGCGGGAAATTATCTCTATTTGCAGAAAACTGGCACAGACTGACAAAGGACAAATGGATTTTGGACATTATAGACCGAGGGTACAGGTTTCATTTTCATACCTTACCAAGAAAACAAGGCATGCCAAACCTACCACAAAATCAGAGGGCAGAGGCTATCAAGCAAATCACTCTGCTGACTCGAATGAAAGCAATAGAAAGAGTTCCACAACAAGAACAAGACCAGGGTTTTACTCAAGACTGTTCCTTGTTCCAAGAAAAGAATCTCAATGGAGACCAATACTGGACTTGTCCACATTAAACACCTTTCTCATAGTACCAAAGTTCAAAATGCTGACTCTACAGCAACTCCTTCCCATGCTGGGCAAGGAGTCGTGGCTGATTACTCTGGACCTCAAGGAGGCATACCTGCATGTCCCTATCAGACACAGCTGCAGAAGATACCACAGATTTCTTGCAGGGCCAGAGCATTATCAATTCTCAGCATTGCCATTTGGCTTATCTACTGCGCCCAGAGTATTTACAAAATGCCTGGCTTCAGTGATTGCTCATTGCAGGCTCCAGAGAATACAAATTTACCCGTACCTGGACGACTGCCTCATACAAGCGGACGACAAATTGATGTTGACAAAAAAACCTGGATTATGTCATACGATTACTTCAAGCTCTGGGATACACAGTCAACTTCCAAAAGTCAAGACTGCAGCCATCCCAGCAAATAATCTTCTTAGGAGCCAAACTAGACACAGCCTCTCAGATGGCTTACCTGACAGAAGACAAGCAAGAGAAGTTAACTCATTACTTCAAAGGTTTAGCAAAACTCACCCAGATGACTGCAAGGAGATTCCTACAGGCCCTGGGTTACATGGCATCCTGCATTCTACTGGTTCCATTAGCAAAACTACACATGAGAAAGCTTCAATGGTACCTAAAAGCATTTGGTCTCAACACAGCAACAACTTGGAGACAATCATACCACTCATTCCATGCCTACAAAAGGAATTCCTATGGTGGGCCTCGGTGAGCCAGGAAAACACAGGTATGTCATTCAAAAACCACAGATAACACAAAACATGACTACAGACACTCCAGACCTTGGATGGGGCGCACATGGAAGGCAGGTGTATACAAGGACAATGGTCTCCAAAGGAAACACATCTGCATATAAACCAAAAGGAAATGCTGGCAGTAATGCATGCCATCGACGCTTTTCAACACCAACTCCAGCAAGGCCATTTAATGATACGGACAGACAACACCACTGTAATGTGGTACATAAACAAGCAGGGGGGCACCCACTCTTATCCCCTTTGCAGACTGACAATGCAGCTTTGGGAGAAATCACTGAGCCTAAACATCCAGTTACAATCCCAGTTTGTTCCAGGAAAAGACAATGTGTTGGCGGACAGCCTAAGCAGGAATTTCACAGATCCACACGAGTGGAGGTTACATCCGAAGGCCTTCAGACAACTCACCTCGACATGGGGCAAGCCAGAAGTGGACCTATTTGCCTCTCACCTCAACCATCTTCTACCAAAATTTTGCACAAGGACATACCATCCAAAAGCTTGGAAAATAGATGCCCTCTCATTCAACTGGAGCTCCCTAGCAATCTATGCATTCCCACCTCTGCCACTGATGACCTCAGTATTACTAAAGATCAAAGCAGAGAAGCCCAAGGGAATCATAATAGCTCCGGATTGGCCAAGACAACACTGGTACCCACTACTACGGAGCATATGTCACACCAGGAGGCGGGCCCTCCCTCAGTGGCCTCTACTTTTGACTCAACACAATTTCGAAACACTGCACCCAAATCTTCAGACACTGCAGCTAACAGCCTGGGAGATCCCATAAATAACTTCAGCTTATCTCTCCAAGGAAGTTCAGCAGATACTAACAGAGGCTCGAAGACCATCCACCAGAAAGGTTTACTTAGCAAAGTGGAAAAGATTCAGCAATTGGAATACCAGCAAGGGACATGATGCATCATTGTTGAACATCCCACTCATCTTGGAATATTTGGCAGATATGTTAAAGAACGGCCTCTCATATTCTTCCATAAAGATACATGCATCTGCTATTTCCGCTAGATACAACACTGATCCTCCTGTTTTCTCTCACCCCTTACTAAGACAATTCCTCAGGGGAATCAAGAACATTAAGCCACCAAGAAAGGCCCCAGTGCCAGCCTGGGACCTCAATTTTGTATTAGAAAAACTGACTCTACCTCCTTTTGAGCCAGCAGCTTCAGTTGACTTGCAATTTCTCTCATGGAAGACAGCTTTCCTGTTGGCAATTACCTCAGCAAGAAGGGTTTCGGAGCTACAGGCCCTAATGGCAATACCACCCTTTATTATTTTCCACAGAGACAGGGTTTCATTAAGGACCAACCCTACTTTTATGCCAAAGGTGGTATCTAGGGTTTCTCTAAATCAAGCCTTTCATCTGCCTTTCTTCCCCAATCCTGAGAATAAGGGGGAAAGACTTTTGCATACCTTGGACATTCACAGACAACTTCGATACTACCTGGACAGAACCAAGGCCAGTAGGAAGTCTGAACAACTTTTTGTAGCTTACGCCCCTGCAGTCCAAGGAAAAGCAATTTCAAAACAGACTATTTCTAAATGGATTGGACATTGCATCAGATTCTGTTATTCCTTTCATGGAAAGACTGTTCCAGCCAATGTCAGACCACATTCCACCAGAGCTACAGCCACCTCTACAGCATTCTTAAGCGGGGTGCCTACCAAGGACATTCTAGAAGCTGCTACATGGAGCTCCGTGCATACATTCTCCAAACACTACAATCTCCCTCTATATTCCAGATCCAGAGCAGGCTTTGCTTGGCAGTCCTGCAGGGGTTGATTGCCACACCATCTCTTTCCTAGAGCATACCTCCTCCCCCAGCTAAGCTATGGTATTCTACCCACATGTTATGACTGCAGTTGCATTCTTGAAGGACATAGTACAGTTTTGTACCTACCATAAATGTAGATGTCCGATAGACATGCAACTGCAGTCGGATTTTCCCTCCCTCCATACCCCTCTATGCCTAGGGTCCACTCCTATCCCTGTTATTCTTAGCTGGGGATATCTGTTATGGTGTATTTGTTTTATTGCTCATTTATTTGTTTGGAATCCTGTTTTTGTCTTCCAATTTGATTACAGCCTTCCTTGGAGGGCACCTGGCATCTGGGGCAAGAAACACTGAAGAAAATGGCGTCGGCTGATGCTTATGTACTCCAGCCGCTCTGACGTCGGAGAGAAATGCGACATCAGCCGCCGGACCCAGACTTTGGAATCCGGCCGACCGAGGGCTGCCTGAGGCAGGACAACCCACATGTTATGACTGCAGTTGCATGTCTATCGGACATCTACATTTATGGTAGGTACAAAACTGTACTTTATATGGATATCAGTAGTAAGGTACAAGAAGTTAAAATGGTTTTAGTCCCTTTAGTCTTGTACACACATCAGGCATATTTTTATCAACCAGAAGAGGAAAAGTTGTGGGTAGCTATTAATAAAGAGCTGAGGATTTTATCTGGGAGGGGAAGACAGCAAGAATCAAGTTTGGGATGAGCTTATTCTTCCAATAGAACAGGGCAGATTGGGATTACCCAATTTGAAGGTGTATTTCAGAGCAACACAGTTAAGGTTCCTATAGATATGACAAGCAGAAAACTGTAATTCAAAGTGGAAAGAGATGATGAAATTGGGGGGGGGGGGGGGGGGCTCAAGATACAAGGAGAGGTTGGAATTTTGGATGCAGACCTTTAAGGAGAATAACAATAATCACATATAATAATATATTCATAAAGCAGCAGAAAGTATTCTAAGAACTAAGCCAACACGAGAATGAAGAAAGGAGATTCTGCTGATAAGGATGACTGCAATTAGGCATACAGGTAATAGGCAAGAGGGGGCTGGAATTTTTTGGAAAAAACTAGCAAAGGAACCAAGGTATTTGGAGCAAATAACTAGAGAGGAAATGGTAATTAGAAAGGAAGACGCCAAGAACTTATTTGGACTACAGGTCAGAGATCGCCTTTCTTTTCGAGGATTAATATCCGAGTATAGGCAAAGAGAAGGAAGTAGCAGGGTCCTAAATGAAAGACCAGCACTGGTAGAGGTTTTAGTAGAATCTAGAACAGAAGTTGCTGTTAAGAAAGGAATAATTAGTAGAACATATAAAATATTGCATGATAACTATAAGAATCAATCAGAAAAGGTTAGAAAGGATTGGGAAGAGAGATTGGACAAGCAATTCACAAAGAAGCAATGGGGGGATATATATGTATGTCTCCCAAATATGCAACATAGTATAGAAGATTTAGGATTTTTTTCTTGGAAGTGTTTACATACGTATTTTTATTCCCCAAGTAGTCTCCACAGAGTTTTACCTCACGTAGACAGCAAATGTTAAAGAGGTGTGATGTGGAAGAAACATATTTTCTGGGAGAGTAATGAGTTGGCAGACTTGAAGGATTGCCTGCAGTCTGCTCTGTCGGAGATGCTGGGTGAGCAAATTGATGCAACTAAGGAAATTATTTTTTTTGAGCTATGGTACAGAATCAGAATTGCCTAGACATAGTAAGTCCTTCCTGCATCTAATTATGATGGATGCCAAGAAAGCATTTACTAGAAAATGGAAATCAAAGTCTAAAACAACTTTGCTAGAAGTAGCGAAGATAGTAACAGAGATAAAACAGCTGGAATTAGGATCTTTAGAAAAGGGTAGGAGCAAAATTATATAAGAAAAAATGGGAAGTGTGTGATCAATACATGCAGAGGATGAACAAGGTTTAAAAGAAGGCAGGAACTGAATGATGTATGTAATGGTTGACTGACAATGACTGGATACATTGTAAGTGATGTATAATGTTTGCAGCTACAGTTGTGTTGGCATGGTTTGTAATGTATAATGTTTGCAACTGAGATTGTGTCTGTATGGTTTATTTTCATTTGTATAAATGTAAGATTGCCTGTGTCATACATGATTAATAAAGATGTTTCTTATTTGAAAAAAGCCATGTTTGAATGTTAAGAGCAGCTCTTCTAGGAGATGGTGGAGTTGTTTATGAATACATCTTTCAATAATTTTTGAGAGGAGATAATATTGCAGTATGCTAGAAGTCAGAGACTTCAGCAGAGATGCCACCTTTATGAAGAGGGATGAATAGGATTTTCTTCTATACTGATGGTAGGATTCATCTATTAATCAGATGATAAGAGCAGAGACTGGGTATGCTATAGGCTCATCAGCCATTTTTTTAGGTATTTGGGTAGGAGGTTGTCACCTGCAATTAATCATTGTTTTAAGTTTAGGCAGAAGTTTTTTTTTATGATTGATGTACAGAATAGTCGTATGTATGTTGAAGCCATTAGGAATGGCTGTAGTGTGTGAGGTAGGTTCTTGCTTTTTAATTTCTCCAAGTCTTTTGGGTTTCTAATACCATGACGGGAATGGACCCCATTCCTAAGTCAAAGTTCGATTAAAGTTCATGAAATTAATATTGTATCAATCTTTGATGTCAGCCAAAAGTGCTCTTCGGAGTACCCACAGTGTGCCCAGTAATGACGACTCCTGCAGTTTGCATGGAGTTACATGGATTGTTAACATATCTAAATACGACTGTAGATTCTTTTTTATAAGACCCATTGCTCCTGCTACTATTGGAACTGTCTGGGTATCTTTCTTCCACATTGCTCTCATTTCTGCCTGCAGATCCTGATGTTTTATGACTTTGTGTCTCTCTATACGCAATACACTGTAGTCACTGGGTGTGGCAATTTCAGTGATCAATGCTACTCTTGTCTTTTTTTCTTGAACCACTGTATCTGGTTTTCTAGCATCTATCTTTTGAACTGTTGGTAATGGGTGGTCCCATGGGATATAAACTTCATCATTTTCTGTGATGCTTTGTGACTCGTTTCCAGTGTTTTTCAGCCACTTCAATACCATGATGTTTGCACAATCCCCAGTGCAACAATCGTGCCACATTATTATGCCTTTCGGTATACAGTCCTCCTGCCATTAGTATGTCACAACCTGCATCAAGGAGTGCAACTGTTTCCAATACGGTTTTACAAAACCTACATTTTTCCGTTTCTCCCACATGTTCAATGGACTTTGTAAACCAACGTGTACGTAGCCCACTATCTTGGGCTGCCAATATTAACCTTTCAACTCTTGGTTTGAGTTCGCCTCTCCTTAACCATTCCTGCGTTCAGTACTGATCAACATGAGGGTCGTCCAGAAGTTTTCTATACTTGCAACTGTATTTATGCTTTTTCCACATTTCTTGCCTTCTCATCTGGTCCTTCACCTTATATTCTTTCTTTTGTTTTTTGGCACATTCAGTTGCTGCCTAATTTTTATCCACTTCTGGTTTGATTTCCATTCTTGCTTGATGCCGATATGCTTCTGCTAAATTAAGCAGAGAAGTCATCTTAGATTTATTCTCCTCATGTTTCAAAACTTTCACTACGTTTGGGTCTTGAGGTCATCAGATATGTGTGGAGTCCGACATTTGCTGATATGTACCTATAATCAATTTCAAGGAGGCCTATCCCTCCTTCAGAACGGGGAATGTATAATCTTGGTATGCACTGATTTTTTTATAAATCATTTGGTGAGCATGAAGCATCGTTCTTGTTTTCCTGTCTAATCTATCCAACACGTTTTGGGGCCAGTCAGTCACTCCAAAACTGTAAGTTAGGACAGGAAGAGCAAATTGGTTTATAGCTTGAATTTTGTTCCTAGATGTTAGTGCTGTTTTCAGGATTAATTTAAGTCTTCTGAAATATTCCTTACTAAGTTTCATTCACATTAGTTTGTGTCTTGTTGTTGATCCTTCATCAGTTCTCAAGTATTTATACACTCCCTATTGCTCAAGTTCTTTTGTATCACATTCTTGTCCCAAACTGATGTTTTCCTAATGTTGCACTTTTCCTGCTATAAAGGTTGCTTTTGCACATTTATCAAGACCAAATGACATTTTTATATCATCTGAAAAAGTTTTGACAACATGCAGTTGTTCTTTCAGTTCCTCATCTGATGAGCTATACAGTTTTAAATCATCGACAAAAAGAAGATAAATCTTTACACTTTGTTGTGTTCTAGGAGCCAAATTATAGCCATTGCCTAAACTGTTAAGTAGACAGCTTAATGGGTTAAGGGCAAGGCAGAATAGCAGCGGTGACAGAAAGTCACCCTGGAATATCCCCCTTTGAATTTTTATCCCTAGAATAATAATTTGACCTTTATTATGGCTTAATTGCAAAGTGGTCTACCATTGTTTCATGGTTATTGTAATGTAGTCTATCAGTGTAGGGTGTATGTTATACATTTTAAGCACTCTTTTATCCATGAATGTGGGATACTATCAAATGCTTTTTTGTAGTCAGTCGATGCCATACTTAGATTTGTCCCCTTTTTATAGTTCTCCACTTTGACTTTATTTAACAACAAATGATCCTTTGTTCCATATGACTTTCTTTTATTGCCCTTTTGTTTTACTGACATAATTGAGTTTTCTTCTAAATGACTATAAACTCTGTCAGCATCAATTCCCATGTGTAGTTTGTATGTCATCAGAAGGCATGTTATTGGTCTATAATTTTTAGGGTAGTTTGCAGGTTCACTCTTAAGTAGGAGCATTCCTTGTTGTTGACCAGGTTGGTGTCTGTTTCGGGTGTGCATATAAATAGTTCTTACTCATGGCTAAATCTTCATGCAAAGATGTTAATACTTTCAGCCAAAAATTGGGTACTGCATCTGGGCCTGGGGTTTTCCAGTTAGAGGCTTTTCTTAACTTTGTTTCAATCTTTCTGGCTGTTCATCCCATTTCATATCCTGTACCTTTGAACCTTTTATTCTTTCTTTAATTTCTTCTATCCATTTAGCATCCTTGTTATGTTCCACGGGATCTTCATAGATCCGCAAAATGTATCTATTTGTTCTTTTTTTGGCGGTCTTTCAATTCCTTTCACCTTATTTCTCAATTCTCTATAAAACTTTCTTGGATCAATAAATTGCTTATTTCCTACTTTTTCTTTATATTTATTTTAGTATCTTCTAAGTTTTTCCGCCTGTGCTGAAATTTTTAGTTTATTTGAAATAGTGCATGAGAGATCCTGATCTGTTCTAATACTGTACATTTCTTTTATCACATCTATTTTTCTTAGATTTTTGTTGATCTATTCCCTCTTCTATAATCTTCTAACAGTGACACTTCTTGTCTTAACTACTTTATAGTTTTCTCTGTTTGATATTTCTCCGCTTCCTTTCCCTCACTACCAAGTGTTCTTGTGGTAGAACTTTATCAGTTATTAATTTAGCTGCACAGTAATATATCCTGTTTACTTCTGTTATATCACACGTGCCTGTATGAACATTATCAAACTTCTGACTTTTTGTGTTTTATTAACCTTCTGCAGTCTATTTCTTTCATTGATCTTGATACATCTGTCTATTAAATCAAGCAACTCTTCTCGTAGCTCTTTTTCTTCCAAACTAAGAGCACATCCCTTGTTTTCCAGTTCCTGCAGGCATTCTATAAAAGATTCAATAGCATCTTCCAACTTCATCCCATGCCATCCGTTGCTCTATCGTATTGGAACTCACTGGCCTATCACTCTTCAATATTGACTGCATCAGAGTTTCCACAGTTTCCTGTTCCTTCCCTTGCTGTCTGGCTTCAAGTGAGTGTTTAAACTGGTTTCTTGTGGAAGGCTCCAAATTATCTTCATATGTCACCTGACCAATTGCTTCTTGTTCCACTGATTTCCCCTTAATTTGGATATCCATTACTCTGTCCTGTTGTGGTGTTTTCTGAATTAGATTTTCTACACTGAATCCTTCACTTTGCAGGTACTCCATGACCTTAGTTTCTGTAACTTCTCCATTACTAATCTTTTCTGTTTTTCCTATTTATCTTCTTATTTTTTGTATTGTAAAGTTGCCCATGTCTGGATTCATTTGCCTGTATTTATCTTCAAATATATTTGGTGCTGTTCTTTTTGTATTGGTTAGTTTTGCTTTCTCATTTGCATAAGTATTGCACCATATTAAATCTCTTTTTCTTTCCAGTGTCCAAATGTCTTCTTCAGATGTTTCCTGATCTTCCTTTTTCTCCCTACTTCGGAGACTCTCTGCTGTAATGTAACTGTGCTAGGCCTTCTACACCAAATCAGTCACTTCGCAGGCACTCCATAACTTCATCTTCTATTTTTTAACTTTGCTTTATTAATCTTCTTTTCTATGTTCCATCTTTGTGATGTTATTTTTTTTATTGTGAAATTTTCCATATCTGGATGCCTTTGTCTGTATTTCTCTTTGAATATCTTTGGGGCTGCCTTCTCCACATTGATTAATTTGGCTTTCTCCTTTGCATAAATATTGCACCATATCAAATATCTCTTTCTTTCCCATGTTCATATTTCTTTTTTATACTTTTCAAATGTCTCTTGGTTTTGTGTATATTCTCGCACTTCCTCAGATGCTTCTTTTTTCAGTCTATTTCTTTCATTGATCTTGATCAAGAAGATCTATATACTGTTTTTCAGAAATCTGTTGTATCAATGAACACAAATTTTTATTTGAAGCTTCTGACAGTTTTTCTTGCGGAAGTATTTTTCTTTCCTCTAATTTCTCTCTTAATCGTTTTGTATATCTTGTGTCTGGAAATTTGGGGCTTTTTGCATAATAGTAACAGTACATTCTTTCTTTCTTATCCTCAATAGTCCACTTCATCGTCTTTATGGCTCTTCTTTGGCCTGTTAGTTTTTGTGAACTGTTACTTCCTTCTACAACAGGGGGGGCCATCCTCCTGGGCCTGGCCCCATTGTTGGAATGTTTCTGCATTTTGAGGATTCTACACTGTCATCTTTTCCAGTCCTGGCACCAGGATTGGGCACTTTTATCCTGGGTCTTGTGCATCCAGCTCTCTTTTTTAGTTTTTAACCTACTTCTGTCCATGATATATGCTATATAAATGCAGTCTATATATCAGTGTCACCTTGGTGAGATTTTGTAAAAACAGGGTCCACCTCGTGAAGGTACTCACCAAGACTTGAGGATGAATTCAGTTTCAGCACTACTACTCTCCTTTGCTTGCTGACTTTTCATCTCTTCATTCGGACCAGGTTCATGTGTGGATGGTGGAATGGGAATAAAGGAAGTGGTAGTGTGTTTGGTGCATTGCGAATGCTAGTTTTGGTCAAACCTGTTGATCACAGAAGTACTAGGATTGGATGATGATGTGGGGGACAGTAGAAGCACTGGATGGAGGTGAAGAATTTTAGTTGTTGAGGTAATGTTTTCTATAAAGTAGGTATTGAATAAAGTAGCAGTTTCTAGTGGATGGCTATTATGAGAAGGGTTGGGTTCCTTATTTGAGCCTGGAAGTAACAGGTTTTGTATTCATGGCCAGATTTTTGGTGGTCATTTTTGTATTGAAGTTGTAGATGGCTGTAATGATTTTTATGTAAGTTAACTTGTTTTTTATGCAGATTACTTAATTCTCTTTAAAGTTCAGAATCTTTATTGTTAAGCTTAAACCAGGTTTCTGTAATGCCAAGAATGTCAGACACTCCCACTTCCTGTATACCAATCCAGTTTGCAGCTCTCCCTCTGCCCCTCCTTTTCTCCACCTTCGTTACATTACATTGCTGTCCTGACTTCCATCCCCTCCCTATTATCCTTTAACTCTACTTCCTGTCCTTTCTGAAACAGATCATGTAGATCTCTAAAACATGTCACATTATACCTTCTTTCGCCCTCTTGCCACTTGTACAAATAAATGTTGTACACAATTCTCTGCTTCATACTCTTCCACAGCTTAGACATTCCCTCACATTTGGCCACTCTGCATTCTCATGCCAACTAACCTCATCCACTTTTCACTGTCGCACTGCCTTACTTTTGATATTTCCTTCATGTCTGTGGTACACTTGTCACTTGTGATCAGTGTGCCACCCTGCTAATCAAATGTGAAATACCCTGTCTGCATTCTTATTAACCATTTCATCAGAGAAAGCAATGTCCCTGCTCTTTGGGGGAAGAAAATATTTATTATACCCCTACACAAAGGTGGAAATTCAACTAAATTCTCAACCTACAGACCAGTTGCAGTACCAGCACCAATCATTGTTAAAGTCCTAGAGAATTATATTCACTCACAGTTCCTTAAACATTATACAGACACTCTCCTCTCACAGACCCATCATGGATTTCACCCAAGTTACAGCACCATAATTACCCTTGTAAATTTCACCAGCGCAGTCAACTTACATAGTGATGCAGGTCACTTAGACTCATCTATGTTCCTTGACATAGCCTTTGACATCTTATACTAACTGCTAACTGAACTCTCCCCCATAAGTCTTTCACAGCCCACCCTTTCATGGTTTAGAGCTGTCTTTCCATTGGACAAATCTATTTTAAATGGCAAAACACTTTTCATCCAGTGCTAATAGGGGTTCCCCAAAGATCTGTACTTGGACCCATTTTATTCAGTTTTTATATTGCTACTTGAAGATAGCTACCTAACAAGCTAACATTGTTCACTATACCATGCCTCTCAACCTCTTCGTTCAGGATATCTGGATAAAGGGTAAAATAATGGGAGGACCAAGGCCCAAAAATAGGGACAGAGTGTAAATGTTGCTCTTACAAACTTAAAAAGTTGCTAGAATAACATGCTTTGTGTTAGCATGCATTTTTCTAAAGGATACAAAGTCTGAAATGGAAATTAATGTCATTATTTAGTGACCTCAGTCCTCTGGTTTGCTAGAAAACCACAAATTTTATGAGGAACATACCAAAAATAAGAGACATATCTGGACAGTTTGTGAAAATCTGGACAGTTGGGAAGTATGCAGTACACTGATGACTCCACTCTTTTCTGCACAGCATCAAGTCTTGCACATCTCTATTTGGACACTCAAACAGTCCATTCCTCTGAATAACCCTGACTTACCATTCCAAGTCTACTCTTAAACCTTAAAAAAAGGTAAATTAATGCTATTTATACTCAAATGATTCTTTGCCCCAAAACACACTATCACTATTAAATCAGCCAACAAAACCACCATAGAAAAGATAACCAACACAAGCTTTCTTGGAGTAGCTTTTAATGAAAACCTAAAACTTGACCAGCACATACAGCAAGTCATTAAAAAATGGTGTTCTGTATTGTTCCAGATCATACCTTACGGACTCAGCCAGGCAAACCATTGCCCTGTCCATCCTCCTTCCCACACTCCTGTATACATCAACAATGTTTACCATTTTGAGTAAACAGAAAAAATTGGGAGCATGCTATGACAAACTGATAAAATTTGCTACTAGACTGTCCTATAGAGTGCACCACTGTCTATCCCTAAAACAAATGCAGTGGATGGGACTGCTACAATATTTAGTCAATTTTCAATTTATCACAGTTCATTAATTTTATTTACAACCCTGAAAACTGTCCCTCCCTAAAAACATCCTTTAACACTCACCTTAAGGAGACTTGTGGTGTAGGGAAAAATGTCTTCTTAACACTGCAGTATCCAACAACAATGCTGGTAATAGTCTCTTTTCCTGCTGTGTCTCCAAACTCTGGAACAAGTTACTACTCCCACTAAAATAGACAAACAACTTTATACCCAAACTAAAACAACATTTAGCTGACTCTTGGTTATGCTCGTACACCTCGCCAGGATAAAATGTAGCCATTAATTTTAAATGTGTATGTACAACACCTGGCTTATAAGCAATATAAACAGTAATCACAGCCCACGTGTAACACTGTAGTATCTCTTCTTTCATCCCTGTCAAATTCTCCCACCAGTTCCCATTACTTTTTCTTGCCCAACAATCCAGTACTTACTCGTTCTCACCATAATCCTCTCAACACCCCATTTCTTATCCTTTAGATCCTTTGTTGCCTCTTCTCCTCTCTCCACCTCTTACCCTGTCATCCCAAACTCCTGTCTCTTTTTCTCTCTCTCTGTCATACCATCCTTATACTCTTGCAGCTTCCATATCCTGTAACGTACTATAGTATTCTCTAATTTACATTTATTTCCCTTGTTGTGAATGCCAAACTAGTTATTCACATTGTCAAAGAACTGCAAATTATACTCAAATCTAATCCTTTTATTATATTTGTGTTTACTACTGCTAAAAGAAATTGCCACAAGTCAAAAATACTTATTCGTTTTGTTTCTCTAAATTCATTGTATTTAAATCATTATATGTTGTATTATTTAGAAGTAATTGTATTGTACACTGTTTTTCCTTTCTAATCTTTGTAATGCGAACACAGACACTGTGTGTACTGTTTTCTTAACTATTTGCAGCTTTTCTCCCTGGGCGTCCACTGAAAAGGGGCTTTTACTTCCCACTCATTCCATCCTGGGAAACAAAAGCAAATTAATAAATTTCAAACATGTAATCATTATTTTTGTAGATAGTCAAATTGCCATGTAATCTCAGACTACAGACCCTTCTCTAACCTCTTCACCCGTGCTAAAATATTTGAAAAATGAGTATACCAGCAACTGTTTAAACATGTAAATAGTCATGAACTTCTCTGTAACCAGCAGCATGGTTTTAATAAACTCCTTTACTATCCAGGCCACTTTATGGTAGGCTACTGATACCATTTATACTAGCATTAACAAGAGCCTCATTACTGCTTGTGTATTTGACTACATGAATAGCCCCTTCAAAACTGTAGACCGTAGTCTGGTACTTGAAAAACTGCAGAAACTGAATTTTGGAAAAAAACACAATAACTTCATTCAAAAACTATGTACTGGATAGATCCTTTCAAATTTATTCAGATGACAAACCATCTGAAAATGACGCAGTCAAGATCAGAATCTCTCCAGGCTCTGTCTTAGGAACTCTTCTATTCTTCTTCTTCTTTCGGCTTTTCCCGGTTAGGGGTCGCCACAGCGGATCACCTTGTCCGCACATTGAATGGCAGTGGAGTTTTACGGTGTCGAGTTGCCAGCCCGGCGCCCAACCTTCCACAGAAGGCACACTCACATGCACACCTAGGGCCAATTTAGAGTGTCCAATCCACCTGCAGCATGTCTTTGGGATGTGGGAGGAAACCGGAGCACCCGGAGGAAACCCACGCGACCACAGGGAGGACATGCAGACTCCGCACAGAAGGCACCCCAGCCGAGGATCGAACCGGAGAACCTCTTGCTGTGAGGCGGCAATGCTAACCACTGCACCACTGTGGCCGCCCTAGGAACTCTTCTATTCTTACTATTTGCTAATGACATGATTGTAGATGTACCCAAGTATAATATAATTATTTATGCAGATGATGTACTGCTACCTGAAGCTAGAAAAACACACTAATCCCTTCAAAAGGCTACACAATCTAAATGCACAGAACTGTGTAACTGGCCTCACACGAACAAATTATTAATTAATTGTAGTAGAGCCAATGTTATGCTGTTCAGTACAGCAAAGAAACTAACATCTTTGCCTCCTTCAACTATAACAAATTCCATAGGAGCCCCAGTTCTAAATGTTATACAACAAAAATACCTCAAGCGATCTCTAGACCAGCTTCTAAACTTCAATTTACATCCAGATAACATTTTTTCCAAAATTCTTAAGTTAAACCATGCTATTGGATCTCTCACCTGTTCTTCCCAGCTGAACATATGACAATAGCTGAAAATATTCTGATTCCCAAAATAGAATATGCTCTTCCTCTGATCACCTTCCACTGAGCTCATAATACTCCAAAAGTAAATCCAGATACCTGAAAATATAATACTTAAGTTTGCCCTACTTGCTGATGTAATTGTCACCATTGCAACCTATATGAAAATGCACACTGGCTAGTTACCTATCATTAACAGTCTTGTTTAGTAAATAGTCTGAAATTTATAATCTAACACAAGGCTTCCCCCTCCCAAAAAAAAAAAAAAAAAAAAAAAAAAAAAAAAGATTGCTCCAATCAGATAACTAAATTTACCCCCTTAGAAACAGCCAAGAAACCTATAATCACACTTTGCAGCCCTAAATTCAAACTTAAAACTAGAGAGCCATCTCTGGACTTAGACCTACCATGTGGAATTCTTTATCCATAGACATAAAAAATTGAAACACTAGGATTATTAAAAAAAAAAAAAAACTCCTAAGGTTATTTCTACAAAATTAATTTGTGTTCCTGCTTTTGTGACACTGTTTATCACATCACAATATGCTGTAAAGATAAATTATAACCCTACATAAATAAATTGCTGTATGTTTGCTTTCAGTGCAATAACCTCCAAGTATTAAGTGCCACAAATCAGTCATTCTACTTACTGTAAATGTAGCTGAAGTAAGTGTCATTTTAACTTTATATAAGAACTCTGCTGGATGTTTGCTTCAAATGTATCTACCTTTTTCTATAAACTGCTAAGATACTTGTAATAAATGCATGTACTTCACATTACTTTGTACTGATGTTCTGTATATGCTGCACAAATGTTTTTCAAGGTACTTGCAAATTTTCTGTACTTTTATACCTAGGTCATGACTGAAAAAGGTCAGTAGACCAGCTCACCTACATGGTTATCAAACTGTAAAATAGAGTAAGTAAATAAATAAATAAATAGCATCACTGTTGCCCTTGCTTCCTAGACAAACAAATGGGCTATCATGAAGTTCCAAAGAGCACATCCACTTTCTTCCGGACAGACTAGGAAGGATGGACTGCACTATACCCATTAGAAAGGTTTCTTTTGGGATAAAGGAGGTTAACTTGTTGACATCCAGTATGGACCAGAGGGCGTTTGTCTTCTTTTGCACTCAAAGAATCTTGAATAAAATGTAGGCCTTTCTTGTGTAGAAGGACCTCTTGAATGATTCTTTTCCTTAAGCCCCTTGAACCCTACCTACTTCCTTCCCTATCATTTCCACTGAAAGATGGAATGTTTGGTAAGGGTGACAGCAGGGTTTGGGGTGAAAAGTGAACAGACGTAGTGTGCTCTCATCTGTATAATTTTCCTTGCCTACCAATACTTTGTATATGCCATCAGGTAAGTATCAACTTTCAATTGCTTTCCAGAGTGAGGGAGCCTGGCAGTGTTTAAAGGCTATTGCTTTTCACCCTCAGAGTTGACTAAAGCCTGGTGACTATTGAGAACCCAAACATTTTAGTCTGTGACCTTGCTGGACTCTAGTGTGGTGATTGTCCATTTACATCATTGTCCAAATTATCCAGCATTAGCTGCTCTCTGTTCTATTGAAACTATGCTATGGATGATGGAGTTTCACATCTGCAGTGGTGAAGCTTTTGTCCTGTTTTCCCATATTTTCAGAGTGCTGTTGAACTTGCTTGTGATTCAGGAGAGCACCAGTGAAGGGGCAGACCAGAAGTGTTATCATGTTCTCAGCAAATTCTGTAAGATGTAGCCAAGAGTGGTGGTACAAGGCAGTGCTGGATCCTTCTGCAGTAGCTGCACATTCTGCCACAATATACAACATGCAGAACATTGGGTTGGTTATCTTTGAGGGGAGCTGGTGGTTTGGTTCTAAATTGTTTCTTTCATTGGCCTTATCCAATAACCCTTCCATTGCATAGTGCATTTCATCATCCTACAAACTTTGAAAATGTTCTGTATGTGTAAAGTAATTTGCTGTCTGCAAAGACAGAGTGGTGGATATGAACATGAGTTTCCTGGATCTGTCTGTTGCTCTGGGCTCCTTATGTGATGGATGGATAGCTGAGCTTGAATGAATAGGGTCATATAGTCAGTCTCATTTTTGTTGCATTAGCAGTAAATACTCCTCAAATATGATGTCTTTAGAAGGTGATGGTGAGAGTTAATACTTTCTTCCTGATCAAGATTTTTGACTAGATAATTTAAAGGAAAAGTAATATGCTTAGTGTTTTGAAGAGCCTTCTTAGGCCTGTTAGGTAGAGGTTCTGAGTCAGATAAGTGCAGTAGTTATTTGGTATAATTCAGATACTTTTATGGAGAAGTCTGCAGGGGTGTCCAGGTCTGCAGTGGAAAAAGTCTTGGGGAGGAAAGTCCATTATATAGGCTTAAAAGCCAAAGAAGAAATATTTGGAGGATGGCTAATGTATACCAGTGCTGATGAGAATGCTATTGGAACTGTGAAATACTGAGGAGTCCAAGGGCTTGGTGCCAGAAACCCCGGCATCAGCTCTGACACTGCTGTAGCTGATGCTGAGGGAGTGATGGCTAGAAACGATAATATGAAGAAAATTAGCACCAGGGGGGATATAACTGGTATCAGTAAGGCCAGAGCCTGAAAAATTGGCATCTGAAAAGGTTTGGCCAAGTTGGCAGTTCCGCTGTAGGCATCGGTTTCTACATAGTCATGAGTTGTGCCAACTGGACAGGAACAGCAGGAACAGGAGTCAGTGGCCAAACCATGGGCATCAGTGATATTAGTGTGAGTGAAAAGGAAGCTGCAGGCATGAAGTAAAAATTCCCGAATCACTATTCAGAAGGGGACTAGAAAATTACTCAAGACCTCTTTCTTTGATCTCTTACAGTTGTGTCATCCAGCTTATAACCAATGGAAGGTAGCACTGGTGAGTGAAGAGATCTGGATATATATGGCTTGGAGTTTATCAGATGGAAACCAAAAACAGTAACTTCTGAACTAGATGATTATGTACCTACTATAGCAAGAATTTTGAAAGATTCCTTAGCGTCTGAAGAAATAAGAGATGATATGGGTTTGTCCTAAATAATTTAAACAGCAAATGGGCCCATGTGTAGTCGGAATAACGTGACCACAAGCATATCTAAAAACTGGTTTATAGATCATAAGATGAATTGGCTTAGGCCCAATAGTGCAGAAAGTCAGTAAGAGAATTTCTTACAGGAAATTTGCAGTATATCTTTAGTTCTCATAACTGAAAACAGAAGTAAAAAGGAGGGAAAATAAGTTAATTGCACTCAAGCACAACAGCACCCATCATCTTCATAGTGAAATGCACTAAAAAAGTAAAAAGGCTGGGGCTATTTTTGTCTTTGCTAACTTCTAAGCACAACTGGGGATCTGGAGACATTTGAGGTGAAGCAGGATGCAAAGGGGAGGGGTTTCAGGCAGCATTTAGCTGCTGAGCTCCCCTAACTCTTGTAGTGTAAGCCCCAGAGATTACGAAAAAATGGATGTCATCTTGTCAAATCAGATTCTTGACATCCATAAACAGTTCACCTGTTAAGCTAATAGGACAAAGAGCATATGGAAATCAAACCAACTTTTTCTTTCTTACAAGGCAAGCAGAACTTCCATTTATATAAGCACCCGAA
This sequence comes from Protopterus annectens, assembly GCF_019279795.1. Taxonomy (NCBI): domain Eukaryota; kingdom Metazoa; phylum Chordata; order Ceratodontiformes; family Protopteridae; genus Protopterus; species Protopterus annectens. The sequence goes on along the minus strand of NC_056746.1, from coordinate 1,162,089,365 downwards.
TGACTGGCAATATCCCATTGGTTTTTGTTATGGCAAATGTGGCGTAACCTTAACAAAAGGAATCTCAGTTCACTTCACTAGGACATCATTTTTGTCATTTGCCTTCTTGGCAAAGTGAGCATTTAATTCCTTCAGTGACAGTCTGTGCCACGGAACTTTTGTGTCAAACTGAATTACAGTTTCAGCAAACTTGTTTTTTGTTCCTAATGTTCTTTGTAAAAATGCATCATTTGATTTGTTGTCTTTGAATTTTTACGTTTGGATGTGTTTGTTGCAGTTATTTTCAGTGTTTTGGATATTACAGTTCTATAGAACAGAATGGAGTTTTGTCATTTCTCCATGGTTGTAAAACTGTGGAGTTAATATATTTAAGAAAGAAAGGTTCAGAAGTGCAAGAGGACGTCCTCCTTGCAATAACATTACCTGTGTTAAGTTTATTTAGTATAGGAATGTGTGATATATATATTTTTTGTATGTTAAGGTATTGGTATGGACTCTGATGCATGACTTGAATAGAATCTTGCAGTTGTACTGTCTACATTTTTTTTTGGATTGCTCAGATTAGGAGTTGAACTGCTTTTGAAAGGACAGTCGTACAAAGTTTTATGATTGTTCGCATTCTGATACATTACATTTGGTTGAAAGGTTTATTCTTAGAAAATGTTACTTGAGATGTGATAACTCACCTTAGCTGCAGGCCTGGCCTTAGGTAAACTGGCATCTTTGGTGAAAAGCCTCCATGACCCCCTCCCCCATCCTGGTTTATTCACAATGTCCATGTTAACTACTACTTCTTTTTCCTTTTCCCCCCAGTTTGTCTTGCTCTTCAGCTGTTTCCTGCAGTTATTCATTCATTGTGTTTTAGTCCATTAATTCATCCAACATGTTCTATCTGGGCAACACTGCACTCTGACAACTGTGGAGGAAATAACTGCTTTAGGCTGGGGGGCTGCAAGGCCCCCAAAAATCAAGCGGTTTCTTTCTGCCTTGAGATGCATTTTGTTGTTTTTTTAAACAACCAATTTCATCCAGTGATTGCCTGAACATAAACCATGATCAAAGAAAAAAGTTTAGTGTTAACTCTTCAGTTTTGCTTTTTCCCCGCATCCTTTCAGCACATTCTAACGAATCACTGTAATAACTGCAGTGGAAATAACAGTATTAAACCAGGGATCTGGGGAGCCACTAGGTACCCAGAAGTCATGAGCTTTCTAGATATCTGAGATTAATTTGAGTTTTTTAAACAACTTTTTCATTAAGTGATTGCCTGAACAAAAAACATGATCAAAGAGAGAAATTTTGTATTCCTCTTCAACTTTGTTTTTCTCTTGCATCCTTTTAGCACATCCTAACTAACCAAGACTACACTATAATAACAGCAGTGGAAATAACAGTATTAAGCCATGAAGTTTTTAGATGCTCTGAGATGCACATTAGAGTTTTTTAAACAATATTTTGATCCGACGATTGCCTGAATAAAAAGCATGATTACAGAAATTCAATCTTACTCTTCAACTCAGCTTTTTCTTGCATCCTTTCAACACATCCTAACTGCACTACTCTTTAGTAATTTAATTAAGCAGGGGTCTGCTATGCACTCAGAAGCCATAGGGTTATAGATCCTCTGAGGTACATTTTAGAACTTTTTTCCCAAACATTTGATTCAGTGATGATGTGAACAAATATCATGCATATGGAAAAGAAATTCAGTCCTACTTTTTGCTTCAAGGAAGGAATAAGTAGTACATAAAGCTGACCAAACACCACATCACAATAAACTTGAGAAGGCAAATGCTTGTGATACATACATCTGGGAATAGTGCCTCCTCTAACCCCCCCCCCCCCAAAAAAAAAAATAGGTAGTCAGTTTCTGTGTATCCCTCTCTGGTGTTAAATTGGGATTCAAATTAAGGTATAAATGCCCACAGTCATATATCAAGCTGCTGCTCTCATATTTATAGTACAGTATGCCTCCTCATCCCCTACCCCCAAAAGGCTGATGCCAAACTGGGACAAAACTGAAAAGACAACAGAGCATAACATATGTGCTGTCAGACATGTACCAATAGCATGCATATTCACTCTCCCTCACAATATAGCCATGTATACATGCACCCGTTATTTTATTGTGAGGAAAATGAAAAAAAAAATGAGTACAGTAACATTTCAACTTGTTACTCGCCTCACAATAAGACGCTGTCCGGTTCGATTCTCAGCTAGAGCGTCTTCTGCGTGGAGACATGCGTGGATGGGCGTACCTTCCTTGAAGGTTGTGCATCAGGGCTGGTAACTCGGCACGTAAAAATCAACTACCAATCATTAGCGGACTGGAGTTCCGCTGTGGCGACCCCTAAAAGGGAAAAGCCGAAAGACACAACAACAACAACTTCTACAGAAGGTATAATGCTCCTATGCAAGTTATAGTGACCCTTCATTCACCTCTCTGAAGTCTGTGAGGTAAGAAGAAAGAAATAATGACCACACTGTCCCCAGCCCAGTGTCCTTTGAGGTTTGAGAGGAATGCTAAAGAAATAATGAGATAGCCCCCACATACACACAAGTACAGAGACCTTCTGTGTACACCTATGAGCAGGGCTGGTTTTAGACTAGGTGGGGTTCACAGCAGAAGCAATTACTAAGCCCATGTCAGAATCCATTTGTACAATCTTGGTGTGTGGGGGTGGTCTCCAGACCCCCAGAAATTCTGAAAGTGTGGGTATTTTGTGATGCATTTATTCTTTTTTATGATGGATTAGCGCTAAACTGAGCAAGTGTCAACAGGCTCAATTACTTTCCTCCAGACAACCCCCACCAAGCAGTTATAGCCACTTCTATGTGCAATGCAGACATACGGCAGTGCTGAAAGAGGATGACCATGTGTTTCACATTTATTCCAAACAAACAGTTGCTACACATTAAAATATTGCACATTGCTTCACACAATCGCATTAATTCTGCAAAAGCAAAATAATAATCAAACAGCAGCAGGCAGCTAGTCATTTCCCTCCAAAGAAGACAGCCAGCAATTATGTCTTGTCTGTCTCTGTCCATTTAAGTAGTTCATCTCACTTCTCACAAATGCACACTAGTTATCAAGCATGGGTGCTAACAACACACAGATAGACAAACAGACGCAGACATACACACACAACACAACTGAGTGGCATGCACACTAATCCTGATAAGGCAAAAAGTGACTGTTTAAACTCAGCAAGTGACAAGAGGATATATTCAACATTAAGATCAAGCATGGGTGCTAACAACACACAAACAGACGCACACATACACACGCAACACAACTGACTGGCATGCATGCACATACACACTTGTCAAAGCAGCAGCAATACAGATTTTTCCAGAGAAAAGGACTAAAAACAGAAACATATTCTGAAGAAAAGATGAAAATAAAAAAATCAGTTTTTAGAAACAGCAGACGTTAAAGTTAACTAAAATAACATAAGCTACAATTCTCCTTTGGCCCTTGTCAACATCTGAAGAAAAGCAGTGGTTTCTTGATAAACTCTGTAAAAGGCTACTGTGTGGGAAAAGCTCTGAGCTCTGTCACTAAGAGAAATGTGCTGTTATTTCAGCATGCAGATTGTAAGTGTGTGTGTGTGTGTGTGTGTGTGTGTGTGTGTGTGTATATGTATATATATATATATATATATATATATATATATATATATATATATGTATGTATATATATATATATATATATATATATATATATATATGTATGTATATATATATATATATATATATATATATATATATATATATATTATATATATATAGAGAGAGAGAGCTATAGATATATATATAGATTTATATTTATAGATATATATCTATGTATGTATGTATGTATATATATATATATATATATATATATATATATATATATATATATATATATAAAATATTAAACGCTTCATTCAGGTGCACCTTACTCCTGTGACCTTGCAACCTTTCAAAACCATAATTTACATTGTAAGTGGGGCGGAGCATCGCCACCTGGATATCTCGATGTTCCTGGGCACATTTTCCTTTGAGACGTTGCTGTAAGAAATAGGTAAACAAACTTGTAAAGAGCAGCCCTGCAAGAACAGGAGGCACAGCACCCTAGATGATCACCTAGTTTGTCTATGCATAAGGCCAGTGTTGGTTAAATGCCCAAAGATGCAATGATACCATATATTCAGAATGCCTATTTACTTTACTCTGTGATGTAGTACAAATGTACTACTGAGAAGACTAGGCAGGCATCTGCTAAAGACAGGTGAGAAATCCAGATGTTATATTTCTATAACAGGTCGTCATTGTCTTGGAGATCTGCTTTTAAGGCAAGCACCGCTCTCAATTATACTTTTTCTTTGCTATTTGATATTGTACTGGAATATGCGCAATTTTGTTTTCATATAGGTCAGTACTTTGGAAATTTTTCCATACAAGGAGATATTAGGAATATGTGTGTGTGTGTGTGTGTGTGTGTGTGTGTGTGTGTGTGTGTGTGTGTGTGTGTGTGTGTGTGTGTG